>NC_047516.1:20767212-21367212 GCF_902827115.2 Pseudochaenichthys georgianus
ACTGATCACGGGGTTTGTCAAGCTAAGCACATGGTGTAGTCCCAAACGATAGCTGAGGATTCTGGGTAGTGTAGTGTCTTCTGCCGTCCAAAAACTCCGAAAATATATTTGTTTCTCCGAATCGAAGGGGGAAAATACAAAAGCATTGTACACAATTCAAACCAATCAATGTTGTGTAATTAACAAGGACAATTTGGTGTTTTTTAGTCGATGAGTAGTGCAGATATCACTGTAAAATCAATCGACAGTAAGGAGAATAGGCTACTTACTTCCGGGTGTAAAATTCTCCGTTATCCAATGGGAATGGACGCTCGTAATACAATACAGGGGACATGATCATTATCTTTTAAATAACGTTAACTGAAGGGAACAATCTATTTGACACAGCTGAAGCTCTGGCCTTCCTTAAAAACGAACTAATTTAATAAAAATAACAGTTGCATTACACACAATGCACGTTGTAGAAATGCGTGTGTGCACCACGACAAAGGAGCCTCATTCACTTTACATTGGGGTTGTTTGCGTGGTGCCGACACGCAAATGTAACAAAGTTCGTGACTCCACCACGCATTGTGGTGTTAAGGAGTCGTGGTGGAGTCACGCATTCTGGTGAGATCTGGTTGTTTTTTTCACCTACTAAGGGCAGCAATCAATTCCTTCCTTTCAAACTATCTTTCCATCTCCTACCCGTATAAGAGAAGAGTCTTCAAGTGCAAGGCAGCTGGGTGTATGGACATGAGGGAGTTGAAACTTCAAAGTGTGCACCACTCATTGGTAAAAGCTCCAATTCTGAGCCTTAAGAGAGAACCACTACTACAGGAAGCTCAGTCAAATCACCCTCAAGACATCCTAATATAAAATAAGAAATGAGTTCCAAGTGCCAAAGGTTCCACCTTGGCGCTACTTACTCGTACTGCTTCTCAAACAGTACAGATAAACCATAAAATGATATGAATGTCACCAAAATAAATACAGATAATGTTCAGTTTCAAATTCACTATTGTTTTGTTTTAAGATTAAAAGTTTAAAAAAAAAAAGAAATGTTCAAATAGTAGATGAATATTCAAGAGGTCTTTAAAAACATCACACTGATCATCAAAAGTTCATAACATGCTCATGAATATTCGAAAATATTCTGAACTTGCCACAATCATCCAAAATTCATGAAATGCTCATAGTCATGAAAAGTTCATGAAATACTCATGCACACTTTTTGGGGTTTTAAATATAATGTTGTGATTGGCTGGATAATGAAAAGTTCATAAATTGCTCATAAAAGTCTGTCATGAGCAAAACAGGAACTTTATATGAATGAACAATGTTCATAAACATTTCATGAACTGCTCTTTAAAATGGTTCATGAGCATTTTAAGAATGTTGGTTCATGAACATGACAAGTGAACATATAATGAGTTGTTCATGAATGTTTCATGAGTGCTCATGAACAGCTCATAAAGTCATGAACTCCATCTCGCAGGGGTATAGCCTTTCACTCTGCAAATTGCTTACCTCACTCCCACCCCTAGCATTTTTTTCACCTACTAAGGGCAGCAATCAATTCCTTCCTTTCAAACTATCTTTCCATCTCCTACCCGTATAAGAGAAGAGTCTTCAAGTGCAAGGCAGCTGGGTGTATGGACATGAGGGAGTTCAAACTTCAAAGTGTGCACCACTCATTGGTAAAAGCTCCAATTCTGAGCCTTAAGAGAGAACCACTACTACAGGAAGCTCAGTCAAATCACCCTCAAGACATCCTAATATAAAATAAGAAATGAGTTCCAAGTGATGTATTCAAAAAGAAAACCTTGCAAACACTTTGTCAGGAATGAAATATAAAACAATATTTGAAGGGAGAGCCACACATCGAGTATGATACATCAATTTTATTTTCCGTAAAGAACTGTACATGTAATGCATATCTTTTTACACACGGTTCACTTTGATGAGGTTCAGTGTCACAACCGAGTCGTGTTGAATTCTTAAGATCCATTACATTCCACAGATTTCCCTTTGGTTTCTCTGAACATCCTCTCGTCCTGCACCTGTTAGTGAATTATTCTCAAGGAGATTCACCTCATTAAAACAACATAAGACAAAAGCATGCACATTCGCACAGCATCTGGAAAACAAGACACAACAATGTCAATCCCACATTTCAAAATGTTCCAAAAAGACACATTTTTAATTTTTTTGTTTTCAATCTGGTGGCTCGTTTAAAACTGAAAACAAAACATTGTGAAGCAGGAATTATTGTCTAACATTCCTTAAATAATTCAAACTATGGGCAACCAGAGCTCCTTCATCACAGTGTAAATGTTTATCAGATAAAAATGATTTGTGCTTTGCAAACATTTTAAAAGCTGTTCCATGTTTGTATTAATGGTTTAAATCAATTGGCTTCCTATCTGTAAACTCCAGGCATAAACAGCCTCTGTTTCTGTGGTTCGTCATTTCATTTCCCGTGACAGTAAACTGTAAGCACATTCAATTACCAGTATGTTCCCAAGGCGTGTCATTTTATTTTCATCCAAGTGAGCGGACGTACCTTGCTCCTAATTAGATCAGCAGTGCACCCTTTTCTGCCTTAAGCTTTGAGCTGATGTTGTCCTGCTGTTGCATAACCATGTGTGACACAAAAATAAAACTGGCTACCGTATAATGAGTATCTCAAATTGAAAACGAAAGATAGAGAACATTGAGGTTTAAGAACTTGTACTCTGAATGTCCCATGAAGCTCAGAGTTGATTATGTCTTACAGTATACCTGCTTATGAAGAATAGTAGACATCTACAGATCAAGATACAATGTTGTATTTCTGATCATACCAAAGCTTTAGTCACTGATGAGGTTTCTATAATTTGGGAATATGTTGTGACATATGGCTTGCAATTTTAAACTGTATCCATAACAAATAAAATGAAGCGACTGTGTTAATAGCAGCTGGCAAATACAAGCTACTTCATATGCATCATTTCCCTCATGTTACTTTTTCTCCATAAGATCATATGGTAGAAAAGCTAATGTCTGAAACATCTGTATTCAGACATTTGTGAAATGTCTATGTGAAGCACTTTGGACTGCACTTGTTGTATGAAAGGTGCTATACAAATAAAGATTATTATCAGGAAATGTCAAACCTGCTTCTATAATGTGCACATATTTTAGGGATGGTGACATGAACGCCAACAGCATATTGCAGAAAGAGTGTGTTTGAGCACAGCACTCAAAATGACTAATACTAGCGTTAGCTTTCATCTTTCAATGAGAAACAGTGATAACCTCCACTGCCCATTTCTGTTTAAAGACACTTGTATGCGTTAGTAATATACAGAATATGTTTCTTTTTCAAATCAAACCAAAAATCTGCTTTAATTCACAGTTTTTTTCAGAACCTAAAATGTTTGGCCTTAGTTACAATCACTACCACTGTGCTGCGGCATCTCTCCTGAAAATGTGAAGCTCACCACATAGTCAGGCATGTATTAATTTACCAGAGAATAAAAGTATGTGTTATTAACTTCAGCTACATTAAAAGGTAGAAGGTAAGAAATACATCCAACTACTAAATACTGTTATTTGACCTTTTTGTTTTTGATAAGCATTGTAATGCCACTTTATTTCACATTGAAAACCATATTCCTCCTAGGATTTGGCACACTAAATCATTACCTTTATATTCCACATTAAAGTTGAATGAGAAATGTAAAAACTCAAGCTGTGAAGTTCAAACATGGTTTGTGGATCTATCCTTCAAGCTGTCGAGCATGGCGTCATTTTTCGGTCGCACGGTGAAAAAAACCCAAAGTAAGGGTGCAGACGGTGAGCATAGGGAACATAAAGGAACATAGTTGCATAATGTGGATGTAGGGTAAAAAAGTAAAAGAGAGAGAGATAATGTTTGTTCTTCTGTTTCGGCAATTGAGTCTCTTGCCTGAGGCATGCATGTGAGCTTCAGCACAATGCTGAAGAGAAAACTCGGCTGAATCCAAATATCTCTCAGAGGGGCGTGGGGAGTGGCTCCTTATTTTCATCTAAAGTAACAGACAGAGGGTGTTTCTCAATGTCGAGGAGTCTAATCATGGCGGCGCGCACAGTCGCAGCGGCTCGTAGCTCTTACTTTCTGTGCTTTCTATGTGTGTTTTCGTCCGTATGTCAACTAGCCAATGTTACGGTTAGCAGTGCGAATCCTATGTACAGCCGCAGGGACCTACTTACGATAGGATTACAGTGCAATGTGGCGATAACAAGTGCATTTTCGCACTCCCACAATATACCGGAAGAGATAGCCAGGACACCGGGCTCTCCGTGGATTGTTGTCGGCTCCACCAGGCATCGGAGGCGGAGGAGGAGCAGGAAGCAGAAGCGGGGTTGCCGGTCCGGTCAACTGGCTAAGCTAAGGAGACAACCTCACAAACCACCGCTACCCAGCATCTTTCTCACGAACGCCAGATCCATCCTCAACAAAATGGATGAACTAAACCTACAGATGTCTGAAAATAAATACGTACAAGATTGTTGCATCCTGATCATAACGGAGACATGGCTACACCCACTTATCCCAGACGGAGCCATTGAGCTAGCGGGGCGAAGAGCATACCGCTGGGACAGAAACATCGACTCTGGTAAAAGCAGAGGAGGGGGGTTATGCATTTACGTAAATAACAACTGGTGCAAGGATGCCATAATCATGGACAGTCATTGCTCTTCAGACCTGGAGTACTTGACGGTGAAATGCAGGCCTTTTTACCTCCCTCGTGAGTTTACCGTTGTCATAGTAACAGCTGTCTACATACCACCAGATGCTAATGCTAAAATAGCGCTAGGCTACCTGCACAGTGCTATCAATTCACAACAAAGCACATATCCCGAAGCCGCCCATATCATAGCTGGTGATTTCAACCATGCAGACTTGAAGACAGTTCTCCCAAAGTTTGTACAACACATAAAATGTGCTACCAGGGGTAAAAACACATTGGATAAGGCCTACTCAAACATTAAGAAGGGATTTAAGTCTGTACCACTACCACATCTAGGGCAGTCAGATCACCTGTCCATCCTTTTAACCCCAGCATACACCACTGTCAGGAGGAAAACTCAACCCACCACAAAGACTGTTAAAACATGGCCTGAAGGAGCTTCCTCGCAGCTACAGGATTGCTTCGAAAGGACTAACTGGGATATTTTTGAGGTTCAGGACTTGGAGGAGTACGCATCAACTGTACTCTGCTATATACAGAACTGTGTGAATAATGTGACTGTTGAAAAACGTATTCAGATATACCCCAACCAGAAGCCCTGGATGACGAAGGAGGTCAGAGCTCTCCTCAAGGGCCGAAACATCGCCTTCAGGTCTGGTGATAGTGCTCAATACAGTGCAGCTAGAGCCAACCTGAAGAGAGGCATCAGGGATGCCAAAGTAGCCTACAAGAGGAAGATTGAGGACCACTTCACCAACAACGATCCACGGCGGGTGTGGCAAGGTATACAGCACATCACCAACTACAAGAACAATAACAGCACAACGGTTGACGGGGACGCCTCACTGGCAGAGGAACTTAATTGTTTCTTTGCTCGTTTTGAGGTCAATGCAGTAGAGACGGACACAACAACCTCACCAGCATCCAACAGTCACACCCTCACGGTGCAGGAGCATGATGTGAGGTGTGTGCTCAGAGCGGTGAACCCGAAGAAAGCTGCAGGCCCTGATGGCGTGACGGGAAGGGTGTTGAAGGAGTGTGCAGACCAACTTACGGAGGTCTTCACAAAGATCTTCAACCTGTCACTCTCCAAATCCATCATCCCTTCATGCCTGAAATCTGCCACAATCATCCCTCTGCCGAAAAAAAACAAAATCTCCAGCCTCAACGTCTACCGTCCGGTAGCACTCACACCGCTCATCATGAAGTGTTTCGAGAGGCTGGTCCTGCAGCACATCAAAACCATTCTCCCACCCACCTTCGACCCAAATCAGTTTGCGTATAGAGCAAATAGGTCTACAGAGGATGCCATCGCCACTGTCCTTCACAGTGCACTGTCCCACCTTGAACACCAGGGGAGCTATGTGAGGATGCTCTTTGTTGATTACAGTTCTGCCTTTAATACAGTCATCCCGGGAAGATTGGTTTCCAAGCTATCTGACCTAGGATTTTCCCCAAACATCTGCCAATGGATTAAGGACTTCCTAACTAACCGCCCCCAGACAGTGAGAATAGGCCCTCACCTCTCCTCCACCCTCACACTCAGCACCGGTTCACCACAAGGCTGTGTGCTGAGCCCCATGCTCTACTCCCTGTACACCTATGACTGTGCCCCCACTCACCCCACCAACACCATCGTCAAGTTCGCGGACGACACAACCGTGGTTGGACTGATCACAAGAGGAGATGAGTCAGCCTACAGGGATGAAATCCAGAGACTGGCAGTGTGGTGTTCAGATAATAACCTTGTTCTGAACTCCATCAAAACAAAAGAACTCATTATAGACTTCAGGAAAAACAGCACAACACCAGATCCACTGTACATCAACGGCAACTGTGTGGAAAGGGTTCCCACCTTCAGGTTCCTCGGCACACACATTGCTGAAGATCTATCCTGGTCTATCAACACCACAACATCTGTGAAAAAGGCCCAGCAGCGACTCCACTTCCTGAGGATCCTCAGGAAAAACAACCTGGAGGAGAAGCTTCTGGTGTCTTTCTACCGCTGCTCCATAGAGAGTGTGCTGGCATATTGCCTAACCACGTGGTGTGCCAGCTGCTCAGAAAAGGACAGGAAAGCCCTTCAGAGGGTCATCAACACAGCCCAGAAGGTCATCGGCTGCTCACTGCCTTCTCTGGAGGAACTCTTCAGCCAACGTTGCCTCAACAGAGCAGGCAAAATAATTGCAGACTCTTCACACCCTGGACACTTCCTGTTTGCTCTTCTGCCCTCCGGTAGACGCTACAGGTCAATTCAATCAAGGACAAACCGAATGAAAAACAGTTTTTACCCCAGAGCCATACGAGAACTGAACACCGTCAAACGCTGAACTGAACAGTTACAACTTCCAACTGCACTACTTTTTAATAGTTGTATTAACCTATGAACTGATCGACATCAGAGATGCAAAATATCATCCCTGTGTTGTTTTTTTATATTGTAAACTGTATTTAAATAATGTGCGGGCATGTATGGATGTGTGAGCATGTTTAATGTGTATACGTTTATATAGATGTGGAAATGTGGAAATGCACTGCGAGGATTGCTTTTTTTTAAATTTCGTTGTACCTGGTGCGATGACAATAAAGGAATTCTATTCTATTCTAAAGGTTTCCCCCCACAGTAACTCAACTCATTGTATGTACAGTACAACTAACCCTTTTTAACTATGCGTATTTCTTTGGTTTGAATGTTTAAAAGTCATGTAAAACATTCCTCTTTTTTAGTTTTTGTTAAAAGTCACCTATTATGCAAAATCCACTTTTTCATGTATTTTCTACATAAACATGTTTGATGTCCCCTCTGTGGAAAGAGACTCTGGAAGTTTCAGGAACAAAGATTCTCTCTCTTTTTGTCCTGATCCATTTATATAACAACCTGTCTGAAAATGAGCTGATTAGATTTTGGCCACTTTATGATGTCATAACGATGTGTTGGCTTGTGTAACCATTAGCCAATCACCAACCAAGGTAACCCCCCCCCCCCCACCACCTTATCACCTGAATCTCCTCCTAGAGCACCATTGTGTTCTTTGTAACCAAATATCTCTCAGAGGGGCGTGGGGAGTGGCTCCTTATTTTCATCTAAAGTAACAGACAGAGGGTGTTTCTCAATGTCGAGGAGGCTTGCTTGGTAGCACATGTACCTCCGAGTCAGTTGCTTCAGAAGCGAGGCAAGAATCCTTCCTAGCATCGGAAAATGAAGAATTGTGGAAGAGGGTAACAGGTGTGCAGGTGTGCGTCATATGCGAGGCCCCGCCTTAAATGGAACCCGACTTCCACCAAAGATTTGGAAATTGGTCCATGTGCAAAGCATTGTGGGGATTTTAAGACTGCGGAGTCTACACATGTGCAGCCTCGAAATTTCCCGCAACGAAGGACGCCGGCCTCAGTAGCATTCCAAGTATCCTGGACATTGGAACAGTCCTTCGGCGGCACTCGATGACGTAGTATCCTTGAAATAGTGGCTCTGGAGCAGCCTTCCTCGACATTGAGAAACACCCAGAGAATCAGCCCTTTTGAAACAGGGCTGAAACAGAGGGGATTATGGGATGCTGCAATGATCTGTTTGGTATTTGGAGCCAAAACGGAGACTTGTTTTGTGTATATCTGAGACCTATAATATATTGATGAAAAACAGTATGATAGGGCAGGAGTTCTCAAACTTTTTTCAATAATGTACCCCCTTTGAAAAAGAAATGCAGCCAAGTACCCTCTGATCAGCGCAGGAACAATGTGTTAGGGATGACAAGCCTATAAAGACGTACAGTACAGCGCTGCACCATCAGTGTCTGATTTATTAAAACAACAACATGTAACTGAGAAACACTTAAATGCTACGTTTCAAATGTTTACAATCCATCACTAAATTCATGGCAAACCCATTTTAACATCATGCAATAACACTGAGACGACATTAGTTGCATTGAACTGATCTTTTTAATAAGTTGTACTTACAATGTAGTGAAACATGGGCTTGTGCTTCACTGAGCACCTTTGTCATGCTGACAGGGAGGCTAACTGCAGTTATTACACTTAGTGTTTTGAAATATGTGTAACTCTGTTCATATAAAACCCACACTGCTCAAACTTCCTTACTTTTCCTAAAATTGGTTTATATATTTATTTTGAGGCGTGGGGAATGAAGAGAAAAAGATATATGAGCATTTTATGAGCATGGGATTTTGACCCCTCATATAAACATATGCATGATAGAGTGCCGCAGTGACGCGTCCTAAAACCCGGAAGTAAGCTGCGCATGGGTTCCCTCAACAAAAAAGCAATGAGATTTCTCCATAGAATTTTGGTATATAGCTGAAAATAAGGTCTGTGGTTGAGACACATTTAAGAGACGGATCACGTTTTGTTCAGTCGGATAATCTCCACATGTCTACCCTACTTTTATAATTTTCGAATCATAAATGTAATCGATAGATTTATGATTGTGGCACTATGTTGCGCTATACTTTGCGGCCACACGCCGTTTCCAAGCAACGCTTATTGTTTAGTTGTCCTTTGATAAGCAGGCAGTCATATGATTAACTAGAACTAGCTAGATCTGATAGATTTGGACATAAACGCGAGTGAAGTATAACTGGACTCGAGCGAGAGATCAGATCAGCTGCTGCTGACGGAGAACACGCAGCTCTGCATGATCACAGCTCCGTCGCTGTGACGGACCGGTGAGCGGACCAAAATACACTAAGAGTTAGACCTAACACACTTAGCTAGTTTATCTACTCTGGAACTAGCTAAACTAGTTATACATATATGTATTTTTTACTGTCGGGTCACTTATTACAGGTTCAGCGAGCTGCACGAGACTGACTGTCAGGAGAGGGAGAGCACCCCGTTTATTGTTCCCATTTTATTATTCAGCGTTACTGTAAGCCTTTGAATAAAGTAGTTCATCTACTATTAGCAGTTTGTGTAAATGCATTACTTATGTTGTTTTCCATTAACATAAAATAAATCTCAGGTACCCCCTGCAGTACTCCAACGTACCCATAGGGGTCAGCGTACCCCCATTTGAAAACCACTGTGATAGGAGACCTTTAAGTTTTGCTTTAAACGGGGCTACCCGCTGCAATGGAAATGCGCCATAACATACCTTATTCTGACTCCTAGCACTACTTCTGGTCCTCCGTCGCTTCACACTTGCAGAGGGCGATTTCTCAACTGGCCGAACTGGTGTCCTGGTCGGAGATGACACCAGAAAGACCGATGGCACTGCATCTCCATTAAGTAATGGTTGTTTAATAAATCCCATTTTATGTTTATCATAATAAATGTTCGCTGCATACATGCGCCTGTGGATCTTTCGGTTCGGGCCGAGCACATTTCGCTAGCCACTGCCTCCGAACGTACTTCCTACGCTTACCTTTTGGCAATAGATGGAACCGAGCATTCCGTGGATTGTTCCTATCCGTATTGTGGCAATGTTTAGCGATACAATGAGGCATATTTCTATAGAATTGAGAGAGTAACGAGAGTAAACAACATGAACATCAATTTGTCCTCGACACCAAAGGCATAGTTTACGTCACTTCCGGTAAAATGGCGCCGCCCACAGGGTTGATGTTATTTCGGTAATTAATCAGTTTAAAATCACTGATAACGTCATCGGATTAAAAAAAAAAAAAAAGACTGGCAGAGACTGGTCTGTTTTATCGGATGATAATTATTTAAAAATGCGTGTCATGAGCATTCCCTCCCTTTAAGCTCTTTCTACACTGCAGTAACCTGGACACAACTCACACTTCCCGAGTGACCTTCTCACCTTTCCTTATGAGGACAGCATTGTGTCGCCATAGAGTTAACTAAATCTTTATAATTATCTCATTCTTATATCTTTAGCAAATACTCTATATGTACCCTTGCCCTCCTCTGCACCGCAAGGGTCAAATAGGTGCTTCCAAATATTCATATTTTTCTTTCAATTCAAACTCTCCATGTGTTACCATTGTTGATCTATGGCTTTGCACATGTGTACCCTGTATAAGAACACACAGACGTGTTATCATTTCAAATGTGAAAAATTCAACCCCAAGCATTTTTATTATTGTGAGGAACTTCATTTGTTTGTTTTTTTAAATGTATATGATATTTGTATATATTTTTTGTAGGTTCTAATGAAAGTAATATACTTATGATTCAATTATAAAAAAGTATTATTCAGACTATAATTTGCAATTATAAGTTGATTTAATCAAGCCACACTGGAATACAAATGTTTGTGGTAAAGCAACGTACATTCCCATTAAGCAAGAGGTTGTTTTTGAAGCACTTTGCAGTTGAAAAAGAGAGCATTAAACGGTAATACACTGTTAATCTGTTAGGTTATTGAGCTTCAGACACATATATTACAATTCCAAAGACATCTCCATGACAATATACCACAGTTAAATACCACACTGACAGTAATACAAATTTGAAATGTCAGTAAAAAAAAAAACGGTGTTGCACGACAACATGTTCAGTAGGCACCCTGAGATGGAAATACAGATATGAGCAGTAACTTCTCAACAATTTACATCTTTCAGCGCACTGTTCAGTTGAGAGGCAATGCATGTCACTCTTCTGTCAGTTTATTTACAACCAAGTGACAGTACAACTCCACAATACATCCCTAGCTGTGCTCTTTTTGTTGTTTTTTCCACGTTAAAAGCATCAAAATGTGGCCGTGATGAACAAGGTTTGTTTTATTAACTACGAAAACACATTACCTATGAAATGAAAAGCTAAAATGTTGCATAAGTACTTCAGAATAAAGACAAATAATTTATCACATTCTGCATACAGCATGATGCAGTAGCCAGAGCGACCTCCTTTATAACTCGCTGCACATTCAGTAAATGTTTTTACCAGCTTTCCTTTTTCAAGGTGCTGGAGCTTTTCAAACAAAGAAGGCAGGAGATCATCCTGAACTTGCTGTGTATTTCAGTCCTTTAGTGTGCCTGATGTGCAGCATCATTTCACACTGAATCAGTCAAATAAATAAATATAGTAAGGTGAAGGACTATTTTCCACTGGATATGAGTTTTAGTTACAACTGATGTTGAATCAGGACCACTTTGTTTCAAATTGCATAGCAAAGTGTTCTTGTGCACATACTAAAATGCATGCTGTAGTAGGCCTACTTGGCTATTCATGGGAATAGTTCTACGATGTTGTTAATATGTTGCCATCAGTGTATGGAGTTGAGCTCTCGCTGTGTAAAGACAGCACTGTGGGTTTTCTACAGTGCGGAAAGAAGTACTAACTGTATGTGATACTACAAAGCGTATTAGCATTAAAATAAACTTAAAGCCCTTCATTAAAAATACCTAATAAATCAATTTCAGCACAGTACTTGAGGAAATGTACTTTCATACCACCACTGATATTCTCTAAATTAAATAGTAAATGAATAGGTTAAGACTGAATATATATGTATTGTATATTCCTTTGTTCTAATAGCCCTATCTTCACAGTTGTGTAGTTTTTATCACAATTTATTCTTTTTTAAATATTTGTATTTATTGTGTAACGCTACAAGCTACATGTGGCTTTAACTACACATGATGAAATATGTTGAGATGTTTTTGTGCTCTTTATAAACTCATATTGCACTGATATAGCAGAACATTAGACAATTAGGAGTCAATATAATGTAATTGTGACTTATTGTAATATTTTGGGGGAAAAACATTAGAGAAATTAATTTATTGTAATATCAAATGAAGCCTTCAGGGAAAAAGATGGGTATTCTTTTCCGAATTTTTTTTGACACATACAAAAATACTACGAGGTGAGTATTTACATGCAGCTCCCAGTTACATTTCATTAAATGGTACATTTTAATTTTCAAACCAAAGCAGTTGTGCAGTATTTGTAGAAGCAATTGATACAGCAGCAGCAGATATGTGGGTTTCCTCCACATTTGTTTTGGAACTGAAAACTAAAAACAGCCATGTTAATTGGCACATCTTATATTGTGTGGTTCTAGCTTTGTGCATGACTTGTTGCTAATTTCCTGAATTATGTTTTATGTTCATTACTAACTTTGTGTTTTTCATTTATTTCAGTGCAAAAACGTTACATTACGGTCACCACATCATACTGATTATGTACACAAAGACATCATCTCCTCTTCTACAACTCTAGCATTCATTTGAGGCAAGTTATTTGAGGCTTTTGAAGTTACTAAACAGTAGTACATGTTTACCAGTGGTTACCCCGGGTCCACACCAGCAGACAATAAAGGATGTTACATATTTGTGAATTATTAATGTACCATTCATATTGTTTTGAGGTGTACGAGTACAATGAAACTGCAATGCTTGGCTCTATTCAACCAGGACAAAGCAGCATCTTTAAAATGTTTCATCTGTTAATACTTTGTTGTGGAAACTCAACCCTGTTTCGCACTTTAGCAAAGTTGTTGAGTGAAATGCAAAAATAAATCATTACATGATTCTCCAATACTTTTGATGATTGAAACACTTTTTGACAAGTTACCCTGCACTTTATTCTGATCAATGTAATTTAACTGAAACTAAGCTACGGTATGTATGTCAGTTTCATCTGTGACACTTTAGCTGCACCACTGACTGGATGTCACATAAAAACAGGATTACCATTTAACAGGCTCATAGATTTAGATGTCATTCTTTGTTTGACCGATCTCTGACAGAGTCGTTGTTGTTGATCGGTTGAGGCGGCGACTGCTTGCTCCTCACGCTCCTGCCTTCCGTGGCGCCTCGCGAAGTCTCTGTCACAAAGAGCCGAACCACCCAGTTTGACGTGACAATGCGTTTGTACTCGTTCCTGAAATTCCGGTTGAGTAAGCCATAGATGATGGCATTCAGACAACTGTTAAAGTAGGCCATGAAGTAGCTGACCACAAAAAGCCATTCTGGGATCCGGGGAACCACACGAGACGGATCGATGGCCACCGCCAAGCCAATCAGGTTAAGTGGAGCCCAGCAGATGGCAAACAGCACGAAGACCACAAACATGGTGATGAAATTCCGCACGTCACTCGGTCTGATGCGAGGACTCTCCTCTGATTTCACTCTGCGTCGCACCTGGTGAAAACATACAAGATAGGAATTGGACTGTTAATGAAAGGCTACCATTCTCTGTCTCTCTTTGTTACAGTCATACAAAAATACTGTCTTGAACTCAAACAGATACGCTGCTATGGACAATGTTGCACTAATGTACATTTCCCAAAGATATTGAACTGACTGTTTGTATATTGATTGTTGTGCTTTTATGTATGTCTTAATGTGTCATGTGTCTGTTGATTGTGTACATAAAGGTATATACACATTTTGCTACATATCTTTATATATATTTGTATTTTTGTATTCGGGATTGTGGGAAACGGTATTTCGATCCCTCTGTCTGTACACACAAACTGAAAGATTGACAATAAAGTTGACTTTGACTTTGAGATATTACTCCAGAGGTCTGCCAAATCTAATCTATGTGCTTCTCAATCATGATATCCCAGCTAATCACTTTGCTCAACTCCTGTTATATGGCATTAAGGATGTCTATGATGGTATGATTAATTTTGTTCAGTATTTACTCAAACAGTAGAGGGTCAATAATTAAAGGTCAACATTTTAAACCTGGGAGCAGGCCCGGTTCTACGGGGGTGCATAAGGGTGCATTGCACCCTCAGTTGAGTCGTTATGCACCCTTAATTAATAATAATAATAATAATAGTAATAATAAGAAGAAGAATATTAAGAAGAAGAATTTAGTTGAAATAAAATAAATTGGAATTGTGGTTAAATAACATTGCTGCATTTATTTGGTCAATTTAAACTAGGGATGCACGATAATTATTAGATATTAGGAATTATGACGTCATCCCGTTAAACCCGATAACAGTATTAATAGCCCCGATAATATACAATATATTTTTTGGGTAAAAAAAAAGAAAAAATACTGCGGTGTGGGTGGATTGGGATGAGGCGTGCTTGTTTTTCACTCGGCTCCTCCCGTTTTGCCAGTACTGTGGTATTAGTGGTTTAGGAAGAGGGGAGTTCTTCACAAATCCAGCGCTCCCTAATACTTCGACCTGATCAGTCACCTGAAACATCGCCATCGCTACGATGGTGTGTTAAAAGCGTACGAAGACAATAATACAATAGAAAGTGTGTGTATGTGTGTGTGTGTGTGTGTGTGTCTGCACGCGCGCGTTGGAGCTATGTGCAACTCAAGGCATATGCTCGAACCGGAGCTGCCTGGACGCTGCAATCATGTTGCTGAGTGTGCTGACTTTTCGTACAATGTCCCACTGTCTGGCTTCCTGCATAAAGTCAAGTGCTCGGCGCAGTTGTGGCGAAATGTCGCTCCTCTGTTTTCATTTAAACAGCTCCTTATATCCGTTAGCGCAGCTAGCTAGCACCAGATGCTAACAACAACAATGCACGTAAGGTCTCTCTCTCGCTCGCTCGGACCACACATACACACACCCTCCCGGTCCTCCAGATCGCCAGTCGGTGCCTGCCGGTGAGCGTGGAAGTGTGGTCTGCCACAAGCGGGCAGCAGGAGCGGCGCTGTCAGCATCAGCTTGTAGATGGTATTTTAAACTCGATGCGCTCTGAAACTACGGGGCGGCCAAGGTAAAAAAAATACACATGCGTTAATCGCGTTAAAATAATTAGTGGCGTAATTTTTTTTTTTATTATCGGTATCGGTCTTGAGAAGCAGGAAGTTATCGGTATCGGTTTCAAAAAACCAATATCGTGCATCCCTAATTTAAACGGTAAGTAACGTTATTATGTCAGGTGCGTGTGACCTGTGCCGCTGCGCGTTCGTCATCTGCAAGGTTCTTACAAAGCTATCAGTGTCAGTGATGGACATCAGAAAATGGTTAAAACAACCAGCCCTTATCGCCAGCAGTAACACTGCATCTACTGCAGGTAATAACAGTTCAGATCATGGGGACATTACGTTACCCGCGGCCACTGTCGTGGATAGTGCTGCGTACCTGGACTCACATTCAGGTTCAGGTCCGGACTCAAGTCCAGAGGTTCAGGTTCAGGTCCGGACTTATAAGTCCGGACCTGAACCCATGTCTTGTGTCAAGTTGTGTGAGTAACTAAAGTGAACTTATTGTGAGCTAATTATCAATTGAAAATTAACAATAATCAACTCAAATTCAAACTCGTCAGGTTTATTGTGCTCCCTTCCAACTTGTGTCTACATTTCTCTACAAAGTATAAATGTAAAAAAAACACTTTTTGCCACTTAGTCTACAA
This sequence comes from Pseudochaenichthys georgianus, assembly GCF_902827115.2. NCBI lineage: Eukaryota > Metazoa > Chordata > Actinopteri > Perciformes > Channichthyidae > Pseudochaenichthys > Pseudochaenichthys georgianus. The sequence continues at coordinate 20,783,171 of NC_047516.1, forward strand.
ATGACTTATGACAGCAACTACAGTGAACTACTACAAAGTTCAAACATTTATTTCATTTACCAAACTAAAGTAACCGAACAGTCCCTGAGCTGACTGAGCCTAAATCCCTAAAACGTTGCTGAAAGGTAGAGTGTAGAGTAGACTATACGCATTACACTGTTAAACACCTACTATACAGTATACACTGTAGTGACTGAACAATCAGAGTGTACTGTACTGTCTGTACACCATGTATTTTCTGTGTACAGTATACTGTTAGAAATTAAAATCAATTTTGAATTAAATACACTATTTAATTTAAATCAGTTTTATTCTGAAAAAACCGGAAGTTCACACTATTTACTAAATACTTTTATTCTGAAAAGTATTCACTTCCGGTTAGCATTAGCATGTGGCGAAATGCTACGTTTTCAAACCGTGAATCGAAGGTGAAATGACATGTGATGTTGTACACTGAGCACACTGGGATTAGCACTCATTTATTGACGCTGAATAACGTTTATCAGGGAATGTTTAAATAACCACAGACACCAGAATATACGTAAGTGCTAGTTTTTTTGCGAGTCCAAGTACCGGTTCCCGACGTTCCGGTTTTAACCGGACTTGAAACGAAACTTTTTACAAGTCCAGTACCGGTTCGGCTTGCCGGTACGCAGCACTAGTCGTGGACAATAACGCCCGACTCGCCGGCTTTGCCCGCCTCGCCCACGGAGGCGGAGCAGCCGCAGCGGTCTTCGTTGCCCCAAACACCGCCACCCCTCAGCGGCCCGCATGTGCCAGAGGACCTCGGTAAAACAGAGCCTGCCCAGGTATATTTAAAAAAGTGCCTTATAAAAATAGCACTTTACCACTGCACCCTCTCTCTCAGATGCACCCTGAGTCATTTTGTTCTGGAACCGGGCCTGCCTGGGAGTGACCACCGTATTTGACTATGGCTGCGGCCACACGAGGACGAAGACGGCTAAACGCATAGGATTAACGCAAACGCAATCGCAAACAAGCTTCCGTCCACACGCAATAGTTATCCGGATAGTGTCTGCCCACACGAGACCGCTCCGTTTAGCTCCAACCGCTGGAGAAGCTGCAGTACATATGCAGGAGCCTGTACGTGGCGCTGTAACTTCCTCCACAAAAGCAGCGAAGAAGCATGGTTGTCATGGTTGCCCTTCTGTTTATTCTCCGCGGTGGGGGCCGAGGGAACCGGGCAGAGTTTTTCGCCAGTTAACGTATATTAAAGTTTAAATCTTCCGACAAAATTATAAAAGTGCTGGTCAAAGGTCTTCTTTGTTATTTATTGAGCTTTAAAATAAATGAATAACGACTCTATATATTATAATAATAAAATACACGGAGCCTCTCTTTTTCCTCCCTCTCTTTGGACAGCGTCAGTGTCTGTCTCATGCAGCAGCTGATCCAGTAATGAGTGACCCGGCCGACAGTAAAAATAAACATATTTATAACTAGTTTAGGTAGTTTGAGAGGTAATTAAAATAGCTAAGGGTGATGATCTGACTTGAAGTGTGTGTTTTGCTGCAGCGGGAGGAACTGCAGGTGAGCAGAGCTGCGTGTCTCCGTCCTGTCAGATTACACTTCACTCGCGTTTAGGTCCATATGGAGAGAAAGATAAATAATCTGAATTCAGTGTGCAGTTTACTTTGACGCGGGGGTGAGCAGCAGAGGTGGAGAGAGGCGGGGCTATTGCCTCATCATTATCAGAAAATGATCGTATAGGGCGTACACACGGAGCCGTTGGACCCCCCAGAGCGTTGCGTATGCCTTTCTATCCACTTTGGGACCCGTTATTGTTTCCTCAGTCGTTTAGTGCCGTATTCAGTCGTCCTCGTGTGGCCGAACGGTCTATATGACACTAAACAGTAACGCAAACGACCGTTTTAGTCCTCGTGTGGCCGCAGCCTATGTTTCAGTCCAATTTGGAACTGAAACCTTGTATCATTGTTTGGCCCAAGGGTGTGTTTTCTTACACCTGTTTGATTCAAGGCTTTTATTGTCATTTGTACATAGCTACAGTGTAGATATGTCAATGAAAATCTTACAGTGTGTACACAATACAACAGATAAGTAGTGCAAGTAAATACAATTATAATAGAATAGAAATAGTGCAAGAAGGGTCTATATACAAGTAATTGGAATATGATATATTAGATAAATAATGTGTGAGTTGCAAACAGATTAATTGTATGGATGTTCTTTCAAAGTTCAGGTGTTTAACAGTCTTAAGGCCTCTGGAATGAAACTGTCCCTGAGTGTGTTGGTTTTAGACCTGATATTGAAACCATAAAACGTTCTATCTGGGTGCAAAGACACGAATAACCACAGAGAGAAGCATTAGACTGACCTGAATCACAAGTACCCAGATGCGTAGATAACAGAATGTAACCACTGCAATGGGAACCAAGAAGTGAACCACCACCACGGCCACTGTGTAGGAGCTGCTGACATTCTGGTCGAAGGTGCAGGAGTAAACCCTCGGGTCGTAGCGCAGGGAGCCGACGAACAAGTTTGGGATTATGGCCACGACTGTGAGAACCCAAATTAAGGCAACACACAGCAGAGTGTTGCGATAGCTGTACAGCCGACTGTAGGAGAATGAGTGACAGATGTAGCAGTATCTGTTCACTGCAATCCCAGTGATGTTGAAAATGGAGCCAATGACACTCAGCCCCATAACGAACCCGCTGACCTGGAAAGAGAGAAAGGTGTCAGTGTATAAGGCAGTGGTGTCCAAACTGTGTGTTATAGTGAGTGTTAAGAAGCCCAATTTTCAAATAAATTCAGTCAATTAAAGTTGAAAACATTTTCTAACAAATCTAAGAAAAAAGCCCAATAACACATTTACATGACAACCTTGAAATATACCCTTCATATTTATTGTTTTTACACTGAACAAAAATATAAACGCAAAACACTTTTGTTTTTGCTCTCATTTTTCATGAGATGAACTCAAAGATCTAAAACATTTTAGGGCTAGGGTTAGGGTTAGGGTAATGTTGTGAATCGAGTGGCCCATGGTGGTGGTGGGCAGGGATCACCAACTACATTTGTCCAAGGGCCGAAATGTAACCAATAGACACTATCGCGGGCCAGCGATTTTTATATAGCCCAGAATTTTATAAATAGTATTCATATTACTTTTGGAATACTTTCTTTTTCCATAACAGATGGGTATGTTTTGGTGCACAGGAGACACTTATTTTACTGTTTTCATGGCTTATCAAGAACTCAAACACAACATCTTGGTGTCATTCTGGACAGCTCTCTCATCTGCACCCCACATAAAAAACATCACCCGGACTGCATTCTTTGTACTGTCTTAAAACCTTTCCTTGGAATATGTTATGAATTGTAAGGTGTCCTTGGGTGCTTTGAAAGGCGCCCCTAAATAGAATGAATTATCATTATTATTTATTATCTGAAACGATGTAACAACTTTTAAAACTTGTTTCAGTCACTTGCCCCATGCATTCAGCAGCAGCAGGCCATTCACTTTGATTTGATCCCGTTATAAATGTCATCATTTCGACAATAAAGAAATGCTAAATAAACGCACATTTTATCTAACCATCTCCGTTTCTAACTTTCAATATATTTTAAAAGAGATCTCTCTCGCTCATCTGCGTGCGGGGGCGGAGCCTCACAGACACCCTGGCGCTGCATCTCTCTCTCACTCACATACATGCTGCAGCGCTGTGCAGTGTGCACACAGTTCTGCCGGTAATGAATATTACATTTTGTGAGGAAACTTTTCCACCAATAATTCCAATAAGTATTCCAAAATGTATTCACTTCAGGTTTACGAAAGTAACTGTAATCAGATTACTCATTTTTCAAATGTAACGCCAGCTGAATACAGTTAGCCTACTTGATTTGTGTATTCTGATTACGTAATGCCGTTATGTATTCCGTTACAACCCAACCCTGCTTCTAGGCTACTGTCCCGCAGCTCCAGCATCTCTGTTGGACTCTGTCGCAGCGGGGCTACTGCTGTGGTGCGGAGCGCATTAACCAGACTCTTCACAACGAAGGATCACTTCTTCTTCAGGGGAGGGAAGGTTTCGCAGTAGGCAGTCTACTGTCCCGCAGCTGCTGCCTCTCTGTTGGACTCCGGTACTGCACCTTACTCACGAGACGTTGTAAACAAAGAAATGGGTGGAGGGCGAACGCAGTAAACACTCCGCCAACGCCACAGTCACCCCCGTCGTGCGGGCCGGATGAGAATGTCTGATGGGCCGGGTGTGGCCCGCGGGCCGCCAGTTGGTGGTCACTGGGTTATGGTATGGGCAGGCGTATGTTATGGACGACGAACAAAGGCCACTCGATTCACAACATTACCCTAACCCTCACACCTATACTGACTGGTTTTCGGACCCCCCCAGATCCCCCCAATAAAGCAAAAATGCACGTTTCAGAGTGGCCTTTTATTGTGGCCAGCCTAAGGCACACCTGTGCAATAATCATGCTGTCTAATCAGCATCTTGATATGCCACATCTGTGAGGTGGGATGGATTATCTCGGCAAATGAGAAGTGCTCACTATCACATATTTTTTCAGATTTGTGAACAATATTTGAGATAAATGGTTATTTTGTGTATATAGAAAATGTTTTAGATCTTTGAGTTCATCTCATGAAAAATGGGAGCAAAAACAAAAGTGTTGCGTTTATATTTTTGTTCAGTGTATAAGCAACCTGAAGCTTGGATGAGCTGCTAACAAAATAAATAAAACCCTATGGAGAGCTGGGATGTACAGCATTTTCAGGCATCAAGAATTATTTACCTTCATTGGATTGATTTGTCCAACTTTTAACTGAACTTATGAGGCGATATACCTCTAGTGAGCGTCCCAGACCTTCGTATATATATTTCTGTATGTGGCCCTCGTGAAAAAGGATTTGGACACCGCTGGTATAAGGTTTACTTGCTTTGTATTGGTAGTGAATGGAAACATGCTGATACTAATGTGATCTTACCATGCATTGTGTGTTCCCCACTGACCATCCATCGTGGAAGAGAGCATAGAGAACCATGGGGTAGGGGTAGAAAGCTACCACAAGGTCGGCAAAGGCCAAACTCACCACGAACACATTACCTGGAGAGGAAGACACAGAGAAGCAGTCTCTTAAGTACATTCAAAGTAACCTTCTCCCTGATTGTGAGATGAGTCGTGCGCTTCATTACGCAGGCGACACCATAATCAGGCTGTTCCTTTAATTCCGCTCTAATGGCTTCACGCCTCATCTTCTCATCTCAACACATTGATTTGCCTCCTGATAGAATGTGTAAGTGGCACACTTTTGATGAATTAACATTTAAGTGCTCACATATGCGCATGTAAAACAGCTTCGACATGTTTTGCAATGACATGCTGTTTGTGTTGGGATGTCAGAATCCATATAGTACCCATATACTGTACTCTATAATACAGTTGTATACATTTATAGCTTAAAGCTTGCATTTGTTCCAGAAAGCTATACTTTTTATTAGGCTGGAATGAGTTGTGGACTATGATTTATGTTCTTTGTATTGTATAAATGTGTTGTTGTGTTGATTCATAAGTTAAAAATAAGGTATTTTTATTGACTGTTCACACCATCGTCGACTGCTGGCTCCTCACTCCTTTGTTTGGCTGAGAGAGCTAACAGCTAACGAAACAACACATTTATATCACAGCTCTGTTAAAAAAAGAAACAGTTAACAAGAAGTGTTACTCAGTAAACTGCAATGAAGATGATCTGCGATCCACTGAGTGTTCCAGTTCCCGTGTTGTTTTTCCTCGTTCGCCCATCTTCACACCTGCTCTGTATCAGCCTCGTTAGTCCTTCCCTGCTCCCACAGCACTGCCTAATTTCCTCATTCCTCTCACCTGGGCTTCTCCATCTTTCCATCTGCACTTCATCCCCTCGTCAAGTTGTTTGTAGAAGTCCTGTTGTTTTTGTTCCCTCTCGGTTTAGCTTCGTGACATTAGGTTTTGCCTTGTTCACCACCCAAACCTTCACTTTATCTTCTAAGCTTTTGGTAGTGTTAACTTTACTGAGATGTAAAGTTAATGTCACCAGAAAGCAAACAGAATTCATTTATACAGCAACCTGTATAATGCTTCACAATCAAATCTAATCAAGTGCATACAAAAATCTGAAAAACGGAATATTGATGGTACCTGACTAAACACAAATTAAAACATAGCATACCACTTTCTATCTAAATGCCTGTTTGATCAGCTGGGTTTCTTTGGTCAACAGAGTCTGAATACCTTCTTTCTATAGTCTGTACACTATCCCAATGCTTAGGTTCTGCCGACTGGAAAGCAGGCTCTCCCCAAGTCTTTAAATGTGTGATACATTTAAAAAACCCTAAGTAGAGGATCTTGGAGCACAGCTTATGCAGAAAGTCCATGGTATACTGTAGAGCCTGGTTATGTTCATTTATTAGTATCAAAAACGATAATAAACAAAGAATCCTACACACCAAGAAGCACAAATATTAAACATTCATTATAAATAAAGTATACCACATGTAAGGCAGATGAATCAACTTCAATCAGGATAACTGGAAGGGAAAAATCATTAAATTAAACATTTAAATTGCACTCAGGATACATGTTGTATTAGATAATGCAGCTATGTTATTCCCTGTGCCCCTGCTTGGAATAACATGCTGCATAATGAGGGGAAACTCTCAAGGGACCTGCATTGAAAGAAAAGAAGTAAGGGGGTTAAAAAACAGGAATGGCCTTTATAATTAAATGAAAAAAACGGGTCTATCATTGCTTACAGAGAGGGAGAGAGGGCCATCCACCCTTAGCGAAGGGCTTACAGTGATGAGTGTTATAATTATCAGAGCATCAAAGGGCTTGAGAGTGGCAGCTGAAGCATCCATGTCGAAAATATCCCCATAATAAGACTGATAAGACATGTGTCTCTATCAGTAAGCACCCATATTTAAAAATGAAATACAATATGGGGCGAAGCCTGCGAGCTAGTTCAGGCAGTCAACTCGAACAACACGTGGTGCGTCTCGTCCCTCTTACAACCAACCAAACACATTGTCCTTAACTTGCCGCTCTATTTAAGCTGCCAGGTCTTCCTGCCTCTGCCTCGCTAATGCTGCTGCCACTGCTGTGTTTCATGTTGCTGCTGCTCGCCTGCCCCACCACCACCCCAGCTTCCACCCCAGCTTCCACCCCAGCATCCACCTTTAGGCTCGTGGGAGAGTTATCTAATCATCACTCAATGTTCTATGTACATCTGTGGAGTGATGAGACCCGAGCCTAGACGCCAAACTTAAACTATATGCTGCTTCTAATAAACATATTAAGAAACACGTGAGTTGTCTGACTGAAATGACCATGATTAAATGTGTGTATGCGAGGGGTTATGGCAAATGCAGCATATAATTTTCAATTACAGCCCGATGAGACTTAAAAAACTAATAGTGTTCCTTCTTTCCAGTGTTTTCCATTATTAAAAGGACTGTGGGCCATGGGGAAAGAACAAAAGAAGATTCTCATTTAAGGGTTCCTTTAACACGTTAAACGGATAACTTGTTGGTCTGGATTGTTCATTATCAAATGCTTTGTGTGTGTGGGCTTGTGTTTCATTTCAATCACTGCATTATGCAATGAAGGTAGACGCACATAAATCACGGTTAAGACAGTTTGTGTTTGAGTTCAACCTTGAGGCTACAGCCTTATTTAACAAAATGATTGCGACTACTTTTCTTCTAGTTATTTTAAAAGGCTTGCTAGTTCATTTTTGCAGCATTTTTTATAAACTTGCTTTTATGCGTTTCGACCACAAAAAGATGCATTTATGTGATGATTTAATTAAAGGTCCCATGTCATGGACATTTCTACTGATCATAATTCCATTGTTGAGGTATACTAAAATACATTTATATTGTGCAATTTTCCAAACTCACAGTGCATGGTTTCTCATACAGCATCTCTGTATAGTATGTGTATTCACTCTCTGTCCTAAACGGCTTGTTGGAGCTCCTCCCTTTGAGCCCAGTGGCCGTCTGCGAGACAGCGAGACACAGCGAAACCCAGCCCGAACACACACACACGCACGCAGCCTGGCTGGGAGTTTGTGTGTGTGTGTGCCCAGGCTGAGTTCCGCGGTGTCTCGCTGTCTCGCCGATCCCACACCATGTGAGCCAGCTCACAGTGTCCCGCTCCTCGCAGCAGCCAGCCTCGCAACGTCCCGCAGAGTGTGTGTGTGTGTGTGAGGAAGTCCGCTGATTGGTCCAAACGTAACGGCTCCGCGCACTATACCCGAAATACGTCACTATACCCAAGAAGTGGAAACACAATGGAAAAAGAGAAATTCCCAACGAGGCGTTCTGGGGCAGCATAGACAGGTATTTTCTGTGTTAGAGTTTTACTCGCTACAGGGTGTACTTTGAGGGTTTGTGACTCTGCAGACTGTTTACATGCATATAAAGCTACATAACACACAAGGGGACGGGTAATAACAGGAAAAGCATGACATGGGACCTTTAAGACTAACTGATAACATTTTGTATCACTAACCTCTCTGTAAACCCGCTCCACACATCTGATCACTTCTTCATTTCATTCTCTCTACCCCTTTCCAAACATAACAAACTAATCTCTTCTCATCCTGCACCTGTCCGCCGTAACCTCCTTTCTCTCTCCCCCTCTACCTTTGCCTCATCGGTGCTCTCAGCCCTCCCTTCCTCTGACTCGTTCCAACTCCTACCTCCAAACTCTGCTGCAGAAACTCTCCTCTCTACTCTCTCATCCTCTCTGGACTCTCTCTGTCCTCTCACATCTCGGCAGGCTCGTCAGTCCCCTCCTGCTCCCTGGCTAAATGACGCACTGCATGCTAATAGAACCGTCCTTAGGGCAGCAGAGCGGAGACGGTGGAAATCCAAACACCGCGACGACCTCCAAACCTATCAGGCTCTCCTCTCCTCTTTCTCTGCTTCGATCTCTCAGGCAAAAAGCACTTTCTTTCAAGATAAGATCCAATCTTCCTATTCCAATCCCAAAAAAATATTTTGCATCTTCTCCACCCTCCTGGACCCCCCCAAAGCCCCTCCCCCCTCCTCACTTCTGTCAAGCGACTTTGTTAACCACTTTGAAAAAAGGTTGATGATATTCGCTCTTCTTTTTCTGACTAACCTCTACTCACCGCTGGGTCACCAGACCCTCCTTCCACCCGCACACTAACCTCCTTTTCCCCTCTCTCGCCAACTGAGGTTCTTACCCTCATTACCTCTGCCCGCCCTACCACCTGTCCTCTGGACCCTATTCCTTCAAACCTCCTTCAGACTATCGCTCCTGATATTCTACCGTTTCTCACCCATTTCATCAACACTTCTCTAACTTCTGGTCACTTTCCAAACAGTCTCAAGGAGGCAAGAGTAAACCCTCTCCTAAAGAAACCCACTCTCAACCCGTCTGATGTTATAAACTACAGGCCTGTCTCTCTCCTCCCGTTCCTGTCTAAAACACTTGAACGTGCTGTCTTTAAACAACTCTCCTGCTATCTCCATCAGAACAACCTTCTGGATCCGCACCAGTCTGTTTTCAAGGCAGGTCACTCCACAGAAACTGCTCTCATTGCTGTCACTGAGGAACTGCACACTGCCAAAGCAGCATCCCTCTTCTCTGTCATCATCCTTTTGGACCTGTCTGCTGCATTCGACACGGTGAACCATCAGATCCTCCTTCGCACTCTCCAAGAACTTGGAGTTTCAGGCTCTGCACTTTCCCTCCTCACCTCATACCTCAAAGACCGTACCTACAACAACAAACTTGGAGAGGGTCCGAGTCCGACCCTTGTCAATTAACATTACAGGGGTCCCTCAGGGCTCTGTTCTTGGTCCCCTCCTCTTCTCCCTGTACACAAACTCGCTCGGATCTGTCATTAGCCCGCATGGTTTTTCATACCACTGCTACGCTGACGACACCCAATTAATTCTGTCCTTTCCCCGCTCAGAGACCCAGGTCGTCGCACGCATCTCTGATTGTCTAGCTGACATCTCTCAGTGGATGTCAGCTCATCACCTAAAACTCAACCTTGACAAGACTGAACTGCTTTTCCTTCCGGGAAAAGATTGTCCCACTCTTGACCTGACTATCAACATCGGCACCTCTGTTGTTTCCCCGACCCAGACTGCAAGGAATCTGGGTGTGATCCTATATAACAACCTGTCCTTCACTGCAAACATCGCTGCTACAACCCGTTGCTGTAGATACATGCTTTACAACATCAGGAGGATACGTCCCCAGCTGACCCAGAAAGCCACGCAGGTTCTGGTCCAGGCTCTCGTCATCTCACGCCTAGACTACAACTCCCTCCTGGCTGGTCTACCTGCATGTGCCATCCGACCTCTGCAGCTCATTCAGAATGCAGCGGCTCGTCTGGTCTTCAACCTTCCTAAATCTTCCCACACCACTCCGCTCCTCCGCTCCCTTCACTGGCTTCCGGTAACTGCTAGAATTCACTTCAAGACACTGGTACTTGCATGCCATGCTGCGAATGGATCTGGCCCTTCCTACATCCAGGATATGGTTAAACTGTACACTCCAGCGTGTGCACTACGCTCTGCATCAGCCTAACGACTCGCTGCACCCTCGCTGCGAGGGGGACCCAAGTTCCCATCAGCAAAAACACGTGGGTTTGCTTCCTGGCTCCAAAATGGTGGAATGAGCTCCCCATTGACATCAGGACAGCAGAAAGCCTGCACATCTTCCGGCGCAGACTGAAAACTCATCTCTTTCGACTCCACCTCGAGCGATAGAATTACTAACAAAGAACTGCTAACAGAGCACTTATATACTAATAAAGGACTGGCTTATCTATAGCCAGTTGAGTAGCACTTGAAATGCTTGGCTCTATGAAACCTGATGTACTTATATGATTCTGTTTTCTTCAAGGTTGTGTCTTCCTGGTCGAATGTACTTATTGTAAGTCGCTTTGGATAAAAGCGTCAGCTAAATGCAATATAATGTAATGTAATGTAATTAAAAGATGTTTAAAAAGTGCTTTTTAAAGTTGCTTAAAGAACTGCACTTGATCATCAAAGCCTATTTTGATGGAGATCATTTTAATCATGGCTGTTATTGCATTCGGTTGAAATTAGAAAGCGGAACTTGAATCATCCATTATGCAATGAAAGTTAATGAACATACATGTAGGAAGGATCTTCTTTTAATTATTTTTGTATAAACTAGACAGTTTCTGAATTTTTTTAATCAACTTCTCATAGAAAGTTAGTCATAAAAACCCTCCAAACTTTTTTCCACAAAGGCATTTTAAATCAAGCAATCACAGATGAGTGCCAATACAAGTTTTCTGATATGTGTGATAATTTGATTTGACATTTACGCATCTAACTGAGTCACCTCTAACACATCAAAGAGTGCAGCATATTTGGAATGTTGACATTTCAGCTTGCCTTACACAAGCTTTACAATATTCAGACAATTATCACTCTGCTGTGAGAGCCATGTTTTAATTTTGAGTGGCAATCACCACTTTTCTAAAATATAAAATGTCTGAACTATAAAATGACCCCTTTGTTCCACTGCGCTGCCATAGCATCACAAAACATGTGACTCACAACAGCGTCCCATAAACTCTTGTATAGCTGCACAGCTGTTGCAAGCCTTTTCATGCATAATTCAAAACTAAATCACCTTTCAGGTACTTTAACAAACTTTAATTTATTTCATCCTTTCGCTAAAGCATTGTTTAACAGAGAAATACATGGAGGGGTACTTTTTGCCATTAGGTTTATTGATGAGAGTGGAAGTCATGAGTAGAAAATATAGTCAACATAATGTTAATTGTGTGTAATGGTGTAACAAGCAACGTAAAGTATACAAGTAAATCTTTTGTTAGTGTGTTATTTCTACTAAGGAACTGATGGACATGTATTAGGACTGTTATTCGGTTGTAAAAACATGGTGACAAAAGTGTAAAGAGAAATCCTTTCTGTTGATCACTTTTCTGACCGTGCTGGTGTAACTGTCTTCATTTTCTGTTGTTCATTTGTCCCACATTGTATTTTGGTTCCAGGGTTTCCGCTAGGATTTTTTCTCGCCGGTCAAATGTCCGGGCAGAATTTATTTTACCGGACTAATTTGAAACTTACCGGTCATATTTCAATAATAATAATAATAGTTGTGTAGCAGAGTTTCCGTTAGCAGGTAATTACCGGACTATGAGCAGATATGCTTCAGTTTAAAACTCAGTTCACGGGGCTCATTTTTATATTGCTTCAGTTTATAAACGTAACAGATCGAAAAATTCAGATTCATTTTTCAATAAATGATTCCACAAACAACAAACAACATAATTATTACATTCAAACAAACTACTTGTAGTAGATAACGTACATTATTCAGAAGTTTACATCAACTTTGAATAATAACACGGGAGAAACGGATCCTCTCTTTTCCCCTCTCCCTCTCTCTCTCTCCTGACAACCCAGTCTCACGGCATTTCATGTTCACCAACACGATTTTTAATCTATTGATTCGTGTTCACCATCACGATTTGCCCCTTTTTTTCGTGTTGCACAGCACGATTTTAAAAGCAATGTATTTCTACTGGTAACGTGTTTCGTGCCTGCAGGCTGCAGCACGTCTTTTTCTCCGGTCGGGTCGTGGAAGACCGGAAGCTGTGTGGTTCATAAAAACATGTTCTTACTCAATATCAAGCCACAGTTATTGCTTTTATTTTAAATCGTATAATTTCGGACTTTTGTTGTCGTCTGTGAGGAAAATAAATGGGGCTCAGAGCCTCAGGATACTGAAATCTATATTTTTTAAATCTTTCTTTCCTTCTAATTTGTTATTCTTTTCAAAATAACACACTGTTATTTACTCACCAATAACACACAATTATCCTTGCTTTTATTTATTGGTTTAATTCCATAATCTCGGGCTTTTTTGGCATCCGTCAGGAACTGAATTTCAAAATAAATATAACCAGAAACAGACGTAGGCATTTCGGGCGATTACCCAAGATCCTCAGCTATGGTTTTAAGCTCGCTGATTGGATGTGTTAGCCGCAATGCATGCTGGGAGTTGGTGTTTATATTATATGAAATCCGGAAAACATTTTAAAAGTATAAAATAATACTTAATTCCGAGTGCTCTTGCTTTTCTCTTTGAAAGTCATCACATAACGGCATTGTAATACACGGTTCGACTGCATTACATATTACAGATCTGCCGTAGTTCTTTATTTAGAGAGCCCTGATGAGAAGACCTTTGGAAAAACTGGAAGAAATGGCGCCGAAACTGAATACTTGACGTGGATCATAAATATATCAACAATTAAACAACATCTTCAATTTCTCTTCACACAATACGTCTCCTTGCAGTATCAACACTAATTCGGCTGACTTTTACATTTGATCTAATCCATAGATAGGTTATATTTACACCATAACGGTGCACAGCTGATAGAAAAGGACTGTAGTTTGTAAAGATATTACTGATTTTCTTTGAATGTAAGAATGTAAATACTGAGTCTGAAATAGTATAGCAATATGCTGTAAAATGATGTGAAAGCATACATAAAACTATACATCTTCAGATGTTGTACATACACACTAATAATACAACGTTATTATGGCTGTGTGTACCTTGTGTGCACCTCCTAGTGGTTAAAGCAAGTTATTGAATTATTGTTTTTATGTGTTATATTTGATTAAAAAAATATTAAGAGTACATACTTTCATAGGGGGAAAGTATAAATATAGAAATATAGAATATAAAAAATCAAGAAGATACTATAAGTGATCTCTACAATAAAACAGTTTAGTGCAGGATGTACAAAGATATTAATAGGAGGAGGTGCAAAACAGAAAAACGGATTAACCTTTATTTAAACATTAAATATTAATATTAAGCCTGACAAAGTAATTAACGTCTACTATATTGCTTCCCTGCAATGTTAACTATGTTGAAGCACTTATTTTAACTGATATTATACACATTAATTATACTCTTATGTATGTAGATAGAATAAGAAATGTGCAGAATATGACAGTTTAATGGTGGAGGTACACACATATTGATAGATGTCTTGTAATGCACTGTTGAGGAACCTGTGACGCAAGTTTTTCATTCATTGCATAACTACACCGTAGTTGTGTATGATATGTCAATAAACCTTTGAAAATCTTGAAAGGGATGTGCAAAATAGCCATAATATACAGTCTTTAATTAACTATTAGTAGAGAATAACGAGTAATGAATATACTTTATTACTTGTTTCCATTCATGTCAATTGCAGATACATGTTTAGTCTTCTCAAGCACCAACTATCAAATATCTCTCCTGATTGTTGGCACTTGACAATCACCTTACCTGAATTTTACTCAGGTGTAACTAAAGTCTGATTTAAGGGTTGTTTATATATTTCACATAATTAATCAGAATCTGCAAAGTAACTCAAATAAATGCAGTGGAGTAAAAATACCAGGTTAACCACTGAATTGTAGTGGAGTAGAATTACAAAGTAGCAATGAGCTGTCATGTGGGTATATATTAATGCTGCGCATTATGGACACAAGTGATTTTCACCCATTTATTAATTATATGTTTTACATTTGATAACACCAATGTGTTTAATAATGGCAACTTCTAATTGTGGGAAAAACGAAAACGTTCAGTAGAGACGTCCCATAGAACATTTTGCGAAACACAATAGCCAGCATGTGTAGTTCTGGGGGGGTGTTCGATTCCAGTTTTGGATAATCTGGCGTGGTTTCGTTCCATTTCACACAGCTGTTTGACGCTCTGCGTAAGGACTGTAGTCCTAAACGATAGCTGGGGATTATGGGTAGTGTAGTGTCTTCGGCCATCCTAAACTCAGAAATGTCGACAATCGCAATGATGTTCGAAATGTCCCTTATAGGCCTACGTCTGTTTCCGGTTATTTTTATTTTGAAATTCAGTTCCATGACGGACACCAAAAAAGCCCGAGATTATGGAATTAAACCAATAAATAAAAGCAAGGATAATTGTGTGTTATTGGTGAGTAAATAACAGTGTGTTATTTTGAAAAGAATAACAAATTAGAAGGAAAGAAATATTTAAAAAATATAGATTTCAGTATCCTGAGGCTCTGAGCCCCATTTATTTTCCTCACAGACGACAACAAAAGTCCGAAATTATACGATTTAAAATAAAAGCAATAACTGTGGCTTGATATTGAGTAAGAACATGTTTTTATGAACCACACAGCTTCCGGTCTTCCACGACCCGACCGGAGAAAAAGACGTGCTGCAGCCTGCAGGCACGAAACACGTTACCAGTAGAAATACATTGCTTTTAAAATCGTGCTGTACAACACGAAAAAAAGGGGCAAATCGTGATGGTGAACACGAATCAATAGATTAAAAATCGTGTTGGTGAACACGAAATGCCGTGAGACTGGGTTGCTCCTGACAGCACGTCAGTTTCTCATGCAGCGCCTGCAGCTCGCTAAACAGAGGGCGGGGCTTCAGGTGATTATGCAGAGCTGCGTGTCTCGGTCAGACTCAGAAGCCGATCTGATCTCTCTCTCGCGTCCGGTTACACTTCACTCGCGTTTATGTCCATATCGATCAGATCCAGCTCTCCTGATCGGCCTTTATAGAGAGCACCGATCAAACTATTAAGAGTGAATATCGGCCGATAATGACCGGCGGCCGATTGATCGGAGCCTCCCTAATTATTACCAGACAATTTGACCGTCAGGTTTTGAATTTACCGGTTTTTTATAAATTTTACCAGCTAAAAACCGGTAATTACCGGCTAACGGAAACCCTGTTTGGTTTCTACTTTATAAAAAAAGAGGTGGAGCTATCTGCGGTGTGTTGTGTTACACTTGTTTTATTAATCGCTTTAAGTGTTAAACAGAACTACAGAGCAATACAGGATGTTATAGGAAACTAAGGGAAAAGATGCAGCCAAAGTTTATCAGCCCCTCTATAGGTGACTAGCAGCCTACGAGGTACGTTTTTTGCTGGTTATTTCTGAAGTTGTGTGTGTGTGTGTGTGTGTGCACGCGTGTGTGTGTGTGTGTGTGTGTGTGTGTGTGTGTGTGTGTGTGTGTGTGTGTGTGTGTGTGTGTGTGTGTGTGTGTGTGTGTGTGTGTGTGTGTGTGTGTATGTGTGTGTGTGTGTGTGTGTGTGTGCCGTTTATCGTGTGGGTTAGCATGCATATATTACATATTTGTTTGTGGCTAACCTTTTGTATTTGTCTGTGTTTTAACCCAGTTCTCACGGGTTGGAATAGATAGTTTAACTACGAAAATATTCAAACCCCATATTTGAAACAAGATCTCAGCCTTGTGTCATTAACTGGAGGGAGCTACAGCTGGTAATGCCTGAGGACTGGATAAACTGACATTGCCACACATGCTTTCCTCTGGCACGGACCCAGAAAATCAGTGTGTGGCTCTGAGTGGGGGTGTAATTTGGACAAGCAGCTGCTTGGAGACCTTGCATGTTTTGAATTTCCAGATGAAAGCATATACACACTGAGGCGTTACATTTTTTATTTTGCAGAAGCAATTTATTTGGCTACACCAATCAAAAAAGGAAATGTACAAACATGCATGGTAAACAGTATTTTTTGCACTGCCGGAAGTTTTTACCGAATTTTTTTGCTTAATAAGACTGAAGTTTGCATAGTTTAAGGTAATTCACAAGATGATTGAATATCGAAATAAGAACAAAATCGAATCTTGTTTGTCAAAGGCATACAGATTACTGTAATAAACCATTTTAGATCCATCTCAGTAATAACCCTTTCACCATGGGCAGATTGAGAAAAATGGTTCCTCCAATTTGCCTTTTTATTTTAAAATGTCTTTCCTGGGAAAGGACAAAGGCAATTTCGCCTAGTTTGCATTTAAATGTGTGTTCAGTGAAGGAACAGGGCCTGTACAAAAAAGATGGTAAACGAATAATGGCAATAATGGGGACAAAATCCAGAAAGTACTTATGTGGAGGGAAAAGTGGTCTCACATGTGAATCACATCTGAAGTTTCACGTGGAAATACTCGTCCTTCAAAGAGAAGTTGGGAGCCAATCTAATTTAATTTTAGAAGGGTTATTAATACAATCCCCACAAGACATGATATGGCCAATTCACAGCCTCGATTTTTTTTTTATAATAAAGCTGTCATTTCTGATTTCTGCAATCTGTTAAGAGGGAAGAGTGTGACACAAAGGCAAAAGGGAGGCATTGGTTGAATCAATCTGCAGACATGAATGAACAAAGCTGTCAACAGGAAATAGAGAATTAGGAAAAATGGTGGAAAGAAAAAAGGGGGTTAAAGGTTGGCAGAGGATCGTTCGCAGAAGAAGATAAGAGAGAATGAACTGATGACAGAGGACAAGATCAAATAGCTTTGTAGGTAAGGCAATAAACCATGCTGTCATCACTACTATAAATCAGGGCCGTTTCTCAGCATGCCAGCAGCTTTCTCGCCCTGCACTGTCTGATCAAACGTATCTGACCCCCCAAGGAGAAAAGAGACAAACCTTCCCTCCAGTGTCAGGTCTTTAGTATTCACTCAGCTGCTCTTGAGATTCCTTAAGAAGTTTTATATGGAATGACTTGACACACAAACCGCCCTTCCTCGCACCGTAATGATGCTGCTTTTTTCTTTTCTATTCTATGCTATTTCCAACGTGTTTTCAGAGGTTTTTCTCATAGAATAAAAAGAGACCCGACACTGACTGAGACTGCAAGGTGAATGGTCAGGCTATGCTGCCAGTCTGACATTGAATTTGCAGCATGACTGGCTACTACTTTAACGAAAATAACATTAAAGGTGTTCTGCATCACTACCACATTAAAACAAGTCCACAGAAGTGCTGTGTTTATATGCTCTAACTATTTCCTCAGGCGAATACTGAACAGTGAGTTAAACTTCCCTCTCATAAGCTCACACTTTTTTTGCTGGAGCAAGGACAAATATAGCCCTCAGTACTTTAAAAGTGTCTGAGTGCTTTTTCAAGACCAAAAAAAGAAGCTGCCAAGGAGGTAAACATCACAGAACTGTTGGAAAAGTGTTTCTTCAATAGCCAGACATCTTGTAACATCCACACAAAGACAACTGTGGTGTTGAGATGGCATCATATTGATCTGGGACTGACATTTGAAGGAACACAATATTGGCATATAAACAAGTGAAACAAAAAAATATACTTTTGATTCTTTGATGAATGTAATCCTCAAAATCCACATAAATAAAGCACTAGACATGTCCTTTTTGCATACAAATGCATGCCTTACTCATCATCATATTCCAATATATTCTAAGCCCCTATTAAATTATTTCTATGTGTAGAGGAGAACATCTATTTTGGGTGAGCTAATTGGTAAGAAAAACATCCCTTGGGTAACATTTTCATTAAAACGAGAAAGTATGTGACAAGTATTTTTAATTTGACCATCTTAGTTTATCTGGAGGTGGGTGCTGGAATCCTAACCAGCTCAAAAACATCAACCATGGATCAGCAGTATATTCAAAAAAAGAATAAAGAAATAACGCAGTTAACTTTTGCATCGTACAAAAAAAAATACTAGAAATGTAATTCAGTTCAAGAAAATCTTCAATGTTGAAGAAGTTTTTGCGACAGTTCATGCAAAGTTTTATACAAATCTAAGTATGCAAATATATTATAAGTTTGCCCTCTGTACACAGAACACTAAACTGCTTTCTAAAGCTGTATTCATTAAGGGTTATGTTTCTGCTCTTTATGCTGTGTGTCTATACTAAAACGAGCTTATCAAAGTCACTCATATTCTAGTTTGTGTATGCATCGGTATGTACTGCTAACATACTGATCCCACATTCATCTGAATACCATTCATTCCAAATGTGCTGCCCCAGCCTGTGCAGGAGTGTGTGTGTGTGTGTGTGTGTGTGTGTGTGTGTGTGTGTGTGTGTGTGTGTGTGTGTGTGTGTGTGTGTGTTCATCTACAAACTATGCCACCAAGTGTTACTGTTCATACATTATTCAAAATGTTATCTGTGTGAGGGGCTGAATGGACTCTTTTTGGCACAGACAGTCATTTGTTTAGTACAGTCCTCTGGGATATTTCACAAATATGTCAGAACAATTGCTTTTCACCTTGCAGCGATACATGTGAATTGGAAATTGCGGTAGACCAGAAATCTCCTTTTAAAATCGTACGCTCATTTGTTTTGCCACGTAAAAAATAGCATGGTGATAACATGACGAATTTGATGCATCACCATAATGATCTGGAAAACAGGCTATTTCCTCTGGGAACTTTGTTATGATTCTGGATTCTATATGTATGTAATAATCATTAGAACAGCATACTTTGAAAACAGATTTGATATAATAACTTCATAAATAGAGCAAGGTCAAAATCAGGAAAGAATGAATGCAAATGTACATGGTGTAAACATTACCGTAAGTGACAAATAGAGCAGACTAATGTTTTAGTATCACATTATGACGATGATAACATGACAGCATGTCATGAGAAAGTACGTTTTGGGATCATTAAGTCAAAATGCTTCTTTTTTTTACTGCAGTTATGATTAATTGCTCCATGGAAAAAAAGTTAGTTTGAAATTACAATAAGAAGAGTCAGCGTTCATATCCAAATAGAGATGTCAGCATATGGACAACATTGGTGGAATGGCAACATAAAGTGATTTAAAATGTTGTCAGGTGGAAGGATGAGTGAAGGATTTAAGGCTGGTGTTGTTATTCCACACACAGAAACCGCTAACCTTCCCAGCAAATGTGTTTTCTGTGTCATGACCACGCATCGTGATTCTGAATGGGTTGCCAAGGAAAATAACCTTTAACTCGGCTTACTTTTATTTATTTTGTCTTTCTTTTCAGAGAAGATAATTTGACGTATGTATTCAGAGTCAGCACTCACTTCCCAAGTGTCCAACTAAATGTTTCCTTGGGCAAAATGGCCTGTACCGTAATAATTCCAAGCAAAGTAGCTTTACAGTAATATGGATTTTTAAAAAAAAGGGTCTAATCAATAAGGGCTGGTTCCGTGGGTGGACTTCTAATAATAATTCCTAATTCCTTGCATTTATTATAGCGCTTTTTCCAGTGCTCAAAGCGCTTTACAGATACACATTACACACATATGTTTTATACATGCAATGGTCACTGTGGACAATACCCACAGGAGCAAGTTCAGGTGAAGTGTCTTGCCCAAGGACACACCGGCTTTACAGACGCAGCAGCGGCGGGTTTCACCCCTTGATCTGATGATCATTGCACAGCGCACTGCGTCACACCGTCCATCTTCACGCCTCGAGGTCATCGAGGCGCTTTTACAAGTACACATTAGTATTATACATGTACTGTGGACATTACCCACAGGAGCAAATCCGGGTGAAGTGTCTTGCCCAAGGACACAACGGCCTGACGCAGTGGCGGCGGGATTCGAACTGGAGTTCCCCAGCACTCCCCCTTGATCTGATGATCGGATGCACAGACCACTGCGCCACCCGTCCCCAACTTCTGACCAGATTATGGTTGCTCAAACATTTCTAGACAGCACTATCAGAATTGAATATGATAATTGCTCCACATAAGTACCATACTTATTACTAGTACCATACTTATGTATGTCCTTAGTCCTAGACTAAGTATAGATGGACTCATTTGTATTTAAAGCTCAATGATGTTTGTAATTAGTGTTTTTAATGGTATCATTTGCAATTTTCATACTAGCTTTGCTCTGAAAAAACGGGTTTGTCAGGAACAACATGAATGAACTTTGATATAGAGATGGAAAAATAACTATTCAGTGTTGTTGCTGAATGTGATACATAATGCATGTTATGTCAGGCTTTGTGAATGTGCTGTGAGCCAGAGTCCATGTGAACATCTCACAAAAATGGGCACTGCCAAATGATTTCTCATCATTTGTCAAAACAACAAAAAGAAATTGGTTTAATGAGCCTGTTATGTAACAACACTTTGAGCCTATCATGTGACAATAAATGTCAAAGAATTCCAGAAAAGCAAAATCATTCACAAAAAAAAGTGTTGAATATTTTCAAAATGTGCTTCTTTTTTTTGTGGTAGCACAAATTGCAGAGGTGGATTTCTCAAAAGCAAATCTGCATGGTACTTCCACCACGGGGGAATTTGAGATTAAGGTACTATGAGGTTATGTATGATGACAATATTCACTGGTGTCAGCCCCTGACTTGTGATTACTGAACTGAATGAGGACACCTTTAAAGAGATGGAAGGAAAGACAGAGATTGAGCAGGAGAGATCTCGGGATAATCAGAAAACATCTGAGAAATCCAGCAGTTCAGAGGCTGCATGGAAGTTCAGGTTTGATATTGATCAGAACAATCAACAAAGACACTTTAGTAGTTTCAAAGACTTGATGTTTGAAAGTTCATCCAACACAAACAGGAAGCTTGAGTTTGTCTCCAGTTCTCTCAAACATGCATGTCCACGCTGCTCGTATCTCAGTGATTGAGGACTGCGCTGTGATTTGATTAATGAGCCAGAGATTAAAATAATTTCTCCCCATGCATGTTAACAAGCAGCTGGTGATACAAGGACTGCAATGTATGTCGTGTTAATGTGGAGGGTGAAAAACCTTCACATATGGATATGACGAGTGTCCAAGGCCGGATTAACCATATGGGCAACCTGGGCAAGTGCCCAGGGGCCCTTGAGCAAAGAGGGCCCTCAGTGACAAGATTTATAAAAAAAATTAAAAAAGAAAAAATGTATTAATTTTTGTATTACTACGCGGCGGCGGTGTATAGCCGACTCACAGCCCCACCCTCACTCATGTCACATTTTGTCACGTGAGCAGAAATCATGGATGGTGCCGGTAGCCAAACGCCCAGCGGGGCTGCGAAAAGAAAGAAAAAGAAGAGAGAGTGGCGGCTGCATTAAAAAATATGCCAACAATAAATTGCTTTTTCAAAAAAGCAAAAAGTGACGAAATAGGCCAGCAACAACCACAAGGAACAGTGGTGGCGGTCATGGAGGATGTTGTTGAGCTAGCGAGCAATGTTAGCCTTGAACCTAGCATGCTAACGCAGCAGCGGGTAGAAGAGGAGGAAAAAGATGAAGACGAGCCTGACGAGGACGTCACAGAGCAGGGTGAAGGTTCGAGTTCATCAGAAGTTCCCTGTGTCTCTCAGGACCCTGCTTTTGACAAATAGGTGTGCGATTTGACATGCCAGATTGACTGAAAATTCTAAATATTGGTCATGTTGGTAGGATTGGGTAGGCGTGGTGTTACTTGTTGGTACGTGGGTTGGGGGGGGGCCCATGAGCGCTCAGTGCCCAGGGGCCCCTGGAGGTACTAATCCGGCCTTGCGAGTGTCAGGCAATAATTTACCCTGCATGTGCTACTTCGCCCTCTGACGCAGATGCCCAGCCTTGGACAGCCGCTATCTCCCTTAAGGAGGGGCTGCCCTAGCAAGTTGTTGTTGTTGCCAGTTTATGACTGGGGGTAACTCTCGGCCAGAGATAGTTTTTGTTGTGGACACCTGGAACACATCCTTCTCGGGGTGTAGATGACCCCGAGCCAATTGCTTCAGAAGTTTCCCTCACAACGAGTATGTAATATGCTGTTAGAATAATACATCCTTGTATTGATGCTTAGGGATATTTTTATATATCCGCAACTCCTAAACTAAAACTGTACTATAGTACTCTTCAATACCTTTGTGTTTGTCAAGGCTGCTGAAAATAAATGATTTCTAAAAAGATCTGAAAGTTATGAGGACATGTTGTAACTAATGTGGATCTCAAGCCTGTCCTGGCATTCCAAGTGCCATGTTTACCATCTTAGCTGAGCATGTTAACATGCTAACAGGGGCTTATTAGCACTTATCACACATAGCAGTTGTTCTATAAAAACAAACTCCCAATCCGATGGCAAAGTTTTCCTCATTACTTTTGTTACACTTGGCACTGGTTTATTTCTTTAAGTTTATCTTTGAGGAAGGTTACGACCTCCTGTTGTCATACATTTCCGGCATTTCCAATTCTCTGCTGGTGTCAGCGTTTTAGTTAAAAGAAAAACCTTAGTGAAAACCCAAAGCAGAAGAGTAATTTACTGCACAATACTGCCAGTCAGCTCTTCATGTCGGTGCCCAGCAGTTCATCTTGGCTGAAGGTGATGACGCTCACCAGCCAGGCTATGCTATCCCACTGTGGGCAGCAGCAGCACATCCTTCTGCTGGGCGGGGTATTTATAACCAACAGTAGGAGAGCAGTAAGTGTGAAGAAATACAGACACATTGAGGACTATACAGTAAAACCACACAAAAGGTTGCTGAAATATGGTATAAAACTTTGTGGGGGAAATTGGAGGAATCATGTACAAAGTCCCCCAACGGTAATATACTTGATATACGAGTTGCTTTTTAATAGCTGCAACGAGAAAACAACAAGAAAGTCTAAATACGAACGCAATACATCATATAAACTGAAAATGTGTCCTGGAGAATATGGCTGGAAAAATAGTTGATAAACAACCTCCTCCTTTTCATGCGAAGTTGCTGTGGCACCATAAGCACACACAAACCTTCACTGTGGACTCATAATGTCACTACTTTGACAAAAACATGGAAATAACATTACTTGTTAGACGCTTTTATCCAAAGCGACTTACATACTCTATACTGTGGGCAATCCCCACAGGAGCAATTTGGGGTGAAGTGTGTTGCCCAGGGACACAACGACATGCTGACTGCAGCGGGGTTTGAACCTGTGACCCCGTCATCCGAACACCTACGCACTCATTAATCTTACCTGACCTCGGGTGTGAGTGCATGAGGATCAACTCGGCACAACAATGCTCAGGTCAGTCAGTAACCCTTTACTGCCAGATTTCTTCAAACTTGATTTTCAATTAGAGGTGATGAAGCTTCCTGTCTCCCTAACATGCACATATAGTAGGCCTACACGTGTTCCTGCCGGTAGCTGACGTCTTCTGGGTGTAATTGAAATGTTTAGCTGCTGGGCGGAGGATATTTCTTGGAAAATCAGCAGACTAGTCGGGATGTAGGGAGTGTGAAAAGAAATGCTTTACCCGACAGAAAATTAAATTTTGAATGGGGAAACTTTCACTACAAAAAAGTTTGTAATAATGTGTATGCTTAAACGGAAAAAAGCAATTTACTGTGCTTTTTTACGTTATAGCGATTTTCTGTTCTTGTTTTCTCCAGTCTGTAATTGTATCTTACTTAAACAACAGGTCTCGCAGCTAGAGCTGTTTGCAATATCCCCCGCTGTCTGAAAGCCTATTACATACGGAAGTTGTCACGATTCTCATGTTATGTCACGTTTGTAGTTTTGTCTGTGTTGGTGTTTTTCTTGTCTTTGGGTTTCCTGTTTTATTGTGTAAAGTGTTCACCCCCGTTTCCTGCCTGTCTGCTTTCTGTCTGTTTCCCTCCCTGATTACCCGATTGTGTTCACCTGTTGTCCTTGTGTTTCTCCTCCCCTGTCCAGCTGTGTCTTGTTCTGTGATGATTCTGTGTATTTAGTCTAGTCTTCCCCTGTGTTCCATGTCGGTTCATTGTTTCCCCTCCATGTCATTCCACGGTCTGTGTTCCTTGTGCTGCTTTGGATATTTTGGATTCTGCCTTGTTTTTGCCACAGCTTTATTATTTAATAAAGCTCGCTTTTCGTTATTCTGCATTTGAGTCCTACCTGCTTCACCCATTCGTAACAGAATGAACCGACCACATTTGGACTCAGCAGATTTTAATGTTTTGGCCCCACAGGCGGAATGTCTTGGGTACTCTCTGGAGTACATTTTTTACACCTGGAAGAACGCCTCATCTAGACGGGGTAAAGAGGCTGCTTTGAAGGAGGCACGCCGGGAGGTTGCTCGCAAGCCCTGGCTCAGGAGCTTGTTGCCTGAGTGGCTACAAACCTTTACAAGTAGCCCTGAAGAATTGTCACAAGCTTATAACCCTTTCCTGGGATCCGACTACTGTCCTGTTGAAGGTCCACAGAGTCTCCAAAAAGACTCTAGGAGACGCAGGGCCAGGATTCCAGCCCGTGCTCCAACAGCCATGATCCCGGCTTCAGTTCCGGTTTCCACAGCCATGGATCCATGCACCAGTACCGGCCCGCAGAGCTATGTTTCCTTGCTCGATTACCTGGCCCACACAGCCATGGTCCAGGCCTCTGTTCCGGTTCCAGCGGCTCCAGTTCCAACCTCAGACCTTTTCTCAGGAACCCGTCTGGCGTTTGGAGGTCCACGGAGCCTCCAAAAGGTCTCTGGAAGATGCAAGGCCAGGATTCCAGCCCGTACTCCAGCGGCTCCGGCTCCAGTGCCGGTCCCAGCAGCCATGGTTCCGGCCCCAGCAGCCATGGTTCCGGCCCTGGTTCCGGCCTCAGCAACCATGGTTACAGCCCCAGTTCTGGCCCCAGCAGCCATGGTTCCGGCCCCAGTCCTGGTCCCAGCTGCCATAGTCCCTCCTCAGGTCACTTTCCTAGTCCCTTCTCTAGTCACTTCTCTAGTCCCTACTCAAGTCCCTTCCCAAGTCCCTTCTCTAGTCCCATCTCCAGTTCCCTCTCGAGTCCCCTCTCCAGTCCCCTCTCGAGTCACCTCTCGAGTTCCATCTCTAGTCCCTACTCAAGTCCCACGTCTAGTCAATTCCCTAGTCCCATCTCTAGTCCCTCCTCTAGTCACTTCTCGAGTCCCCTCTCCAGTCCCCTCTCGAGGTCCCTCCTTTAGTCCCTCCTCTAGTCCCCTCTCTAGTCCCTCATCAAGTCCCCTCTCAAGTTCCCTCCTCTAGTCCCTCATCTTGTTCCTCCTCGAGTCTCTCTTCTAGTCCCCTCTAGAGTTCCGTCTCTAGTTCCCCTCTCGAGTCACGTCTCAAGTCCCTACCCAATGTCCTGGTCTGTTGGAGGTTCCGCTGGGGGTCCTGCCAACTCCATGTCCTGTCCCGTTGGAGGTCCCGCCGTCTACTCTCCTGCCGGGGGTCCTGCCAATCCTATGTCCTGTGCCGTTGGAGGCCCCGCCGACTACTCTCCTGCCGGGGGTCCTGCCAACCCTTTCTCCCGTCCCGTTGGAGGTCCCGCCGACTGCTCTCCTGCCGGGGGTCCTGCCAACCCTTTGTCCTGTGCCGTTGGAGGCCCCGCCGACTGCTCTTCTGCCGGGGGTCCTGCCAGCTCCTTGTCCTGTCCCGTTGGAGGTCCCGCCGACTACTCTCCTGCCGGGGGTCCTGCCAACTACTCTTCTGCCGGGGGTCCTGCCAACCCTATGTCCTGTGCTGTTGGAGGTCCCGCCGACTGCTCTCCTGCCGGGGGTCCTGCCAATCCTATGTCCTGTTCCTCTGGGGGTCCCGCCGACAACTCTTCTGCCGGGGGTCCTGCCAACCCCTTGTCCTGTTCCGTTGGAGGCCCCACCATCACCTGTCTCACCGGGGTCCTGCCAACTACTGGTCCTCTTCCGTGGGGGATCCTGCCGAAGCCTGTCCCACTGGCTCCGGTTCCTGTTCGGCCGACACCGGGTCCTGCCCGGCCTCCGGAGCTGTCTGGTCTTCGCCCTCGAGCCCGGCCCCCTGAGAGCCGCGGTCTTCTCCCTCGAGCCCGGCCCCCTGAGTGCCGCGGTCTTCGTCCTCGGGCCCGGCCCCCTGACTCTTCCTGCCGCTGCTTTTGCCCTCATGCACGGCCCCCTGAGTTTGCCCGCTGTGGCCTTCGCCCCTTTTTGAACTTTGCCTTGCCCCCAGGCCGTCCACCCGAGACCCCGTCCTTGGTCTCTGCCTTGCTCCCGGGCCTTCCGCCCGAGACCCCCTCCTTGGTCTCTGCCTTTCCCCCGGGCCGTCCGCCCGAGACCCGTCCTCCAGACCCCCTCCACCCACCCTTTCTTGGCCCTAGTTATGTGTCCTCCCTCCGGTCCCCCTCCACCCACCCTGCTGGACCTTTTTTTGGGACGTCTGGGATCCGTCCCTTGAGGGGGGGGTTCTGTCACGATTCTCATGTTATGTCACGTTTGTAGTTTTGTCTGTGTTGGTGTTTTTATTGTCTTTGGGTTTCCTGTTTTATTGTGTAAAGTGTTCACCCCCGTTTCCTGCCTGTCTGCTTTCTGTCTGTTTCCCTCCCTGATTACCCGATTGTGTTCACCTGTTGTCCTTGTGTTTCTCCTCCCCTGTCCAGCTGTGTCTTGTTCTGTGATTACCCTTCTGTGTATTTAGTCTAGTCTTCCCCTGTGTTCTATGTCGGTTCATTGTTTCCCCTCCATGTTATTCCACGGTCTGTGTTCCTTGTGCTGCTTTGGATATTTTGGATTCTGCCTTGTTTTTGCCACAGCTTTATTATTTAATAAAGCTCGCTTTTCGTTATTCTGCATTTGAGTCCTACCTGCTTCACCCATTCGTAACAGAAGTAATGTCAAAGGTCACATGTCATGGTCCTTTCTACTGATCATAATACCATTGTTGAGGGATATTACAATAGAAAAATACTGTGCAATTTTCCAAACTCACATTGTTTCGCATACAGCATCTCTGTAAACTACGTGTATTCACTCTCTCCACTAAACGGCTAGTTGGAGCTCTTGCCCCCCTCCCTGTGAGCCCAGTGTGCTCCGATTGACCAATCCACAGACTTCCTCACACACACACGCCAGCTCAGCTGATGTCTCCTCCGGGCTGCTGCTGATAACAGACAGTTGCGATCGCGGCGAAATTCTCTCTGCGTACCCATTCTCACAGCGTTTATCAACCTTTTTCTTCTCAATATCAAGCCACACTTATTATTTTTACTTCGGCTGAGACTTTGTGTGTGCTCCGAGTGATTCACAACGTCCGATTGTTTCACATTGTGAATCGCGCTGAGCTCCGTGGAGGTGTGATTTCCTTGTTTAGCGATACACAGCCAAACTCACCCTGAGCACACACACAGTCTCAGCCGAAGTAAAAACAATAAGTGTGGCTTGATATTGAGAAGAAAGGTTGATAAACGCTGTGAGAATGGGTCTGCAGAGAGAATTTTGCCGCGATCCCAACTGTCTGTTATCAGCAGCAGCCCGGAGGAGACATCAGCTGAGCTGCGTGTGTGTGTGTGTGTGTGTGTGTGTGAGGAAGTCCGTGGATTGGTCAATTTGGACCAATCAGCGGGGGCTTAACGTAACGGCTCCACGGATTGGTCCATTTCGTTCCGGTTACAACATGACGTCCTGATGTACCCGGAAGAATCAAATGGATGATGACGTTTCACCAACGAGGCGTTTTGGGGAGTTCTTCTCTGTGTTAGAGTTTTACTCGCTACAGGGTGTACTTTGAGGGTTTTAACTCTGCACACCGTTTACATGCATAAAAACCATAACACACAAGGGGACGGGTAATAACCGGAAAAGCATGACATGTCACCTTTAACATGATTCCCTGGTGAGTACAATTTGAATATTGTTAGGCTATTGTTGTTTATCACAGACAAACATTTTATTTTGCCGGTTTTCTAAATAGTAAGTAAAAAATAGATAATATAAATCTATTTATATTTTGCATGGCTGTTGATCGAGCTGTCTTTCAAACCAGAACATTGTGTGAGCATCACAAATTGATGAAGCTATTGTTGAGCTTTTGTTCAAGGTGAAGATGAACTCACTTCAGAACGATAACATTAGGAATGCACTTTGGAGATGCTTTGCTTCAGGCAGCAAAACCCTCCATATCCTCCCCCCCAACATTATGGATGCACAACACCGGCCCTCGTTGATTTCCCCTCCACTTCTCACATTTATAATGCCTTCTGCTCCGTCTGCTGGCACATGCTCACAGAGACGTTTCACAGCAGACCCTAACCCTATCTCTGTCTCTCTGTGGTATTTGCATTAATTCAATGTCTAATCTATGCCATTTAGAACAGAAACTGGTGCAAGTTGCCATGCTGTGGAAAAGAGGCCTATCCGCACAGTAGATTCTGTAGAATATGTTGCACTATGCGTGATTTGTTACATGTACACGTTACTTTGTCTTCACTAGTTTTTTTAATGAATGCAGTAGACCAGGGGTGCCCACACTTTTTTGGCTGGTGAGCTACTTTTGAAATGACCAGCTCACCGAGGTCTACCAACCAAAAATAAAATCCCAAATTGCAAGGGTTGCTGAATAACACGTTTTATTTATACATGGGATAACTACAATAGGGCTGCAACAAACGACTCATTTGATAATCGATTAATCTATCAATTAATGAAACGATTAATCGACTATTCGGACTATTACTGTATGCCTTGCACAATTTCTCAAACGCTCTTATTTAGCAATCAACTTTTAGATGTAGTTTGAGGTTGTTTTAGGCATGTGGAAACTAACAATGAAGACAATAAAGATGAATACTTGATTCAAAAATACATATATTATTAAATTAACTAAACAAATTGTGAACAAAACTAACATTGCTTTTTATTTAAATTAAATAAATAATATTTCACATCAAAAGAAACAACAATGTTTTAACAAATCGTATTAAATAATCTGATGACAGCACTGTAAACAGAATAGCTGAAACTTTAACAAAATAAAGAGTAACTCTGTTACCTCTAATCATTAACCCATGCTTGTATAATTGAGTTAACTCTGTGTGTTGCTGCTAGCATACATGACACCTGATGTGGAAACGTTACTCGTGGATGGAGCTACAGAGCTACTAGAAACACAGTCGAACCCGGTGCATTCCTCCGTCTGAATGTGGAGCACTTTTGCTAAATGTTTCGATAAATTGCTCGTGTTACCGCCCTTACATGCTAAACACTCTTGGCAAGGAGCATTGTCCACCTCAAGACGGGTAACATTTAACCACACCTTGGGGCGCTTCTCTCCGCCATCCCCGCCGTGTGTTGCTGCATGTAGCAGCCGCGTGTGTGTAAACTGCCCCGCCCCCTCGCACACAGACGGGGGAGAGAGAGATCTCGTCTGGATTGGAAAGGTCGAAAATACACCGACCATAGACGCATTTGTTTGTCTTTCTGCATATTAGAAACGAGTTGGCGACACTAAGACTGCGAGATAATGTTTGTGTAGCAATAATCCATGACCTTTCTCTTTCTCAACTCGCTGCTCGGAGGAAAGTCGCTGTCATATGCCTTGTGAACACTCCGATAATGCCTCTCCACGTTACCTTTCTTTGGCAGAGCGACGCTTGCTTTACAAATAAGGCAAATAACCTTTGAATGTGACATCACAAAAAAATATTCTTCCTCCCATTCTGGGTGGAAGTGTCTTTAGCTTTTTGCTCGGTCCCGCACTCATTTTGTTGTTTGCCTCTTTAACTTAATTTGAGTTTTCCCGGCACTTGACTGATTTTGTATCGCTTTGCATTCTGGGTTAACAGACTGGAAAGCGATAGGTCGCTTTTTCTGTCAATCAAGTAAACTCCTGAATTAAGTGGCAGGGAGGCCAAGGGAGGAGGGATCAAAACCTGTTTTGTCTATTTTAACGGAGCTGGATTATTTTTTTTATAAATGACTCGCGATCTACCAGCATTGCCCCCGCGGTCGACGTACTGGGCACCTCTGCATTAGACAGACATTAAGTCTGGTTAGCCGAAGCAGATTGACATTTGAAGAGCACGCTGAACTGTGAAGCAAAACAGATTATTAAATTAGAAAGCTGTTCCAGCTCATCAGTATAACAGGGAACATCTGGAAAACACACTTTGCACTTTTCGAGAAGGGACTAATTCCAATATTGAATATGGACCCACCAACAGCTGATGGTTAGGCCAACCTCTCTCACAATGTAAAATGGTTGGCTGGTTTTTTCACATCATACCAAGAAGGGCCATAAGCAGGGGCGTCGCCTGGACCTGGAAACATTCGGGGCTTAGCCCACAGTGGCGGCGCTAGTCAAATGTTCTACTGCAAGACTCCCCACACGCACATACACAATTGCGCCATCTGGTGTCACAAACGTGTGCCTGCATTAGCTTTGTTACGGCAATGGATTGTGGGAGATTCTCATAGCACGTGAGGATCTCTTGAGGGTAAGGTGCCTGTATTATCTCGGTGGACAAAATGTATGTTTTTATTTTATAAGGACAATAATGTACTGTTTTGTTTGTTTAGTTTAATGTTAATTGTTTAATGCTCACAGTCACATCAACATGTTTTTGTGTGATCATCAATAGCTAATCTGAGCACCAGAACCCAGCTCACGTGTCCTTTTATGCTGTCCATTGAAATGCAGGTATGTGAGTTTTGTACACCAGTTTATTTATGTTTAATGTTTCACATTGCTCCACATGATGCCTTGACTACAATGTCTTCCATGTTTCTACGCTTCTTCCTCTGTGTCACAGTTTCGGGAATATCAAGATCATTGCACAGGGCCTTGGTCTTGTCATAGACCTCATGGGCTTTCTCGTTACTTCGGTAACTTTTCAGTGTGTTCTCAACTGCCGTTTTGTAATCTACTGCCTGCACCAAGTCAATTGTTTCTTTCTGCAGGCATTTGTGCAGGCCCTGAGTGGTTGAGAGCAGTGTCTGGAACATGACAGCATGTACACTGGAAAAAGGTTTTCGAGCTGTACTCCATCCAATTTATAATTCTCCTTTCATTCAATTTAACATTATTTGTTTTATTTTTTCAAATAATAATTTGTTTTTCAATATATTTTTTGAATGAAAATATTTTTAATTCAGAGCTCAACTAAGAAATATCCGTTTTGACGAATATACAATTTTAAGGTTACGCATAGGCCCGCACATGCGCATTAAACAGAAAGCTATAAAACAGGACCGTCTTCACACAACCCAGGCCGCCCAGGAAGAGAGCCATTTCTCAGCACGACAGATCTTTTCCTGCACCGGAGAGACAGAGAGCAACCATTACATTGTGGTAAGTGAAAACAACAATTTAATTATGCTGCTGTATTTCGTAGCATGCTGTTATTTCCATGCTATATATTTTGCCATTTCTCTGCAAACGTACTTGGTAACATTATTTGATGTCGAGGTTGGTAAATGTTAAACTTTAGTTTAGTTTAACATTACACTTGCTAACATTACGTAATGTCCACGTTGGTAAGTCTTAAACTTAGTTTAGTTTAACTTTACACTTGGTAACAATACGTGATGTCGACGTTGGTAAATGTTACATAAATTAACTCATGTTATCCGTAACTTATGTTACAGCGGTAACGTTAATTAGCTAGCTAGCAAGCAGCTAGCATACCACCATGTTATTAGCTGGCTACCTAGCATACCATGCGTCCCGGCCCGCATGGTGGTTCTAATTCAACTTCAAGTTTTATTTTTCCGTGCTATATATTTTTGCCATTTCTCTGCAAACGTACTTGGTAACATTATTTGATGTCGACATTGGTAAATGTTAAACTTATTTTAGTTTAACGTTACACTTGCTAACATTACGTGATGTCCATGTTGGTAAGTCTTAAACTTAGTTTAGTTTAACTATACACTTGGACTTGGTAACAATATGCGATGTCGACGTTGGTAAATGTTACATAAATTAACTCATTTTATCCGTGACTTATTGTACAGTGGTAATGTTAATTAGCTAGTTATTAGCTAGCAAGCAAGCAGCTAGTATACCACCATGCGGTCCCGGCCCGGCCCGCATGGTGGTTCTAATTCAACTTCAAGTTTTATTTTTCAACCTCGCTTTTTGGACCTGCAGTGCATGTTTTTATCTTTTGGCTTTTGAGAGATTTTTTGTTTTGTTAATTTGTAATGTAATGTCAATTTGACCAACAAGATATGAACTTTCCAATCGAAAAACACTGTTAAGTTAACCTTACTATAGGTGTGTACAATCGTAGATAAAAAATATAGCTAGATGAACGCACACAAAGGTCTTCAACAACTATATTGATTGCATTAAAGTTAAATCATATTCTGCCATTGATTTGAGCATTTATATTGGTGATGTTTTTGAAGACTATGAGTTAATCTCTCTTTTTTTCTCCCTCTTTCAGACTCCTCTCACTCCTATCTAGGATATTGATTTCCTCGAGTGGAAACATCTATATCTTCAGCCTCAACCCTCTCATCGCTGCTGTTACGGTTGGACATACAGTAGAAACTTTTTGGGGATATAAAAACTTTCCCCTTCAAGTGGACAGATAAAACAAACTGTCCCCATCCTGTGCCTCTTACCTATGCAACAAGGAGAACAGTTGTTGGCAATTCTCACGAGAATTGGAGTTTGATCAGGTTTTTGCCGCTCCTCCTGGGATAGAAAGTGCCTGCTGATGAACCTGCCTGGAATCTCCTCACTGACTTGAAGGACATAGTTGACCTTGTTGTCACACCGGTGCACACTGACGAAACGATAGCTTATTTGAATTTCAAAATCTCTGAGCATAGAGTACGGTTTAAGGAGGTTTTCCCAGACTCCAACTTGCTTCCTAAGCATCACTTCTTGGAACACTACCCACAGCTAATCTATCAGTTTGGTCCTCTAGTTTCTCTCTGGACTTTAAGATTTGAAGCCAAGCATAGCTTTTTTAAGAGAGTTGTACGACACACTAGCTGCTTTAAAAACTTGTTGTTGTCCTTGGCAGAGAGACACCAGTTATCCATGGCACACCAGCTCTACTCATGTAGCTTTCCTAAGCCTCTACTGGAAGTGAAACAGTTCTCAACTGTTAGCATTGACGTCCTGAAAGATGATATTGCACAGGCTGTCAAACACAAGAACCCAAATGTGAAGGAAGTTTCTTTGGCCGAAAATGTCATCTATAACGGATTTAACTAGAGACTTGGAATGATCCTTGCTCGTGGATCAATCAGAGGGATGCCTGCATTCACGGAAATCATCCAGATGGTGGTTCTCAAAAAGGAATTGGTCTTCATTGTTCGGAAACTAAGTTCTTGGTACATGGAACACTACAGAGCCTATCAACTCGAAATCTCGCCTTCGAAGGAGATTGAAGTTTTTGAGGCATCTCAACTGACCGATCCTTACCCCCTGGCAGACTACACAGTTGGGGCCATGCGGCTTATTACACTCAAGCGATATATTCAAGGTTAAGGTTAGCATAAAGTAATATCTGTTTGGGGTGGGTCAGAAGCAAAGTGGATGTGATGAATTATGCAGGTTAATTTTGTTTTCATTGTAATTAACATGAATGATCATATCATTTAAATTCAACAAAGCTAATGTTGCACGTAAAACTATTTGTTCATAGCACACAATCATTAGTCAACCATGAAAAAAGCACATCTCTAATATCTCTTTCTCTCTCTCCAAACCCCACCCTGCTTTCTTTCCCTCCCACTCAGAGGATCTCCAAACATGGCGGGCGTCACGCGGCTCCTGGTGATTTTAGAAGAGGACAGTCGCATCAAGCTGGAGCTTCCTAATGGCATCCCCTCCTCGGTTGACGAAGTCATCCAAGAAATAACGAATTTCTGTGGTCTAACTAATGAAATACGGCTTCAATACAAAGACGCTGATTTCGGCACTTGGGTTAACTTAACTTCTACTTCAGAACTCAAGGATCTTGCCACTTTGAAAGTTATTAATGTAGTACCCAGTGTGACTTTATTCTTAGAGCCAGTGGAATACTCTGTGGATAAGGCTAATTTTCAACGCCAAGATGATTCCAGTATGTCTTCATCTGCATGCTCGGGTGACACATTACCCGTAAGCAGCCCTTCTTCGGACACCTACAGAAAGGAGCAGTGGCCCAAGGTGTTCCTCATCCCTACTTTCTCTCATTCAACAGAAACACAACTTAGGGATGGAAATGCAGAGTACCAGAGAAACCAGGTTAGACTCACTCCCAGCTCTAAAATGCTTTCCAACATACTGGAAACGCTCGCTGACAAAGTCTATTCATACAAATCCTATCCTAGCGATGCAGACTTCAGTGAAGTGGCAGAGGCACTCACACAGACACACCCCTGTATGAAAGAACCTGGGTCCTTCAACCACAGTTACGGATGGAAACAGAGACTCAAGACGAAGATGTACAACTATCGCACATACCTGAAATCACACAGTTCATCATCTGACGAGCTGACTGTGAATACTCTGAAAAAAAAGTTGCTGACGGATGCCCACCCAGCAAAGAACATAAAGAAACCTAGGCGAGCTGAGTCTAACCATTACCCATCTCTGCCTTTCAACGAGACAACAGAGTCCATGGAGCAAGAGAGAGTGGCCCTCTTGTCTGAGGTAAAGAAAAGGAACAATGTCCAAACAATAAGACATAAGATGGCTCGGACGTTTGCATTTCGGAGGCAAGAAATTGTCGACAAGAAAACATCTTTGCACAAATGATCGAGAGATGGCCAGCACTCTTCGAAGTTCAAGAGGTACACTAACTTTACTCATAGTATGTATGTATATGTGTGTGTAATCAAATGTACGTAAAGCTAAATCACATGCTTTTGCATGAGGCACATATCCTTTGTCTGTTTTTGATATATATACCTATACTACCTATATTCCCTAGGTGAATGAAGAATTCATCAGAGTAACCACAATACCCCTTGAAGCAAGGTTCATGCAGAAACTTGACGAGAAGTGCAGTGAACTAATTCAAGTCGTCAGAAAGAAGGGTGGAGCTATCCGGGAGAAGACAAAGCTCCTGCCATTTGTGGAAACGGTATGTACAGATGTTTTTTACTTTACTGCTCACTTACATATATGCCTCAATAACAATAGATATATCTTTCAATACATAATCAATTATCTATAGCATTGGTCACTGATCCGACACAGCAACCTTTTAGCCAGAGGTTTCATAGACTTGGCACATTCATTCTTCATGTTCATCTACATGTTTAGACATTCATTTTGGCGTAATGGGAATTCTTGTCTGTTTTTTCATGGCCTTAATATGGTTGACACACTAATTGACTGATATTGTAATCATTATTTTATTGATATGAAAGTGTCCAGCCCTACCTTCACGCCAAACTATGCTCTTTTTTCATGTCTCTACTGTCTAAATGCATCCTTACTCATTTATCACCTAAAGCTCATTCCCATGCATTCATTCCTACATACACTAGCTCTCAATCCCACATTAACAAACCGTGGCACACTCGCACTGATTGAATGGACGAACTGAACAATTAACATTAATTATTGTGACTGTCTTCATGCAGGATACTGACACCACTACAAAGAGGGAGATTGCTCTCAAATGTCTCATCCTCAACATGGGAGAATCGGTGGAGGACCTGATCAAAGCATTCCTGGTGAGGCAAGATTACTGTTGAGGTGTTAAAATTCCACTTTATATGATGTGTGTTACATTTTACATAACATTTTAGTTATTTAGCAGGTGCTCTTATCTAGAGTGACTAACAACAAGTGTAATAGGAGTCAAATTCAAATGTCACCAACACAGCGAGTAACCAATAGGCAGTCCTAGTAGTGTTTAAAGACGTGCTCAGACAATAGCTACAGACAAGAGCCAAAGCTATGCATCACAATACAATTCCTTCTTACAGCCAATTATGGCCTTCCAGGACATCCACGATATGTCTTAACCGTTAGGCTATTCATCTGGGGGGAAACCCGAGCTATATTGATTTCAGATTCTTTTTTCCTAAATTATTTTCCAGGTGTCGGAGAAGGATGAGGCTGGACAAATTCTTCAGCGGGAAACTATCGCAATCTTCGTCATCAGAGATGCACAAGCCGCAACCAAAGACATTGGCATCATTCTTGAGGGACAAGAGGTTGTGAATAAGTTGGCGTCTGTTGCAAATGCTGTCGCCATTCTCCTGGGCTTCCTTTATGTTCTCAATCTGGAATATCCCAAGACATTAAAATTGACATTTGAATATATCCAGAAAGTCTTCATGGAGCTGGACCCGAAAGGCATGGCCACCAAGGTCAAGAAGCTCTATGACCAGCTCTACAATTGAGTTTAGTTCAGGTTTCCTACACGTCATGGAAAATGATAAATCAAATCAAATCAAATCAAGTTTATTTATAAAGCACATTTTAAAACAACTTTCGGTCGCGCCAAAGTGCTGTACATGAATAAAAAATATACGGAACATATTGCAATTTGTAGCATTTAAGTTAAAAACAACAAATATAAAGGCAGACACAGTTAAAATACAAAATGAGAAATGTCATGCTCTGCTCACTTTTAAAAGGCCAGAGAGAAGAAGTGTGTTTTTAGAGAGGATTTAAAAGCCCCTAGTGTCTGGGCCGACCTCACAGGTAAGGGCAGTGTTCCAGAGCCTGGGACCAGCTGCTGCGAAGGCTCGGTGCCCTCTAGTTTTTAGCCTGGTTTTCGGCACTACCAGCAGCATTTGGTCGGCAGACCTTAGAGCTCTGGCTGGGGTGTATCGCTGGATTAAGTCAGCTAACAAATAAAAGGAGTTTAAAATCTATTCGGAACCGAACTGGAAGCCAGTGAAGTGAGGCCAGAATGGGGGTAATGTGGTCACGCCTTTTGTGGCCAGTCAGGAGACGTGCAGCTGCGTTCTGTACTAGCTGCAGGCGTTTTATGGATGCCTGATCCATGCCCACATACAAAGCGTTGCAGTAGTCCAGTCGCGATGTCACAAAAGCGTTAATTACCCTCTCTAAGTCTTTAAAAGATAAAAACGACTTGGTCTTAGCCAATAGTCGTAATTTAAAAAAGCAGGTTTTGACTACGCTGCTGACCTGTTTATCGAATTTAAAAGTGCTATTGAAGGTTACTCCAAGGTTCGTTACAGCGGGGAGGATGTTTTTACTCAGGGAGCCAAGAATGTCAACCTGGGAGGCCGGAGGTTGGGGTCCAAAAAAAATTACCTCGGTCTTGCTCTCGTTGAGGGTGAGGAAGTTTTGGCTCAGCCAGGATTTAATTTCAGCCAAGCAGTCCATCAATTGCTGTAAGGAGTTGGCATTAGCATTGAGAGGTAGATATATCTGAACGTCATCAGCGTAGCAGTGGAAGGGGATGTTGTGCTTGGAGAGAATTGCACCTAGGGGCAGTATATATAATAGAAAGAGGATGGGGCCCAGAATAGAACCTTGGGGAACCCCACAGGTAAGGGGGGCTTTTGCAGAGGAGAAGGCACCTAGCTGCACTGAAAGGCTACGGTCTGTTAGGTAGGACCTGAACCATGCCAGAGCAGAGCCTGTGATGCCTGCGGACTGTTCGAGCCGCGACAACAGAATGCTGTGGTCCACGGTATCGAAGGCCGCTGTCAGGTCCAACAGCACCAGGACAGCTGGGCTACCTGAGTCGGCGGCTAGGAGGAGATCATTAAAAACTCTTAACTCTTCTCTTGATAAAGACAATAACAAGTCACAGAAAACGTATGTGACTGTCCTGGAGAATGAAACGGTTACACACCTGTTGTGTGACTAGTTATGGTTCGTCATTCTGAAGTTCAACTGTTTGAAAATATAAAAACTGTTATAGCAATTACCCTGTGGCACTGATGGGCTCTGCTCTGGCTGGTAGAGTACGCAAGTTGCGTCCGCATTTGGTTTCAAAGGTCAATATGTTTGGCTGTCAGCTCTTCAAAGTTCCAATCTGACCCTTGAGAAACTTGACTGTTTTCTGGCAAGAATTATTTTTCATTTTTATGCCTTTAGGCATACAACCGCGGTGCAGTTTTTCTATGTATTTTAAATTGTTACATTTTATTTGAACAATGCAGATACCCTGTACATATGTTTGTTTTATAAGTAATAAATCCGTTATTAAATATCACAATGTGTAATGAGAATTATTGATGTAATCTATATTTTTTTGGATTAGATTAAATGAGAAAATTATAGTTTAACAAAATGTATACATTTTTGATTGGATAAAACAAATAATATTTAGTTAATTTTAACGAGAAAAAACTGTTTGATAAAATCTATATTTGTTTGTTTGGATTAAATATAGAATTTAAATTAATTGACTTCCTTCAACAAGAAAATATACTTTGTACCAAGTCTTATATCATAGTTTCCATGGACATAAGAAATATTGTTTGAGGCAAGTTATTTATTTTTCATTGGCTCAAGCTATAGAGTATAGATGTGAACCATTACCCTAAAAAATTTTAATTGGTTGAACGAAATACTTTTATCAGTGTAGATGGTACTATATTTTCAAAGCTTGCTTTCCAGTCCCTTTGCTAGAGGGGCTGAAAGGCTCCCTGAAGTCTTGATCAAAGCAGGGAGGTTTTTGACATGCCCAGCGAACAAGTTGTTTGTCCCCTACCTCTAGCTGTTTCTGAAATGTTTGCAATCTCTGATGGTGGACAAGAGATGTGGAGAAGAAAGAGTAGAGACACTCCAGTAGATCAACGCAGGTATGTGAGTTTTGTACACCAGTTTGTATAAGTTTAATGTTTCACATTGCTTGTGAAAAATATACTACCACTATACGATCACTGATGTTTTGTTGTTGACTGGACACTTATTTTGTAAAAGAGATAGCATGAGAGGATCTCTTAAGCAATGCAGCTCACGTGTCCTTTTTATATGCTGTCCATTGAAATGCAGGAAAGTAATCACCAGGTCTGAGTGATCTGTTGCCGAGGGGACACTACACCGGAGTTACATAAGCAGAGATAAAGTGCTATTTTGGGGGGAACTCACCTCCTCTGGGGTCCCCCAGGAAGATTTTTTTTAAATACTGAAGTTAAAAGCATCAATCTTGTGCACTTTGAGAGCAACATCAAGAGATATGATACATCTCTCAACACCCAGATGTCAAAAATAAATCAAATAATCAGAAACAGGTTTATTATTTAAAAACACTTCATTTTCCAATTAAATCATAAACTATGTCAAATTCTTAGAAGTTGTTAGTAATCAGATTAAACAGAAAAAAGGGATGGAAGGAGGAAATAATAATCCCTTATCACTTGCTGTTTGCGGTTGAAATTATCTCTTTTGCTGGCCAAACATGCTGGATGAAAAGCAGTGATGTCTCACTTGCCTTACTGTGTAGGTAAACACAAACAAGTATGTAAGTCAATCAGTTTCCAGCTCTGTCAAATAAATGAATTTCAAGATACACAAATGTGTCTTCATTAAAATGAGTGTCACCACACTGTCACAAAATGTAATACTAACCAATTGAAAATAGTTAAATTTACATTGGAAACCTCTTGTAGATATCACTGTTAGAGTAGTTATCTGCCAATAGGACAGAATCATTCCTATACAAATGCAGTTTGAGTAATTCACTTAATATATTTTCTTAAAACTTTAATATAGTCATTTTCACTTAATACTCTAATATAGTCATCTTTCTGCATTCAACACTAAGGAAAGCTGTACAATTTGACATGATAATGAGGAAAAAAGGCGTCCGACAATGCAGATCATTTTTTGATCATATCAATTTTAAGATGCGGGTCAAGGCTTAATATTTGGGAGCATAGCGTCCCTTGCCCCCATTCAGGAGCCCCACTGGATTGGCTTTGATCTGAAATATTTGTATAAAAAGCTTGTTAGCTGGCTGTCCATCTCATAATGTTCACATAGAAACTAGCTGTCAATAGGAAATATCAATCAGAAGAATTATATTTTCATGCAAACATCTGTTACAAAAAGAGGTTGCACATTTAAATGCAGGTGTTGTTATGGCAACGTCAGTGGCAGTGACAGCCACATTTACTGCTGCAAATACGTTCAAACATGCTGTCGACACGTAAAGCAGTGGCAACTATGCCACCATTTCAGCTGACTTTTTCTCAGAAATACTGTCACATAACATCCATATATATTTCAGTGCTAGGTTGATGCTTAGCTAAGCTAACTATGAAACACTTTAACTGACAGGACTCAGGATCAACTGTGTACTACTGTAAGGTAGCTTCTAGCTTCATGTCTAACACAGACAGTAAGTCAACATTTCCCAACATTTCGATTGTATGACAAAGTGTTTATTTAATATATCTGGCTAGCTATAGCTACTTGGTAACGGTTTAGCTTACCCGCGCGATTCAAAGTAACGTCAACGTAGCTATAATGTATGCTTTGCTTACATGTTGACATAACTTGTAAGTTTACTGACAGGTACATAGCTTGTTCACCTGGCTCAGGTGGTGGCTCTGGGGTTGTTGTGTGAGCCACCACTTGAGAATTGCCGTCTTTGTTATTAAAGAAATGTCTAATGTCCATCTTCAGAATCTCCGCGTCCGGGGCTGACAGTTTAACGTTTAAACATTGTCACAGAGGTACGTACCTGTCAGCCAATAAAACACGTTTATTTCCATGCAACTCTCTGATTGGTCTGGTGGCGTCGTCTTGCCTCTGTGTTGCATTCACTGAACATGGGAAATTACAATTCTGCCGTCCGTCCTATAGGTAAAGTAGGTTAATGTATTATATTATTGAGGGAGAATTAGTCCGGGGCAGAGCCATATGGCTCTGGTCCGGGGCTGACGGCGACGCCCCTGGCCATAAGGATCAGACCTCCGAGTGCCCGAGGCCATGCTCTATGTGGGAATGGTGACGAAAGAGACGAAAGGATTTGTTTATCCGCGAGTGATTTGTATTTGTTGAAAAACTGTTTTTTTCCTTGAACAAGGCGTCATCCTTCTGTTAAATTATATAAGGAAAATATCACTCGACACCAGGTTGAGAATCAATAATGAGGTACTAATTTATTCTTGCAAGAAGGAGCAGAGTTTAATCACAAAAAACATCAGGCTTAGTCCAAAACACGGAGATAACAAAGTTGTAAATCGAGGTGGCGCAAATATCATCCGCGGGATGATATCTGTCGGAAAGGTGTCGGGGTCATCTGCGACGTCTTCTGGAAAGAGTTACGTACTTCCCATAGAAATTAGATATTTAGGAGGCAACAAGTATGTGTCTTCTCATAAATATCAACAACCTGAAATGCCCTGCCTCAGAAGAAGAGGCAGCTGCAAGGTCGTACACAGTGCAGAGTCACACATAGCAGTGCATTAAAACAACCCATAAAGTGGAGACAATATTTCTCCAACAAATTCCATGAAATACCAGGCCAGTAGTTTTTCCGCAATCCTGCTGACAAACGAAAACATACCCTCCTTGGTGAAGGTAATTATGTCCGGTGCACTGACTGCAGCCTTTGAAGGGTTTACATTTCTCTAGGCATTCTGTTTGATCATAACACTTGGCATTTTGGTTGCAAAGCATTTCAGTGCTTAAGTTATACAGGGCTGCAATAATCAGGACAGAGATTCAACTTACTTACAAATACCCCTTCTGCTAATTAAAAATGTATATATTTGTGTTTTAGTGAAGTCCCTTAGAGCTTTCTGATGAGCCTTTCCCAATCAATTTCATGATAGTTGAATACATTTTAATATTAAAATGTAACACTCATAGGTTAAAGTAGGGGGACATTGTATCTATAGGGAACATGTCAATGTTGAACTTGTTCTCTGGAGCATCTTCAAGCTGAGTTTGAAAAGAGTAGTATTCATTCACGAGTCAAAATCAATACGATCTGATTACGCGTCTAATCAAGGATTTCTTTCAAATCAAGAAGCATGATGGGCCCCTTTTCACATCTTTATTTACTCCATATTTTTCTCAAACGGACTAATATGCTCAGCCCTAGTGAGATGAACTGCTGTAGCATATGTATCATGACTTAAAGGTTTATATGAGAAAACTAGTTGAAGGAAAATGTAACACTTTTCATCTTTTGACCTTCTTTGAAGCACAAATAAAAAGGCGTAACACATCCAAGTGCGGCTCTCAATCTTGTGCTTATGAAGTTTGATGGAAATTAAAAACATTTCCAAGTGCATTTCACTACGATTTATTTGGCTTTTATGATGATTAATGATATGCTATCAGTTGTGCTGTGATCCTGTTTCAGTTCAACATTACCATGTAGCATTTAAACATAACAAAATTAAATAAAGCTCCAGATGCATCACACTCTTCACATTTGGCCACTAAACCTTTAGTCTATATTTATGTAGGGTTGCATCCAAGAGGAGATAAGGCGGTAGCTTCCATCCTGCTCCGCTGGCTCTGGCTGCGTCATGACTTAGACACACATTTTGTTTTTCTGTCTTGTTTGCTGGGTCGTCCGCAGTTCTGCACATCTCAGTGACAACTCCCTCCCTCCCATATCCTACTCCCATCCTAGATTGCCCTTCAGTTCTCACGTCTTCTGTATTTCACCTCCTTTCTCCTGCTTCTCTTGCAGCAAACCCCTTGCGTATTCCACGTCTTCACCCACGGCTGCCTGAG
The DNA here is from genome assembly GCF_902827115.2 of Pseudochaenichthys georgianus. Lineage (NCBI taxonomy): Eukaryota > Metazoa > Chordata > Actinopteri > Perciformes > Channichthyidae > Pseudochaenichthys > Pseudochaenichthys georgianus. The sequence goes on from NC_047516.1 coordinate 20,826,318, forward strand.
GGTTTTGAGAAACTGTTACATAATGCACTTAAAAATGATCGCAAAGCGTGCATTATGGATATAGGAACAAACAGCTAGCTTTGTGGGATTTTGAATACTCATAAAACAATGAAAATGCTAATCAGTTACTTTGCAGATGAAATGGGTCAATCTGTCTTGGTTGCTGAGTTTAAAGAAAATGGTTCTGTCAGTTGCTGTGTGTGTGTGTGTGTGTGTGTGTGTGTGTGTGTGTGTGTGTGTGTGTGTGTGTGTGTGTGTGTGTGTGTGTGTGTGTGTGTGTGTGCACGCTCATATGTGCAAACTTGTGCTATTGAGTCATCCCCCATCTCAGCACTAACGTACTGATAACAACTCGGTGACTGTGATGACACTTGACAGTATAGTTCCTACATTGTCTCGGATGTGCCTCCTCCCTTTATGAAACAGAATCACTCCTACATTTCGTAGCGAGGATATTTTCCTCTCCTTTCTAAAAGCTGGACTGTCTATCTCTACTTTAAAGCCTTTGTTCTTGTCCTATTGTTTTGCTTTTGAAGTATACAAACCTTCCTTATTACTCTCTTTCTCTCCCCTTTCTCCTGGGAGCTGGTCTCAGCTCCTCCTGCTTCATCCAACTGTCTGTGTTCAAAGGAATAACCGTCATGGCTCACCCAAAAAGTATAGAGGACGGTGTCTGGGCACAGCTCAGGCTGAAGTGGAGTCTCAGAGCACTTATTCAACCTCTTTCTAAATACACAGTGAGCAAGAAAAACTACATTAAAACAAGATAATGATACAGTTATATGAGAACAAGTCTAATTTCATGCAGAAAATGCCTCATAGATCAGTGGGAAGCTCCCCTATAGAACCTGCGTAAAGCTACATGATTAAACCAGACCGAGGCTAATGTTCATTGCAATGGGTTGTATAATGGGATATCAAAAGCAATTTCCATGCTTGATTCCAAATGATTCAATATCAAGAAAATAGATCATTTAAAATCAAACCAGCAACAAAGCCCCTGTGTCTAATCTCTCCCCCCTTTGCTTTCTGAGCTACAGATTAACACTCTCCCATATCCATTTAGCCAGTTCTATGATCTCTACCTCTCTCTCTGTTACGCACATAAGAAAGATCCAGGAGAGTATTTGCTTTGCTTTTAGCAGTCTGTTGGGTGTGCAGCAGAAACCTGAGACAGTTCCTCAACACCTTGACCTGTTCAGCTGTTTGATCTCCTGCTTTGCTTTTAATGAAATATAATCAAACACAAAAGTGCTTGTGAGGCAAAAAGAAATATGCTGGGAGCATTCATTATCGTAGAAACCATACAAAAAACAAGCATATTAGGATTCAAGGCTTCTCTACACGTCAGAGTGGAAACGAAGGGCATAACTATGTTTTAAAAAAGGATGAGCTGAATATTAACATTCATGAGGTTTTGAAATTTTAACTTGGCCAAAATACTTTTAGAAATGATAAATACTAGTGTAGCAAGTAAGAGATTCAACACCTTTCCTAACATTGAGACCGTGGCTAGAATGTGCTTCATATCAAAAATGCAACACAAACCTTGTTTTGTCTGTTGTCATTTAACTTGTGCATATTTGATGTTGTTTGGATGGTTTTCAGTTTGGTCGACTACATCATTCTTCATCATTCCTATCCTCGTATGTATATTGCAGTATGTATTATCGTTTATGATTCCCATTACTGCATGCTCAACTTTTGCTAATGTGCTACTCAATTCAATTTGTAAAAGTAAATCTCATTAAGTAGCACCATGAGTATTCAAACTACGAGAATGCAATTACAAGTCAAGTGAATCAAGTCTCTCGTTAAACCATCTGTCTTTTTGAAAGATTTAAATGTCAATGTTGTTTTTTGTATCCCTATTTTAAAATAAAAGCAAGAAATAGTTGCAAGAGACACTTTATTTTGAAAAGATCAGCGTAATATAATCTGATATAGGACGATGATAAAATAAGGTTGGTTTAGCTCAGCAAGGCTCAGTTCCAGCTGGCATTTATCAAACATTTTGTTATTGTGTCTGGGAGGCGTGTGGTGCAGGTTCAGGTACAGGTTCAAACCCCACTGCAGTCAGCATGCCGTTGTGTCCCTGTGACACTTCACCCCAAATTGCTCCAGTGGGGATTGCAGTACTGAGTATGTAAGTCGCTTTGGATAAAAGCGTCTAACAAGTGACATGAAATGTAATGTAACAAAAAGAAGTATAACTTGAATACACTGCATGATACATCTGTAAGAAGCCAGGTGCTTAAACCAGCATGTCCTAACAATAATCAGTATAGACAGGAATGCAGTGTGGGCAAAATGGATCCCACGCATTGTCTGTTCTATGTCCTGTCAAAATGAGACACAGAAATCCTCCTTTCCCTTTTCATTGGGAGGAACTCTGGATTAATGTGTCAGAGCCACGGTATGCCGAGAATGTAAAGTTTTCAAATGTAGAGGAACTGTTCAATAAATTAGGAGGTCGAAGATGTCCGTTCAAATCAACATACTTTCTCTGTCTACGAGTTTGCAAACTTTTGAGGTTAAGGTATTGAATTGAATATATTTGCAGGGGCCAACCCTCACAGAACAACCGACACTACAACTCAAAATGAAGTTACGTTGGTTATCTAAGCAATGTGTAGTTTAGGTCAAGTTGAAGATTGGGTGCGGTATGAGGGGCGTAGAGAGCGAGGAGGGGGCCATTATAGAAGTAGTTGTCACTGAGGACACTTAAGACGCAAAAAGATTTGGAGAGAGACTGGATTTGAATGTTTCAGTGCCAAGGAGAGAGTCAGACAGACTGGAGGTATTTTTCCATGGTAGAGCTCGCGTCCTTGGGAGTTTGTACTTGGGAGTTCAGACTCTGCAGAGCGCAGCATGCTGGATGTGAAGCTGTAGCCGCAGCGTATCTGCTGCCAATCCTGCTCAGCTGGGCTCTAGTGATCAGGCTTCACTCCAACACAACTGTGCAACTGTTCTCTGACAAAATAACCTCAAGTCAAAGCTTCACTAATAGGTTCTCTGGGGAAAACAAAACAACTTCTTGGATGGAGCTTTGGATTTTGAGATGCAGCCAACAGTATGTTTGGCTGTAAAAAATATCTACATACATTCACACGATAATGACCCAAAAGTAAACAAAGGCTGCAGTATAACATTACTGTTCGACACTGAATTGGCAAAGTTCACATCTCGGGAAAAACTTTCTCAAATCATTTTTACGATTTGAGCTGTACTCTAAAAACCCTCTCCCCTCAGCACCTCACAGATCTCCTCCACCCTTACATCCCGTCCCGCACCCTTCGATCCTCAGACTCCGGCGTGCTCTCCATTCCCCATTCACGCCTCCGCACCTTCGGGCACCGTGCCTTCAGTGTCGCTGCCCTCCCACCCTCTGGAACTCCATAACGCCCCTTCTCTGAACATCTTTAAATCAACCCTGAAAACTCACCTGTTCAACAAAGCCTTCCAACATTAACTCACTCCCCCCCCCCCTGCAATGTAACACTTCAATTTCTGCCCCCTGTTTTATGTCTTGTCCTTATGTGTTTCTTTGTTAAGCGACCTTGGGTTGATGAAAGGCGCTATATCAATTAAAGTTATTTTTATTACTTGCTAGAAACACATTTGGAATTTGAACAGTTTTTGGATTACAAGTCATGACGTTCCGAAAGATCACGAGCACAGATAAGGAAGTGGATTGAGAGCACTTAGGTTTCCAGGTTGCAGCACCATGGATAGAGGCAGAGTCTTTACCCTCAAACCTACCTCAGGACTATTTCAGGCATTGTGTTTGCAGAGGCAGAGAGCCGTAGCTAAAGGGAATGAAGAAGCAAATATGTGTTTTAAATAAATTCTCTGTGAAGTGAGTCGGTGTAATGTGTGATCCTCTCTGAAAGTTCTCAACACCTACACACCTTGAACAACACATCTCAGGAGACATACACCTCTGCCCCTCACAATTGTATAAGACACCTTGCACACACTCTCACAAAAAAATTCCACAAGACATTCAAATGAGATGTGAAGATGAACTGCACTGCATGTTCCTGAATGCCCTTTGTGTTTGTGTGTGGAAGCGTTCCTTAAACAAAACAAATGGCTCAATCAAAGGACAAGTAGCTCTAATTTCTAATGAATACATGCATGCGTGAGTGTGTGACGGTGTGTCAAGAGCACAACCTTTCTCATACACAATCACGCCTGATGAAAGAGGCAGGCCTGATGAAAGAGGCAGGCCTTCTACGGAAACATTGAGGTTTTTGAAAAGACAAAAGAGGAAAACGAAAGAAATTGTGCAATGACAATGTAGCTCCTTACGTGGGCAACACCGTTTTGATCAGTTTATCATATACTGGTATTATAAGTAGCTGAGAAGGATGCAGAGTTGGTCATCAATACCTTGCATGTCAAATGTTTTGGTCCAACACTCAGCGGCCATTTTCCCCCTGCAAAAGCAGCTACTTATGCAAAGCCAGGAGAACTGACATCCGCAACACTGACTCTCTCCCCATTTTAAAATCACGCCTCAAAACATATCTCTTCACACTCGCATATCCACCCTGATCGTTATCCATCACACATCCTCTGTTTTATTTATTTGATTTGTTATATACTGCATTGTCTTGTTTATGTTTCTTATGCTTGCTGGTGTTAGGTATTGTCCATCCATCCATCCATCTTCTCCCGCTTATCCGTGGTTGGGTCGCGGGGGTAGCAGTTCCAGCAGAGAGCCCCAAACTTTCTTTTCCCTGGCGACATCAACCAGCTCTGACTGGGGGATCCCAAGGCGCTCCCAGGCCAGCGAAGAGATATAATCCCTCCACCTGGTCCTAGGTCTACCCCTTGGTCTCTTCCCAGCTGGACGTGCCTGTAACACCTCCCTAGGGAGGCGCCCAGGTGGCATCCTAACTAGGTGCCCGAACCACCTCAACTGGCTTCTTTCGACGCGAAGGAGGAGCGGCTCAACTCCGAGTCCCTCCCTGATGACCGAACTTCTCACCTTATCTCTAAGGGAGACACCAGCCACCCGGCGGAGGAAACCCATCTCGGCCGCTTGTATCCGCGATCTCGTTCTTTCGGTCATGACCCATCCTTCATGACCATAGGTGAGGGTAGGAACGAAAATGGCCCGGTAGACAGAGAGCTTTGCCTTCTGGCTCAGCTCCCTTTTCGTCACAACGGTGCGGTAAAGCGACTGCAATACCGCTCCCGCTGCTCCGATTCTCCGGCCCATCTCACGCTCCATTGTTCCCTCACTCGAGAACAAGACCCCGAGATACTTGAACTCCTTCACTTGGGGTAAGGACTCATTCCCTACTTGGAGTGGACAGTCCATCGGTTTCCTGCTGAGAACCATGGCCTCAGATTTGGAGGTGCTGATCCTCATCCCAGCCGCTTCACACTCGGTTGCGAACCGATCCAGTGAGTGCTGAAGGTCGCAGACCGATGAAGCCATCAGAACCACATCATCTGCAAAAAGCAGTGGTGCAATCCTTAGTCCACCGAACTGCAGACCCCCCCCCCCCCCCCCACGACTACGCCTCGAAATCTGATCCATGTATATTACAAACAGGATTGGTGACAAAGCGCAGCCCTGGCGGAGGCCAACCCTCACCGGAAATGGGTCCGACTTACTGCCGAGGACCCGGACACAGCTCTCGCTTTGGGAGTACAGAGATTGGATGGCCCTGAGCAGAGACCCCCTCACCCCATACTCCCGCAGCACCTCCCACAGTAACTCCCTGGGAACCCGGTCATACGCCTTTTCCAAGTCTACAAAACACATGTAGACCGGATAAGCGTACTCCCAGGCCCCCTCCAGGATCCTTGCGAAAGTAAAAAGCTGATCCGTCGTTCCACGACCAGGACGGAATCCGCATTGTTCCTCCTCAATCTGAGGTTCGACAATCGGCCTGACCCTCCTTTCAAGTACCTTGGAGTAAACTTTCCCGGGGAGGCTGAGTAGTGTGATGCCTCTGTAATTGGCACACACCCTCTGATCCCCCTTTTTGAAAAGGGGGACCACCACCCCGGTCTGCCACTCCTTCGGTACTGTTTCCGACTTCCACGCAACGTTGATGAGACGTGTCAACCATGACAGTCCCTCAACACCCAGAGCCTTCAGCATTTCCGGGCGGATCTCATCCACCCCCGGGGCTTTGCCACTGTGGAGTTGTTTGACGACCTCAGTGACCTCCCCCCGGGAGATTGGTGTTGATCCCCCGTCATACTCCAGCTCTGCCTCTAACATAGAGGGCGGAGTTGTCGGGTTCAGGAGTTCCTCAAAGTGTTCCTTCCAACGCCCCAACACTCCATCAGTTGAGGTCAACAACGTCCCATCCTTACTGTACACAGCTTGGATGGTTCCCTGCTTCCCCCTCCTGAGGTGTCGGACAGTTTTCCAGAACAACTTTGGTGCCGCCCGAAAGTCCTTCTCCATGTCTTCTCCAAACTTCTCCCACACCCGCTGCTTTGCCTCGGCCACGGATGAGGCTGCTGCCCTTCGGGCCTGTCGGTACCTTGCAACTGCCTCGGGAGTCCCCCGGGATAACAAATCCCTGAAGGCCTCCTTCTTCAGTCGGACGGCTTCCCTGACCACCGGTGTCCACCAGGAGGTTCGAGGGTTACCGCCCCTTGAGGCACCTAGGACCTTGAGACCACAGCTCCCCACCGCGGCTTCGGCAATAGAGGCTTTGAACACCGACCACTCTGGTTCAATGTCCCCAACCTCCACAGGAATGCCCGAAAAGCTCCGCCGGAGGTGCGAGTTGAAGGCCTCCTGAACTTGGGCCTCCTCCAGACGTTCCCAGTTCACCCGAACTACACGTTTGGGCTTACCAGGTCTATCCAGAGGCTTCCCCCGCCACTCGACCCAACTCACCACCAGATGGTGATCAGTTGACAACTCCGCCCCTCTCTTTACCCGAGTGTCCAAAACATACGGCCTCAGGTCCGATGATACAATAACGAAATCGATCATGGACCTTCTGCCTAGGGTGCTCTGGTACCACGTACACTTATGAGCATCCTTATGTTCGAACATGGTGTTTGTTATGGCCAATCCATGACTAGCACAGAAGTCCAGTAACAAACCACCACTCCGGTTTAGATCAGGGGGGCCGTTCCTCCCAATCACGCCCCTCCAAGTGTCTCCATCATTGCCCACATGTGCGTTGAAGTCTCCCAGCAAGACTAAGGAGTCCCCTTCAGGAGCCCCATACAGGACTCTTTCCAGGGTCTCCAAGAAGGCCGAATACTCTGAACTGCTGTTGGGTGCATAAGCACACACAACAGTCAGAGTTTTCCCCCCCATAACCCGCAGGCGTAGGGAGGCGACCCTCTCGTCCACTGGGGTAAACTCCAACAACGAAGCACCTAACCGGGGACTTGTGAGTATCCCCACACCCGCCCGGCGCCTCACACCTTGAGCAACTCCGGAGAAGAATAGAGTCCAACCCCTATCCAGAAGTAAGGTTCCAGAGCCGACGCTGTGCGTAGAGGTGAGCCCAACCAGATCCAACTGGTACCGCTCCACCTCCCGCACAAGCTCCGGCTCCTTCCCCCCCAGAGAGGTGACGTTCCACGTCCCCAAAGCCAGCTTCTGCCGCCCGGGTCTGGTCCGTCGAGACCCTCCGCTTTCACTGCCACCCTTCTGGCAGCGCACCCGACCCCATCGATGTTTCCCGTAGGTGGTGGGCCCACGGGACGGAGAAGCGGAGGTGTTGCCCACGTTGCCTTTTCGGGCTGGGCCCGGCCGGGCTCCGTGGCAAGCCCGGCCACCAGACGCTTGCCGACGAGTCCTCCTTCTGGGCCTGGCTCCAGAAGGGGACCCCGGGCTTCCTCCGGGCCGGGTATCCTCACTTCCTGTGTCGTCTTTCATGAGGTCTTTTGAACCAATCTTAGTCTGGCCCCTTGCCTGAGACCAATTTGCCATGGGAGACCCTACCAGGAACACAAGGTTCCAGACAACACAGCCCCCAGGTTCATCAGGGCACACAAACCTCTCTACCACGGTAAGGTGCTGGTTCTTCAGAGAGGTATTGTGTATCTTGTTTTTATGTGTTTGTACGGCGACCTTGAGAGCCTTGAAAGGCGCCTATATAAAATAAATGAATTATTATTATTATTATTATTAACTGTAGTGTGCCATCGTAGGGTACACTTCTGCTGTGACTGTTTATGTGTTGATCAGGTGTTTTTCTACACTGTAGAGTGGGTTGTTTCACGCTGCAGTAGTCGTCCTTCGAGTTCACTACTGTGGGTTCAGTGTGGTCTCTCAACTGCTGAGTGGGCTGTTTGAGTTGCGAGAGATCAGCTTTAAGGCAGAAATGCACCATGTGAGTGGCAAAACCTCCACTGAAAATGTTTTTTTAAAGCACTCTGTCTAGTGAGGTAGGCTATAGGAAACCTAGAAAAAAAACAAGCTGTAAAATATATCCGGTGTTGGAAATTATTCAAATTGTGGATGAGATTGACAGGTGTGCTATGTGTCCTGCAATGTACAATGTACTGATCCGCTCTTAAGTGTTGTCATGATCCTAATTGTGCAGAAATGCGAATGATTACCCTTTGCTCTAACAGCCAAGCCTCAAGTGCTTCCTCTTAATAGCTCGAGTGGCACTTGAAACAGGCCTTGTGGACAGATAAGCCTTTTTTTCCAAAGGGAGAACGTGATTACAGTACAGAACACAATATTTTCCAGAGTCTTTTATAGGATACCAGTGTGTGTTGTGTGAGACAAAAACTCCCACACTCCTTGTTTCAATCAGCCCGGGGCTACATGGCTTTTTGCACTCTTAATAGTATTTTTTGTATGGATGTACTCCCAGGCTGCATGTCTTATATTTGAAAGGTTGTAGGAACATATGGTAGGAGTCATAGAGATGTTAAATACATGCTCATGGTTACAGCATTACAGACATCTCTTAGTCATCTCTCTCATATTCATTCAAGAAGGGGGACGATCTTTTTTGTTTGATTAATGTAAAAGCCGTTTGCATTTGGCTACTGAAAAAGTCCACTCACTGGTTATTCTCAGTTATTGGTATGGTTGAGTTTAATAACGTATAGCTCAGTGACATTCTCAGTAGGTTCTGTATGTTATATTAATGAGAATGCTGCTGTGTTTCTTGCTAAATTTAATGAGGTACTAAGTGCACGCAGCTTTTCATGGTGGCCATAGTTACTGTATCTTTTTATATACTGTAGCTACTAATAAGCGATATTTTTAAATCTATTTTTGGAAGTGTCTGTCATTTACTTTGGCTCAATTCTTCCATGAGAATATTTATTTTCAAAACAATACAGATTTGAATGTCTTGTTCATAATAATGAATATTACTCATGTACTCAAACGTTTAATACAAATGTCTACACATGCTATATAACCACTTGGGGTGTACACGGGTTACTGATCAACACTGATGAGTTGATTCTCATCGTGAGAGCCATCACTAGTAAATATTAATCCTTTATGTTTTGTATTCTTTCAGATATAAAAATTGACAAAAAGCTCTGGCCCGACACACAGCACCAACAGGATGCCCACCAATTCACCCATTAGAAAATAACCTGTGAGGAGGTATATTGTTCTGTTTTTTATTGAAGTACTGCAGTTCTGTTTTTGTGGCAAATATTCTGTTCACTATATGACTTACTATGAAAGACCAGTGATGATTTTTTGCTCTTTTTTTATAGAGTATGTAACCTATTGCTAAAAGTACTTTATGAGCACAAAGGAAGTGTGTTTTTTACCAAATAACAAACACGTGTTGCTTAAAGGTGGGGTAGATAATTTTGGAGAAACCAGCTCGAGTGTGCTAGAATTTGAAAATACACAGCTGGGAAGAATCTATAGGTTACTTACGTAACCCCAGGCCTCGGAGTAACATGAAGTGAGATGTCTCACTATGGGATGCGCCTCATCGCGGAGCAAACAGAAGCATCAATCTCATTACGCTCTGATTGGCTGGTGATCTTGACGTCAACGTCAGGGAATCACCACCTATAAGTAGCTTGCGCCACGACGCATGCGTCATTCAAAATAGGCACCTCTTCTCGCTTCACCATCACTTCATGTTACTCTTAAGACTGGGGTTAAAAAGTAACCTATAGTTCTCATTCATAACACTCCGTTCGATGTCTCACTATGGGAAATTGTAGCTCCCGTATTGTCAGACGAGCTTATCTCGAAAATCACCAAACCAACCAGAACTTAACAGGTAGAGCTCTGACTCAACCAGGTGCCCAGCACTGCTTGAGTCACACTGGGAGGAGAACGTCCAGCCTGTTAAGAGGCGGACAAAAGTGAGCGGCGAGGACCAGCTCGCCGCTGCACCAATGTCTTGGATGGGAGACATCCTGGACAGAGCCCAGGATGCAGCCAGACCCTGAGTCGAAAGAGCTCGCGGACCCGAGGGTGCCTGCAAACTCTGAATCGTTTGGGCCCCAAAGCAATTGCTTCCACAAACCAGTGGGAGAGCCGTTGCTTAGTAACAGGCTTGCCCTTATAAGGGTTATCCCAGGACACAAGGGGTTGGTCATTACGACGAAGCACCCTTGATCTGTCCCTGTACGTGCGTAAAGCACGGGCTAGACACGGCAAATCCGGCCGCTGTTCCCCGGAGGAATACAGTGGCGGGGAGGATGCCTCAATGTCAACTGTGGTACCTGAACCAACCGCCTTAAAATAAAGGCAGGGTTGGGCTTCAACCACACTCTGTTTGCCCTGGGGCGAACTGAGTGCATGAAGACTGTACAGATACCTGAGTGCCACTGGCTCTGCCAGTGTCAGCTTCATGTCACACTGTATTCAGATTGTACCACTCACGGGCCAGGCCCATAGAGCCAAGCGCTCTGGGTGTGGGTGAAAGATCTCCCCCCCCGCTTGGGACAGTATGTCCCTGCGTAGTGGGAGCTGCCATGGCTGCCCGCACAGCAGCTGATATAATAATAATAATAATAATAATATATTAATTTTATATAGCGCTTTTATGAACCCAAAGACACTTTACATTTGGGAGGGAGGGTAGACAAACAAAACAAAAACAAAGACAGAACCAAAAGAAACAAAACACAACAGAAAAGCAGTCAGGAGGAAGTTGATTGAGAGGGGGGGGGGCTTATGGATAGAGAGTTGAAGAGGTGGGTTTTGAGGCGGGACTGGAACAGGGTAAGGGACTCAGACTCACGGAGGTCTTGGGGGAGGGAGTTCCAGAGCTTCGGGGCTGCCACAGAGAAGGCTCTGTCCCCGAAGCTCCGGAGTTATCTCCGCTAGCCAGTACATAGCTGGCCAGTGCGGAGCTATCAGGATGAGTGTGTGGCGTTGCTCTCTCACTCTGGCCAGAGTTGGGGGTATCAGAGCCAGGGGTGGGAACGCGTACAGCCAATCGTGCGCGAGTGCATCCACGCCTAACGGTGCATTTAGATCGCGCATCGAAAAGAACAGCTGACACTGAGCGTTGTCTTTCGATGCGAACAGATCCACTGCGGCTCTGCCGTAATGCACCCACAGCTGGATCACAATCCTTGGATGTAGAGTCCAGTCTGCATAAAGTGGTGTACCTCTGGACAGCAGATCTGCCCCGAGGTTCATCACTCCTGGTACGTGCGTCGCTCTCAGAGAGAGGAGACGTCTACCGCTCCATAGGATCAGTTTGCGCGCCAGTGTGTGTAACTGGAGAGAACGCAAACCCCCTTGGCGGTTAATATACGATATTGTGGTCATGTTGTCTGTCCTCACGAGGACGTGATGTCCCCTGAGGAAAGGCAGAAAGCGTTTTAGGGTGAGAAACACCGCTAAAAGCTCCAGGTAATTTATGTGCGCCCGCTGGAGGTCTCTGCTCCAGAGACCCCTCACCGGGCGACCTTCATAAATACCTCCCCAACCTGTCAGACATGCGTCCGTGGTAACCACTTTCCGCGATAGGACAGCACCCATAGGCACACCTCGTACTAGAAAAGTCGGGTGCAGCCAGTGCGCAGTGCCATTACGCATTTCACAGTAACCATCACTCGTTTAGTTTTAGGGCGGCCACCCAGCGCTGAAACTCCCTCATGTGTAAGCGTCCCAGTCGTACGACCAGAACGGCTGACGCCATGAGCCCCAGCAATCGCAGGCATGATCTGAAGAGAACATGTTTGCGCAGCTGGAAAAGAGCAAGACGAGCTCTGAAAGCTTTCACTCTTTCCGCTGACAAGCGAGCTGAAAAGGGCACCGAGTTCAGGCGTAAACCCAGGAAGAGTATAGTCTGCGCGGGGCACAACATGCTCTTCTCTGTGTTTATTATGAAACCCAGGTTGAGCAGGTGCTTTACGAGGACATTTGTCTGCGCAACAGCCTCCTGCTCTGACTGTGCGAGAAGCAGCCAGTCGTCCAGGTAGGTCGCCAGGCGAATACCCTGTTGTGTTAACGGGGCTATCGCGGCTTCCGTACATCGTACAAACTGAGAGACAGACCGAAGGGGAGTACTCTGTATTCGTAACAGATCCCCTGAAATGCGAATCTCAGATATTTCCTGTGTGGATAATATACTGGGATGTGAAAATATGCATCTTTCAGGTCGACTGATGTAAACCAGTCGTCTTGTCGCACGAGCCGCAGCAGAGATGTGTGAGTGAGCATTCTGAACTTATATCTTTTTAGATATTTGTTCAGAGCCCTCAAATCAAGTATTGGCCGAATTCCGTTCCCTCCCCGTTTGGGAACGAGGAAGTACTTGGAATAGAAGCCGCCCTGACTCTGCTCGGTGGGTACAATATATATAGCCCTCTTTTCTAGGAGTGAGACAATCTCTCTCTCCAGAATATGGGCTGACTCTCCTCGGGCCTGCGAATGCAGAATGCCCGAGAAGCGAGGGGGGGTGACAGCGAATTGGAGTCTGTAGCCCTGTGTTACTGTCTTGAAAACCCAAGCAGATGATGTGAGCATCTTCCACTGCATGCTCCTTAGAGCCAGTGGAGATGTCATGTCTCTTCCCCTCTGAGTCTCTATTTGTTGTGTTATGGGGCCCTCCAGTGTCTGAGCACTGTGGTGCCCCATTTCGACAAACCCCACCGACACAGCGCATGCGCGTGACGGTGGTGCCTTCACGACCCCAGCCGGCACTGCGCATGCGCGTGACGGTGGTGCCTTCACAGACCCGTCAATTGTCCGCCCTTTGAGAGAGGCCGTATCTGCTCTCAGAAGGGGAACAGTTGACGGACTGTTTATTGTTTTTATTGTTTTTCTTTTAATTTTTTTGAGCTGCGCCCTTGGCTCGAAGCCTGGATGCGTCAGCGGAAAATGTTTTATGACAGAAAAATTAATAAGTGTGTGACATGTGTTTATGCGGACTTGAGGATGGTGTTGAGGCATCTCTCGAGGCGGTGGGAACACATTTAGAGCTAGGGAACCGTAGACTTCCAGCTCTGTCACAGAGGGGAGAAGGAGGGGCTGTCACGCCGCTCGCTTCTTCTTCCTCGACTGCTGGCCGAAATTCTGGGTTGGCTGCGCCTGGGCTGCAGCCGGAACCGGAGATTTTCTAGGCCAGCTCGCCCTCATCCCCTGCCTGGGCTGGGGACTCGGGGCGGACTGTGACCTCTGCGTTTTTGGTATTTTGAACCGAGCCGGGTTCGGGGCAGCTTGGACGAAGGGCTGGGCCCTTCGAGGGAGGCAGAGGTGGAGGGCCTCGTCCTCCTTATTTTTCGACTCGCATCTCCTCTGCATCGAGGCAAGAGCGGAGCCGAAAAACCCTTCGGGATCGATGGGCATGTCAAGCACATCCTCATTTTCCCGGTCTGGGAGGTTGGTGAGGTTGAGCCATCGAGCTCTTTCCTGCACCACCATGATCCCCATTGTTTTGCCCGTGGCCTGGACGGCGCAGCGTTGGACACGGAGACAAATGTCTGTGACCGCGGCCAACTCGTCCAGAGCGGCCGGTCCAGGATTACTCGACATATCCTCACAGAGCTCCGCTTGGTATGCAGTTAGCAGTGAGGAAACGTTCAGAGCCCTGGCGGACAACGCTGCGGCTCTGTAGGACCGTTCAGTCATGGTCGACTGGAAACGGTCCACCTTCGCTGGCAGCGTGGGATTCCTGCTTGATGACGGGACCAGCCTCGGTAGGAGGTGGGCTGCCACCAGCAGTTCCATCGGCGGTATGCGGAGCAGGCCGAGCCTCTCCATACCGTCGCAGTCTAGGGAGGAGGCACCCTGGATTGGGGCCTTGTTGCTAAAGGGTCGGTCCCTCCACGAGACCGACACCTCATCCAAAATCTCCGGGAAGACCGGGAGGAGTTGCCTCCTTGTCCTCGTTGCTTGGGGAGAATGTTTCCCCTCGTAACGGGACCTGGCGGTCTCCTTGGCCATTTTGGACCACGGGATGTCTAGCCTGGACGCAATGCGCTGACACGCGGCCTGCAGGTCCATGCTCAGACAGGGCGAAGCTGGTGTGCTATCGCCCGGGAGAGCAGCCATCGCTCCCGGCTTTGCCGTTTGAGCCGATGACATGAAGATATCTTCTTCTTGCTCATCCTGTTAGGATTTGTCTGTGTTTGTATTTTTCGTGTCCTTTTCTATCTTTGGGTTTCCTATTTTATTTTGTAAAGTGTTCACCCCCATTTCCTGCCTGTTTGCTTTCTGTCGGTTTCCCTCTCTGATTACCCAATTGTGTTCACCTGGTACCTATGTGTTTTCTCCTCCCTCCTCACCTGTCTCGTGTTTATGTGATTAGTCCTGGGTGTATTTAAGTTCTGGGTTTTCTGTCTCTCTTTGTCGGGTTGTCTTGTGATTTGGCTTGTCCTCGGTGAGTGTTCTGTCCGTGTATATATAGCCTTGAAATAAAGGAATTATTTTGACTTTAATCTGCATTTGGGTCCTACTGGGTTCACACACCGTAACTTTACAACCCGACCAGAAATATGGGCCCAGCAGATCCTTTTGAGCAGGAATTATTGGACTTTACTTTTTCTTTGGCTACCTGCTCTGATCAATGGATAGGAGCGGTCAGGGTTCAGCAGCGAGATGCTGCTCTGGCAGAAGCAGTCCACCTTACACTGAGGAATCAAGGTTTGGTGAAATTCTTACCTGCCAGGCTTTTAGATTACCTCACAATTTGTTTTCCCGATCCTGACCGACCCAGGTCTCCCAACTCCTGCTTTGACACCACACGCATCGGTGTGGTCCGTCTGGCGTCAGCCCCTGCTTCTCACCCAGTGTTTGCTACTGTCCAGGAGCCATTCGCTGGTACTCGTCTGGCCTTTGGAGGTCCACGGAGCCTCCAAACGGCTCCTAAAGGAAGGGGTCGCAAGGCCAGGTTGGCAGCACGATCCCAAAGGGCCAGGGTTCCAGAACCAGTTCAGCTCCCAGCTGCCATAGTCCCTACTCAATTCCTTTCTCAAGTCCCTCCTCTAGTCACTTCCCTAGTCCCTTCTCCAGTCCCCCATTTAGTCACCTCTCTAGTCCCCTCTCTAGTCCCCTCTCTAGTCCCTCCTCTGGTCCCTTCCCGAGCTCCTCCTCTAGTCTCTCCTCTAGTCCCTTCCCAAGTCCCTTCCCAAGTCCCTTCTCTAGTCCCATCTCCAGTTCCCTCTCGAGTCCCCTCTCGAGTCACCTCTCAAGTTCCATCTCTAGTCCCGCCTCTAGTCAATTCCCTAGTCCCATCTCTAGTCCCTCCTCTAGTCACTTCTCGAGTCCCCTCTCCAGTCTACTCTCGAGTTCCCTCCTCGAGTCCCTCCTCTAGTCCCTCCTTTAGTCCCCTCTCTAGTCCCCTCTCGAGTCCCCTCTCAAGTTCCCTCCTCTAGTCCCTCCTCTAGTCTCTCCTCTAGTCCCCTCTCGAGTTCCCTCCTCTAGTCCCTCCTTTAGTCCCTCCTCGAGTCCCTCCTCGAGTCCCCTTTCTAGTTCCCCTCTCGAGTCTCCTCTCGAGTTTCGTTCTCTAGTTCCTCCTCTGGTCCCTCCTCTAGTCCCCTCTGTAGTCCCTTCCCTAGTCCCTCCTCAGGTCACTTTCCTAGTCCCTTCTCTAGTCCCATCTCAAGTCCCTACTGAAGTGCTGTTGGAGGTCCCGCAGACTACTCTTCTGCCGGGGGTCCTGCCAACCCCAGGTCCTGTGCCGTTGGAGGTCCCGCAGACTACTCTTCTGCCGGGGGTCCTGCCAACCCCATGTCCTGTGCCGTTGGAGGTCCCGCAGACTGCTCTTCTGCCGGGGATCCTGCCAACTCCATGTCCTGTCATGTTGGGGGTCCAGCCGACTGCTGTCCTGCCAGGGGTCCTGCCAGCTCCTTGTCCTGTCTCGTTGGTGGTCCCGCCGACTGCTCTCCTGTCGGGGGTCCTGCCAACCCTTTGTCCTGTCTCGTTGGAGGTCCCGCTGTCTACTCTCCTGCCGGGGGTCCTGCCAACCCTATGTCCTGTGCCGTTGGGGGTCCCGTCGACTACTCTCCTGCCGGGGGTCCTGCCACCTCTGTGTCCTGTCCCGTTGGGGGTCCCGCAGACTACTCTTCTGCCGGGGGTCCTGCCAACCCCATGTCCTGTGCCGTTGGAGGTCCCGCAGACTGCTCTTCTGCCGGGGGTCCTGCCAACTCCATGTCCTGTCCCGTTGGGGGTCCCGCCGACTGCTCTCCTGCCGGGGGTCCTGCCAACCCTGTGTCCTGTCCCGTTGGAGGTCCCGCCTCCTACTCTCCTGCCGGGGGGCCTGCCAGCTCCTTGTCCTGTCTCGTTGGAGGTCCCGCCGACTACTCTCCTGCCGGGGGTCCTGCCAACCCTTTGTCCTGTGCCGTTGGAGGCCCCGCCGACTGCTCTCCTGCCGGGGGTCCTGCCGGCTCCTTGTCCTGTCTCGTTGGGGGTCCCGCCGACTGCTCTCCTGCCGGGGGTCCTGCCAACCCTTTGTCCTGTGCTGTTGGAGGCCCCGCCGACTGCTCTCCTGCCGGGGGTCCTGCCAACCCTTTGTCCTGTGCCGTTGGAGGCCCCGCCGACTGCTCTCCTGCCGGGGGTCCTGCCGGCTCCTTGTCCTGTCTCGTTGGGGGTCCCGCCGACTGCTCTCCTGCCGGGGGTCCTGCCAACCCTTTGTCCTGTGCTGTTGGAGGCCCCGCCGACTGCTCTCCTGCCGGGGGTCCTGCCAATCCCGTGTCCTGGTCCACTTCGGTGGGGGATCCTGCCGAGGCCTGTCCCACCAGCTCCGACACCGGGTCCTGCCCGGCCTCCGGCACTGTCCCGTCAGCGCCTTCCTGCCCGGCCTGCGGAGCTGTCTGGTCTTCGCCCTCTAGCCCGGCCCCCTGAGTGCAGTGGTCTTCGCCCTCGGGCCCGGCCCCCTGACTTTTCCTGCCGCTGCCTTCGCCCCTCCATGGTCCCCACCTTGGACTCTGTCTTGCCCCCGGGCCGTCCGCCCGAATCCCCCTTTTTGGACTCTGCCTTACCCCCGGGCCGTCCGCCCGAGACCCCTTCCTGGTCCTCTGCCTTGCCCCCGGGCCGTCCGCCCGAATCCCCCTTTTTGGACTCTGCCTTACCCCCGGGCCGTCCGCCCGAGACCCCTTCCTGGTCCTCTGCCTTGCCCCCGGGCCGTCTGCCCGAGACCCCTTCCTGGTCCTCTGCCTTGCCCCCGGGCCGTCCGCCCGAGACCCCTTCCTGGTCCTCTGCCGTGCCCCTGGGCGGTCAGTTCAGTGGACATGAGGGAGTCCTGTTCCAACAAGCTAGCTTGGTGTGCTAGCCGTCGGTGGAGGCTCTTTCGGATGAAACGGGCACAATGCCCGCACAAGCCGGGGTTGTCGATAGCCTCCTGGGCGTGTTCCAGCCCGAGGCAGGACGAGCAGACCTGGTGTGAGTCTGTGCTTGCTATCTTCAACCCGCAGCCGCATGACCGAGCCTCTGAGTCCCTGACTCCTCTGGTGTGAGGGGGAGAGGCGTCCATCTTGTTCGCCTCGTGGCGTGGAGAGGACCTGCTCGTAACAGGTACGTCGTTGATAGAAAAGTGTTACCAACCCGTCCTTAATCCGGAGAAAAAGGGACGGTGTGGGTCCTTTGTTCTCAAAGAATATTGACTGGTGTGTCAATATACTTCTAATCCTTTTCTCCTCCGTGAGAGAGAAAAAGAAAAGCGTCCTCGCTACCGTGGTGTCGGTAGTAAGGGGAAGCTAGCTAGCAACAGGTGTGTAGCTAGCTTGAGAAAAATCAAAACCTTACCTTACGATTTTAATACTAACCGGTGTTAGTATTACCGTCTTCTTGCGAAGCAGAAGGAGTAGCCGGCGAGCGCCCGTCGACCGAAATGTTTTGGATTTGGGTTCAGTCTGTGGACCGTTAAGCTTGTCCGGCTACTGTAGAGATGTGCTCTGAAGCGAGAAGAGGTGTTTGAATGACGCATGCGTCGTGGCGCAAGCTACTTATAGGGGGTGATTCCCTGACGTTGACGTCAAGATCACCAGCCAATCAGGATTGGCGTAATGAGATTGATGCTTCTGTTTGCTCCGCGATGAGGCGCATCCCATAGTGAGACATCGAACGGAGTGTTATGAATGAGAACTGCCACTTCCTTACAGAGCCCCTCCTCCAACACACACGAACAAGCACATGACCAATGAGGGCACGAGATAAGTTTGTGCACAGATGGAAGGCTGACAGGCAGGTAGGCCATCCAGTTATTTTAGCCGGGCCGGCTCAAATGATTGGTCGTGCTTTTTACAGCGCCACGGCTTACACAGATGACATTTTTTTTATGGATTTTTTGTCAAAGCACTTAAGATATTCATTGCTATCGGGATGTTAAGAGCATCCCATGGAATATAACAAAAAGTGTATCTCGAGCCGGTTTCTCAAACTTACCTACCCCACCTTTAATAATATGGTACTTTGAATAATGGTGAAGAGTATCTGAAGGTGAAGGGTATATAAGTTTGTAAAATATTGTTTGTATAAAGTGGTTTAGTTCAATAAGATAATGATTAAAAATGTATTTGACGGTTAAGCCTCACACAAATAAAATCACCCTATGATCCTCTTCATTTCTAAATGTGTGAACTTGAAAACTTCTTAGCTTTCATTTGTAAAGAGTTTTACTAAATAAATGTCCTTGCAAACTTAGTTGACAAAGGATTCAATGCTCATCAATGCTAGAGTACCGTGTGGGAGTAATTCTTGTTCCATTTCAATGATCTTCTAATAAATAAGTCCAAGGCAAAAAAAAAGTTTAAATAAGAGAAAAAATGGAAAATGTTGTTTCATAAAATTGTGTTTTTTGTGTTACTCCTCCAGGTATCTTGCCCATTGACTCTAATGAAAAAATAGTCCTGGTTGAATTCTAAAAAAATAAATGCATATTACCTTGCCCAATAAAGAGCAAATAAAATGGTCAGGAGGATACTCACATTGATGTTAAACAATTTCATCCAAAAAATATTAATAATCCCATCAGGGTGCAGATACTTGTTTCATTATCTTTCTTAGTAAAGAACAACTATCAGTTGATTCATGTTAGGTGGTAAACAGGGAACATCAACAACATAAAAACTATGCATAATTCAGTATATTTTTGAAGGCGTTCATTATCATCAGAAAAGACTTGAATAACAAGCTCAAGGGTGCAATTATACCCATAGGAAATAGTATGATTGGCATTATACTTCACAGCAGCCGCATAAGGCCTCCTGGGTAATTACAACACTGGTATGACAAGATTTTCTGAAGGACTCACCTGGGCTCATTCAACTGCTCTTACACATCACACAGGAGATAGACTACCTTTGAACTTTAAACAGCAGAAGAGAAAGAGACACATGCATCTGCTACAGCAGTGCAGTGTGTCAAACAAGTCACTATAGTGGCATATGAGCTGTGAAGATAATAATCTGTCAGTCAGCGCACTGCAGGGGTTAAACCCCTATCAGGAATTACTGTGGCTTTCAGCAGATATGTGGTACAGATCAGCAGGAATTGGTGTTCTGGATAATGTCATAAACTGGGAGCTATAGCATTAAAGTTGCAAGCAAACTAACCAGAATAAGGCATTTGGTTGAAACTACTGCATGGTGTCAGTTAAATGTTTTTTTTTTATTATTATTATTGTAAAAGCAGTATAAGTAAGTTAAGATGCAATAATTTATATGGACTGGTTTTTGATATTGGAGTTCACTGATTGAAGTGATATTTTGGGGGAAAGCAATCTCCAAGGTGGCTTAAAACATGAAATGTGCAAAAATGCCAGCTAAAACACATTCACTATAGAATTTATAAGAGACATTCATTAGTAATGCAAATTATTACTGCCACAACAAAAGTCGTACAACAGGCACAAATGCACAACGCCTTTCATTCACAAATGTGAGTGATTGTTAGTGACTGACTGTGATATATAATCACCTTTGTAAATACAACACCAAGGAGGGACATTTCTTACCAGAGTTCCTCAGTTTGCGGTTCCTGAACACGGATATGATAACTAGCAGATTTCCCAGCACGTCCACCACCGTGGTGAAGATCAAGACGCTGGCCAGGATTGCTATGACCCAGGCGGGGCGAGCGCTCTCGTCCGTGTCCAGTGCGCGCTCCAGGTGCCCCAGCCGTGGCTCTGTCCGGTTCTTTATGAGTGTGAATGTGTCCGGCATCACTGGCCCACAGCCCAACGCTGCCTTCAAGTCCCAACTGTGCTTTAAGTCCCGCAGGTACCGCCGGTACCTGTGTCCCCTAAACAAAACATGGATCGCGCCTGGATGCCTCTCCAAATTCCAAAACGCACGTAAAGTCTGCTACATAAAGTCGAGAGGAGTTCGTTTAACCATGTGGTTTTCATTCGTGACCTTTATATAATGTCACATGGAGTCTTCTCTTCATTTGTGTCCGCGCAAAAGTCATCCGTATGCCAAGGACAGCTGATCGGACACCCAGTGGTGCCACGCCTCCTCCCTGGTGAGAAGATTTCACTTAATTGTCGTTCAAATAACGTTTCATAAAACTTACATTCAAGTCTTCATCCTCTTCGAATGCTTCTGGCTTGCTGCTTGGCATCACAGACTCGTGCGCCAACGTAAGACATGATGACAAAACATGTCAAACCATTACACCGCCCTGGAGTCCTTGTGTTGTATTCAGTATCATCTGCAAAAACCGAGGAACAAAGTGTCTTCCCGTTCCATTTTTGATGCCCTTACAATTCGACCAAGTACGACGCAGCCGGCGCTGTGTGTGCCGAGGAGGCTCAGTGGTAAATATCACGGAGATGCCCTCAGACTGGCACACGGCTCCGCTCTCCACAGATCTCTCCTCCTTTCTCCTCCTCTCTGTGATTTCAACGCACCATCTCCAATGACCATAGTGGCCGGCGTGCAAACAACGACTCCCCTCATTTAACCTACACGTACCCAGCGGTGGGTCTGCGCGGGAAGTCCAGCGCACTGGGATTTATGTGGACCACGTGTCACAGACAATTTGTCAATTTGTGCACTAATTGAGAATAACAAGATACACATCTTCTGCTAGAGCTTAATGTTTCTAGTATAACTGTTTTATTTGGTTTCCAAAAGCCTGTGTAAGAACTTGAGAAAAACCGCATGGAGCTACCTTTCTCTCATACAATATTGATTCAACCAATATCATTTAGCAGAGTGGGCATGCATCCTCAGGGGTGTCATTGTTAGACTCAGGACTATTTGATTGACTTTATGCCCCATGTAGTGAAAGCAAGTGGAGGCGGCAGTTTAATCCCATTAATCCATAACGGGACTCACTGGTGGCAGCCAGTTGAACTTTCCATCTCATCGTGGACGCATGTTTCATTGATGCTGTCAGCGCCTGTGGTGACACATTGAGGCCAGCACCATACCATGCGCTTGTTTAACTCTTCACCGCTGGAGGATTGCTAAAGCACATCAGCAGGAGCAGACCAGTGTCAGCTTCAAAGCCAGGTGATGTGATGACCAGGCTACAGGCTGTGGGGTTAGCTAGATTGGCACACACACACACACACACACACACACACACACACACACACACACACACACACACACACACACACACACACACACACACACACACACACACACACACACACACACACACACACACACACACACACACACACACACACAGAAACTGAAAACCCCAGGGTAAGGGCTGAACATTATCACACTAAGAGAACCAATGGCGTTGATGTGCAAAACATAAATCTGCTAAATAAAAACGGCAAAGCCCTCATAATATTATGCTATGAGTGTGGTGGACGTGCGTCATAGACTTCTAGTGGGACTTCTGTGTTTGCTCGCTAGGAAATAACTTTTAATAGTCCTAATGACTGATTCATGAAGCATATATGATTGTGGGTGTAAAAGCGACAGGAAGTGAATGGATGATGGCCACAAAAACTGGGCATCAACATTTTCCTCTTCATGAGCCAATGGCGTCATTATTTCATTGATATTGATTAGTGCTTGTTTGTTTGTTTATTTAAATGACAGTCCACATTAATCCACATTGCTGTAATTGTGCCATTATTAGCCAGCAGGCTAATTTTCAACTGTTGTCCTTGGCAAGATGTTAAATAACCACAACAAGACAAAAAACATAATTACAAATAATACAACAGACAACAGCAGTACAACAATAAATAGCAACAATAAATAGGAACAGACAAACATGCAAACAGATGAAATACTATCATACTACACTGTAACATGTTTTACTGTAAATATTTCACAGTAATTGACTGTAAATATTTTACAGTAAATTAGAATAAAAGTACAACTAAATACTGTGACTTTACAGTTGCCATGCCATGGAATTACTGTGATATAGCAGTACAGAGCTGTGGTATTATGGTACCTTGCTGTACATAAATTACAGTAATTACTTGTATTTTCACACTATTACTGTAGAAGTAATGCAACACATTAGCCAGTAATTTACTGTAAATATAAAAATGTAAATAATATGATAATATATTGTAAATTTGACTAGTTAACTGGGATTTTACCATAACTACACAATTCAATCAGCTGAAGAAAATGCCCATTTTAACTTTGTATTACTCCATTGAAGTGCAAAGTACATTTCACAGTGTCTTGTACATGTTGTTACGGCCCCAACCTCTACTCCGCGGTAGTGGCTCGTGCTGAGACCCGCAACATGAAAGAATACACGCAATAACCGGTACTTGGTAACGAGCACTTATTGATAATCAGCCGTTTGCTCACACAAGCGAAACGGGAAACAAAAAGAGGTCTGGAGGACTGGCCAAACGGAACAAACAGAAGGAGGGAACCCGAGCCAGCCACACGCCGTAGGACCCAGAGCTCCCCCCCAACCAGAAATCAATTATAAACCCTATGGGAAACAAAATAAAGCTGCGAAAACTGGACTACCAGGTCCTCCAGAAACACATCTGCAAAAATATGGCCTACAGCTCAAAATGGCAAAGAGGTATTTTAAGGAGAGTGTCTCCCGGCGTTAGGATAGGCGAGACATCCTTCTCCTCCAGCTTCTCTTTATATATACACGGCTGAGTGGAATTTGGAACACCTGGGCAGAGGCGGAGCCAGGGGCAGACCTGGTGTACCTGCGCAGCAGGGAGACAGAAAAGAAAACAAGGAGGGGAGCACATGTCTACACAGACATCTACTCGAAGTCAACAATTTTCTGAAGAATGTGCTGCCATGGGGATGTCGAGCCCGTCTCAGGGTTAATGCCCAGAAAGCACCTGAAACCAATAAGCCAAGACAACAATTTCAATTTTACATAGATTTATATGTTGCATAGTTTATTTTAAGGCACATGCAGCACCTGCCCCTTTCAATTTAAGTAAAACCTGCACCAAAGAAATAAATTAGCATTTAAAGCCAAGCAAGAGCGGTAAAAGCAAGAAAATCACTTAATTTGTTGTGTTATCACAGAGGATGGTCTGAATACAGTATTGTACTGTGAAATAATACAGTAACATGTTGTGAAATCCTGGTAATCATTTATCCTGTACATTCACAGTAATTAACTGTGCCTGTATTGATTTCACTGTGAAAATCAAAATTACAGTATTATATTGTGAACATCACAGGTAAAGACTGTAAAGTGGTAAAACAGTAATTTATTGTAAAATATTACAGCTAAATATTGTGAAATCATGGTAATATTTTACAGTGTATGATACAGTTAAAAGTGTTCACATTTTTGATTGCTTAAAAGCCAGTTCTTATGATAGTGGTTAAATGTATGATAGGAGGTGTTATTCCTTATCTGTATCGGTAGTGTGTTCCAAAGTGTTGATGCCCTCACAGAGAAACAGTGTTTACCAAAGGAACTGGACCTAAGAGGTACTACACAGTCCCCTCTTAGGGCAGACCTTGTGGTTCTGCTGTTTGCATTTTTCTGCTGTATAAAAGTGCAGAGTGGTGGGGGTGCTTGCCGTTTATAATCTTAAAATGAGACATGCATCAGTGTGTTTTTAAAAGATTTCCCCAGCTGAGCAGGTTATGTTTGTCCAGGATTTTGCAATGGTGGTATAGCTTAGGTTTTCTGTCCAAAACATTGAGAGCTTGTTTGTGAAGTGATAGGATAGGCCTTAATGTTGTGCTATTCACCTGGGTCCAGCTGGTCATACATGTTAGGTGGGGAATGATCATGGCAGTCATATAGTTTTGCTACAGGTGTTGTCAAACAGTTCTTTATATATCTAAAGTTTGCTAGATTGTATTTAGTTATTTGCATTACCTTTCTCACTTGTTTTTTGAAGGATAGAGTAGTGTCAAGGATAATGCCTAGATATTTAAAATGTGTAACTGTTTGAATGACCTCCCCAGACACATAGACCTTGCTAAAAAACATACAGACTGTCTTCTTAACGTTTAGATATAGCTGGGAGTCAGTAAGCCATTGATTTACATGAACCATTGCATCACTTAGTTTGGCAGCAGCTTGTACCTTGGTTTTTTCATGGACATAAATGGCAGTGTCATCAGCGTACATTTGCACCTCACATCCAGTGCACACTGATGGCAAGTCATTTATATAAAGGCTGAATAGAATTGGGCCCAGGATAGATCCCTGGGGTACACCCAGTTCCTTCCTCAGGGGTAGTGATGTCTCACCACTTACCCTTACACACTGAACTCTCTGACAGATAGGAGCTCATCCAGTCTATAGCACTGGGTGAGAAATTAAAATAAGACATTTTGTGAATGAGTACTTGATGATTGACTGTATCAAAAGCTTTCTTAAGATCTAAGAAGATTGCTCCAACAATGCCTCCATTTTTTATTTAATATGTTCCACAAGGAAACAATTTGCGGTCTCAGTGGAATGATTGGCTCGGAAGCCAAATTGCATGGGGTGTAGTGTGAAAGGACTACTGTTAAGATATCCAGTCAATTGCTCAGCTACACTGTCTCGGAGATCTTAGGCTGCGGCCCCACGAGGACGAATTCGGTCGTTTGCATTACTGTTTAGTGTCATATAGACCGTTCGGCCACACGAGGACGACCGAATATGGCACTCAACGACTGAGGAAACGACAACGGGTCCCAAGGTGGATAGAAATGCATACGCCACTCTCTGGGGGGTCAAACAGCTCCGTGTGTGCGCCCTATACGGACATTTTCAGATCACTGATAGTGATTGCGCAATAGCCCCGCCTCTCCCCACTTCTTCTGCTCACCTCCGCTTACCCCGCGCCAGTGCTGAAGTGTTTCGCCACCAACAACAACAACAATGGCGGATCGCAGAGTTGCTATCGTGCTCCGGACGCTATTGACCATGCTACAGTTGTTTGTGCAACATCTACAGCAATAATGATGAGGCAATAGCCCCGCCTCTCCCCACCTCTGCTGCTCACCCCCACGTCAAAGTAAACTGCATCCTGAATTCAGATTATTTATCTTTCTCTCGCGAGTGAAGTCTAATCTGACAGGACGGAGACACGCAGCTCTGCCCACCTACAGCTCCTCCCGCTGCAGCAAAACACACACTTCAAGTCAGATCATCACCCTTAGCTATTTTAATTACCTCTCAAACTCCCTAAACTAGTTATAAATATGTTTATTTTGTACTGTCGCCGGGTCACTCATTACTGGATCAGCTGCTGCATGAGACAGACACTGACGCTGTCCGAAGAGAAGGAGGAAAAAGAGAGGCTCCGTGTATTTTATCATTATATTATATAGAGTCGTTATTCATTTGTTTTAAAGCTCAATAAATAACAAAGAAGACCTTTGACCGGCACTTTTATAATTTTGTCCGGAAGATTTCAACTTTAATACACGCTGACTGGCGAAAAACTCTGCCCGGTTCCCTCGGCCCCCACCGCGGAGAATAAACAGAAGGGCAACCATGACAACCATGCTTCTTCGCTGCTTTTGTGGAGGAAGTTACAGCGCCACGTAGAGGCTCCTGCATATGTACTGCAGCTTCTCCAGCGGTTGGAGCTAAACGGAGCGGTCTCGTGTGGGCAGACACTATCCGGATAATTATTGCATGTGGACGGAAGCCGTTTGCGATTGCGTTTGCGTTAATCCTATGCGTTTAGCCGTTTTCGTCCTCGTGGGGCCGCAGCCTTAGACATGACAGGTAAAATACTAATAGGCCTACAGTTGTTTGCATCAGTTGTGTCCCCGGATTTGTGGACTGGCACAACAATGGCTAACTTATAGTTTGTTCCCTCCCTAAAAGAGGTGTTAATTATTTTAGTAATTGAGAGTGGCATGTTTCTTTAGAAACAGAGCATCCAGTCCAAATGTGTCTTTTGATTTGGAATTTTTTAAAGAAGAAATTATAGAATTCACTTTGGATTCAGAAGTCTCTGTCAGGGAGAAGACTGGCTGTGAAACTATCAATAGGTGATGAGTGTATTTGACCAATTTGGGGACTGTTTATAGTCAGCCTCACAGAATTAACAAAATGGTTATTAAAAATAGCCACTATTTCCGCTGGTCCCTTACATAAGGTTCCATTGTTATTGATCTCCAGCTGCTTTATTATTTTCCCTGTTAGGTTCTGCAGATAGTCCCAGATTTGTTTATGATTTCCCTTAGATTCATGAATGAGATTAACAAAGAAATTGGATTTAGCTGCGCTGATTTCCTTTGTAACTCTGTTTCGTAAGGACACAAATATATGCCTGTCAGTCACAAAATGTGATTTAAGAGAGTGCCTTAGAGCATTATCTCTCTCCTTCATTGATTTCCTGATGTCACTATTAATCCAGGGGAGGGTGTGTTTATTTTTGGCCTAAGATTTGCTTTTCCTTAGGAATCGTTTTGATATGTTTTGGATTGTTGACTTAAGGGCATGTGTGTTGGTATTGTTAGAAATTAAAATCAATGTTTTATGGCATAATTTAATTTAAACATACCGTCAGCTTAAAAACTGTTTTATTCTGAAAAAACGGAAGTTCTCGCACAATCTTAATGCCAAGCTTTTATTCTGAAAATCCTTCATCTCTGGTTAGCATTTAGCAGCGCCCAGCGCCATATAGATAGAAGAGTTACGACAACGGAAGTCCAAAAACGGTTATCGTTACGTGGTTCATGTAGACGAGGATCGCTCCCCGGAAGTTCATGGCAATGTGAATGCATTGATAACAGGAGATAGAACTACGATTTTTGGTAATTATTAGTGAATAAAGGTTTTGATTTGCAATATTTATACAACAAATCAACACATCCTCACTCCCAGGTCGGCCTATGTTGACGTTTTGTGAAGTCCCCTGCCGGCTTTTCTAACGCAAGGGGGGGGGCCTTAGAGTCCATTTTCAACGCAAGGGGAGGGCCCTTAGCGTCCATTTTCAGCTTTCCGGGATGTCCATATGCTTCTATGGACGCTCATGGAAGCACGGCATTCGTTTGTGTCGACTGCCCAGGCAATGAGAGCGTCCATTCTCATTGGATAACGGAGAATTGTACACCCGGAAGTAAGTATTCCCCTTACTGACGATTGATTTTACAGTGATATCTGCACTACTCATCGACTAAAAAACACCAGATTATCCTTGTTAATTACACAACATTGATTGGTTTAAATTGTGTGCAATGCTTTTGTATTTTTCCCCTTCGATTCGGAGAAACAAATCTTTTTCGAAGTAAAGGATGGCAGAAGACACTACACTACCCAGAATCCCCAGCTATCGTTTGGACTATACCATGTGCTCTGTTTGACAAACCCCGTGATAGTCCTCAAGCTCTGTGATTGGAGAGTGTGCTCCGAGGGTTACCAAGCCTCGAACAGCACTTGAAATGGGATGGAACCACGGCAGACTGTTCAAAACTGGATTTGAACGGGTCCACCGCGTCCCCCCCTCCCCCACCCCGTCCCCAGAACTACACATGCTGGCTTTTCTGTTTCGCAACATGTTCTCTATATGGCACGTCTCTACTGGGAGTTGTCGTTTTAAAAGACGTTTTCGTATTTCCCATAATAAGAAGTTGCCAGTATTAAACTGTGTACATCCCTGGAGGTTTAGGGGATAGGAAACACACACATTTAACATATAATTAATAAATGGGTGAAAATTGCTCGTGCCCATAATGGGCAGCATTAATATATATACACACATGCCAGCTAAGGTCAGAAGAGCTTTATTTAACAGCTGGTCTTATGTTTGTGACCCCTCCTTTTGTTAATTGATAACATTATATTACATTACATTAATTGATAAGCCTGAAACATGCACTTGTCAAGGTTCAGAGGCAAATTTTGCAAATATGGCAGTAGCCATTGTTATGGAAATCTAGGGCCCAAACACAGCTGGAGAGTACAAGTCAAATGAACAATACAAATAAATGGTGAATCAAGCAAAGCTGTCTTTTGGTTATTTATTTGAAGCTTCAAATACACGATACAATAATATAAATATGTCACAAGTCGCACAGAGTATAAAATAGTCTGCGCGAGAGTGCGCAGGACAATGAAAAAGCAGAGATTATATAAGGAAAGAGTGGGAATATTATAACTCCCCTGTTCACACGGGGAGATTGTTATGAGACACCCAGTGGCCTTGAGTAGATAGCATAACGGTTCTCAGAGCAGGGAAGTTCGTGATGTGTCTGACTGTGTATGAGTCTCCCAGTCTGCTGAAACAGCTGTGGCCTTGCAGAGACTGGGAAACTCATAAGAGAATATAATAGAATAATAATGGTAAAAGCACAACAAGAGGAAATAAGAAGCATTTGGTTTAAACATATGAAAGACATAATAAGGATAATAATAAGGATGATAATAATAAAAATTCCCACTACATTCCCCCCTTTTGATCATACTTGATCAATAGAAAAAAACAAATGATAGGATAGACTGATATAACACATCAATGAATACACTCCATCGCTGGTTTAAGTAAACACATCACAAATATATCATAGAAAACTGGCTGTTTTTGTGGAGGACAGACTCCAATATAATGTAAGCATAAAAGAGGAGATACACACATGATTATATTGATAAATCGGAATCAGACTCTTCTGATTCTAGCTGATCTATCTCACTGTGGCGCAAAGGATTGTCTTGTAATGGAATAGTAGTATACTGAACGAAAGCTAACAGGTTGTTAAGATGCAGCACGGTGTCAGTGATGTTCTTGGTGGCGTCGGGAATGTAAGTGCAACAGGAGTCACCGATCACATGACACAGGCCACCCTTTGAGGCGAACAAAAGGTCAAGAGCGAATTGATGCTGCATGAGCATGTTCCTAGAGGCTATTATGAATGGGGTCAAAGCCTGGAAGCCTTGAGTCGTCTCATAAGTCAGATTCTCTAGCCGGACGTGTAAGGTATCTATTTTATGGGCATTGTTTGCTGTACCCCACCATGGGAACAGGCCACCCATGAATTTAGCTGACAGCGGACGTCATATCTCTTTTTACCTTGTGGTGGTCGGGGTGTTGGAACTCTGGGTAATGATGTGTCGTGTGCATTAAGGACGTGAGTACAGTGACTGCTGGATTCAAATCCACTAGAGTGCATGTCCCTATCCAAAGGGGAGCCAGAACTTGATAGAGCTTGTTGCCGCACAACCAAACGTAATCTTCTGGCGCGCTAAACCCAGCACGTTAGAAAGGATTCTCTCAGGGGCACCAGATATGTGACAATACGAAATTTTGTAAGCACCGTAACTGCATGTGTTCCGTAGGATACGAGTACAACCAGTAGTAGTGCCTAGGAAAAGATAAGGTGGTGTAAAAGACGTTTTGTGGTAAACTCTCTGGATGCAGAGGTTGTGTTTCATCCCTCTCAAATGACTGGGGTGCACATGGCTGACGGGTTGGTACTTTGCGTATGTGGTATCAAGCGTGGATGCACGCAAAGAGGAGTCAGACCGATTGCTGCATGGTGGGGGAAGCTGCCTAGCATAATGCCACTCGGTTACGCTGTCTTCACCCTTGATGGGCCTTGTCAGAGCCATAAACGCGCAGAGGTGTTCAACCTGGGTCAGAGAGCGCGGACGAACTGGCACGGACATTGATGAGTCCTGGGGGAAAAGAGTGCATGCATAACATGACCCATTTTGTCCTGCGGCCTGCAACAATGATCTCAGAGTGTGCCACCAGACGTTACCGGTGATCCCATTACTGGTCTGACCCACATCAATGTTGCTATGGTCGCCTATGTATAGATTAAATGTAGATGTACCTATGGATGTCAACAGTGGCGTCAAAGGTTGCTTACGCTTTTCCGGGTCTGAGTTTTGGGCGCGATGTCTATGTAAAATGTGCCACACGGGTCGGCGCCGGATACATACATACAGACGCCAAAATAAAATAAATGTGGTTCGCCCTGCTTTCCCCATGTACCTCTTAGATACCTCGATTTTGGCTGACATGCTGTGTGCTGAAATGGATACATAAAATATAGGACTAGTCCTAACACAACTATCATGGCAAGTATGCAGAGGAACCATTCTATGATTGTCCAGGCTCTCCAGTAGCATTCACATTGCTCACGGTTGCGTTGTCGTCTCTCCAGGCGAGCCCTCATCACGAGGGGGAAATGTTCCATGGTGTGTGTGAGTGTATTCTCTCGGTCGATTTCGTGACACGGACCGTCAGACTTCGCACACTGATAACACAAACGAGGAACCAGAGAGCATATGGAACCGCTCAGCTGGCACTCGCTCGTGACACCTTGTGTGTAGTGTGTTTTGGTGTATGTAGTGCAAGTGTGGTGCTGGTGGTGACTAGGACACGTCACTTGTTGTCATCTGTTGGTGACTTGGACATGTCACTTGTTGTCATCTGTTGGTGACTTGGACATGTCACTTGTTGTCATCTGTTGGTGACTTGGACATGTCACTTGTTGTCATCTGTTGGTGACTTGGACATGTCACTTGTTGTCATCTGTTGGTGACTTGGACATGTCACTTGTTGTCATCTGTTTCTATCGTTTCTCCTTTCCTGTGACCACGACCTTGCAGTGGCTGGCGTGGACCCATGTAGCTCTCTCGGCGACCTTGACCGCTGTCTGGGTGACGAGAAGCACCTGGTAGGGACCTGCCAACGATTGGATTTCCAGCTCTTTCTCCGGAAATCCTTGACCAGCACGAAGTCGCCCGGTTGAAGGCGGTGAAGCGGACCAGTGGCAGTCGCTAAAGTGGATGATAGGTTAACACAATATGACAACATAGCATCCTCACACACAGTTGTGGAGGGAGGAGGACATCCTGGAGCCTTGAGTCCAATCTGGATTAGCATAGGATTTCAAATGGGCTGAGTTGACTCCGTGTTCTTTTCCGCATCCTCATGTACATCAGCACAATGGGCAGAGCTTGTGTCCATGACAGACCTGTGTCTGCACAGCATTTTGCTAGTTTGTAATTTTCACAGTGCTTTTGAGCTGTTACTGTGAACCCCCTTGTGAACCACTCCTGATTTATAGACTCTAACATCCCCCCTTTTGACACATGATCCCACCCATGTGTCAACTTAGCGAAATGAGGGAAAAAAATGTCTGGGAAGACATGGATTAGAATTTGGGCCAACCCAGATGCTGGATTTTGGGTCAAAAACAGCCCCAGCAGCCTTCCATTGAGCTTTCTCAACTGGCGTAGCTAGCTGCTGCATGGAGGTCAGTGATGACATTTTGTCAGTGAAGGAGGGGACAGGGATTTTAACAAATGAGTGTGCGTGAGGTGCGAGAGGAATCAGGGCAGCTGCCTTTGCGGCTGAGTCAGCAGACGCATTTCCTAGGGAAACTGGGTCTGTACTGCTTGCGTGTGCGGCACATTTACAGACTGCAACCTCAGATGGGAGCAAAATGGCGTCTAGTAAGCCTGCAACCAGCACATGGTTAAGTACTGGTTTGCCATCAGATTTAAGAAATTGTCTACACTTCCAAATAGCCCCAAAATCGTGTACTACCCCGAAAGCATATCGTGAGTCAGTGTAAATAGTCACGGTTTTGCCTTCTGCAAACGTGCAGGCTTCAGTTAGTGCGATGAGCTCTGCTGCCTGTGCTGAGAGGTGACATGGAAGCGGTCCAGAACGGAGTACAGCAGAATCTGAAACAACAGAAAAAAACAAAAACAAAAAAAACACAATAGAAAAAAACAAACAAATAAATTAGTGCCCCCTTGGTCGCGAGAGGCAGACCCATCAACATACAAAATGAGGTCAGCGTTGGTCAGAGGAACGTCTTTTAAGTCCAAACAATAAAAACCTGTCTGTCTTTAAGTCCGGTCTACAGTAGGTGTGCACACAATGGAAATTACGTCAACCGTCTTCAGGCAATATTCAAACTAAATGAAGTCTCTCCTTTTGAAACATCATGTGTTGAAATAAACACCTGTAGTTAAAAACAAAACAAAATGAATTGCCTAATATTTTTGTTGTGGAATCCATTAATTTCTTTCTTTAAAGGCAAAAACATGAAAAAGCTAAGAGAAAAACCCTATTGATACAATATTATTTGGAGCAACTTAATTTATAAATAGTTGTCAACTTAAAAACATGTGTTCATGTTCAACATGTGGTAATTAAGTACATACAATTTAAGATTAGATTTAAATCATACGGTAAAACAAGTTGGAACTTTTGGAGTAATCAACTTAAAAACGTGTGTTTATGCTACCAATTATTAAGTGAGTGGTAATTGAAAACACCTCTGATTGCAGAGGAAAAGCCTTCTCCCCTAACCCAAATAACTTTGTTGCTTTAACAACATTTCAATAGAAGTTGTCTTAACTCAATAACCATCGATGCAACCTATTGCCTTGATTTTCTTTGTTAAGCCAAGGCATTTGTTGTTAGAGTGTACGTAGACTGGGCCTCCCATATAACCTGGCTGAGCCGATATAAAAACCAATCAGCAAATAACTTTCCAATACATTATTGATTACTATTTTTTAGGTCCTTTTAGGTTGGAAGTGAACATAAGTCATAGGTACATGGTGTACTTTTCCTTCACTACATGTATTAATACCTTTAGTTACTTCACAGATGTGGATGAATGATGTGAAATATAATCAAGTGTTAAATCAGACTTTAGTTCCACCTGGAGTGAATCCACAAGCTACCCTGCAGAATACAAATGCATTCAAACTAGCTGCACCTTCACCAGCTTTGAGAACACTTTCATGATCAATCATTATAAAACATATCACATATATTATTCTGAAATGGACCAATCTGCACAACGACTACTTTTACTGTCTTTACTTTCACTATATTCTGATAATACTTTTCTACTTTTACTTGAAGAACATTTTGAATGCAGGACTGTTACTGTAACACTCTGGTATTTCTACTTTTACTCAAGTACAAGATCTGAGTACTTATTCCTTTACTCAAATACAATATCTGAGTACTTCTAATTTCACTACAATATCTGAGTACTTATTCCACTTCTGGTAGTGTATTAGTCTGAATTGTAGCTACAAAATCACACAGAGCTGCATAAAAATAGAATAATATGTACACGTGTGTACAATGATTTGTAGGTAATTTTGACTACTCAAGACACCTCACTTATACATCTTCAAAGTATTGGCTTTCAGAATATTAAACTTGTTTCGGCAAATTCAGATGATAAATACAACTTTGAAGCTTGTAACGGCATAATTACAAGCAGAGAACGGACTAATGTAACGTCACAGCAAGCATAACAACAGCCGTGTGTTATGAACACATACGCAAGAATGACATCATCTGTTGCTTAGTGACTTTTTTAACATTTAGTCTTAACACAAACGTGTGAATGTGTAAGGTTTACCATTATATTCAAATGTGAACAAAAATTGACTGTCTTTGTGTACCGGAACACTGAAAAATGCATTTGAGACATCTATGGCAGTAAATATGTTGCAGAGGCTGGAACTTTTGGAGTAATCAGATAAGAATTCCGGACGAGCGTGCATGCACAGCTGCATTTACATCGTAAATCCTGGACAAATCTCCACTCGTCAGGAGGTTTGTCTCTGATCTTTTTGACAGGAAACACTGGAATCGTTACACGGAATAATGACCCCTTGTTTAAGCAGAGAGGTAAACACTGGCCATCAACAGCTTCACGTTTCAATGAGTACGGTACGTGAACGTGGACATTAACCCTACGACATATCTGTGAGCTGCCCAGAGTGAGTATGGCCCATCTGAAAGCGCGGCAGGAAGCTCAGAGATATGAGAATTACCTTATCCTCAACCAACAGCAATGTGCGCAGAACGGCTACGTTCGTGCACATTTTCCTTTGATACACGTCACGTGACATAGAGTACATGACATATTCTGTGTGTGTAGGTGCCCAATCAGTGACTGACTCCCAATCTTTAACGATTGGACCCAAATCCCTCCATCTATCAGTGGGGCCCCCTGGCTAGTGAAATGTGTGGACCGCCCCTGGGATTTGACACAGCTGGTTGTGTCTTGTGTGTGTGTGAGTCTAACAGAGATAGTGCTACCCAGCAAATTCCAATACATTTTTAAATATGAGCTCATCATTCACACATTCTAACAGTAAAACTCTCATCATAGCATTTACACGGATCTTTCAACCACGTTAGTAGTACAATGCAAAATGAGAAGTTTCCACACAGCAGGTGGAAAACCACGTTGACCAGTCAAACGCAACAACTCCTGAAAATCAGGATATGTCAGCAGCCCATTGATACACATTCACCAGTTCTTTATCATCAAATGACACTTTTTGAACCATCGTAGGAGATGGCTGTCGGACTTTAAGACCCTCATTTGTGGAAAAATGAGGTCCAAGCCGAACCGGAGAACCAGATCTCTGCCCAGTAAATGTATTGGGCAGGCAGATGATAAAATAACTGTTTTTTACTGATGTGGGAAATGGATTACTGTCAACACCGTTATCTCCACTCTGAAGTGGTACAGAAACTTCTCCTTTTCATAAACCCAGCACATGAATAAATCTATCACTAAATTTGCATTCAGGCAAATCTACCCTTTTTTACCACAGAATGTGTAGCCCCAGAATCAACCAAAAATGTGTGGGACATTTCTTAACGCAAACATTCACTGTCATATTTCAAATATGTACCCTTTTTAATTACAGACATGTCCTCTAATTCTTCTAATTTCTCAATAGCATGTATGATGCGTGTGTGTGTGTGTGTGTGTGTGTCACTTCCCTGGTTTGATGCTGCTGGCTGAATTTCCATCTCGCTCGATTGGGCCCCTTCCCTGCTGTCCCCCTCTGCCTCCACTCCAGTGTTCTGTGAGCAGTCCCATAATCCAATGTTCAACACTTCCACACTTGGAAACATCTTTCTTCAAATGAACGTCTTGCTTCTTGTCCTCTGCCTCTGAAAACCTCCTCTGCCTCTCCCTCGGTATTGTGAGCGTCCAGCATTTTGTTTAGCTTGCGCTGTGTCTGTGAGTCCGTTGAGAAAGGCATTACTGAGGTTTGTTTCCCAAACACCTGCTTGGTCTCCTAGGGCATCGGGTTTGTTTATCCCGCTGTTGTCGAGCTTGGAGTTGACGCTGACTGCATGGCTGGGGCTTGTAGTTGAGGTGGTTGAGGTGTTCCAACCAGATTGCCAGGGTTGTACGCCGGAGGAGGGAAGGGATACCCAGTCGAGGAGAGGTCATTCAGGCCTGCAATGGAAGGACACAGAGATGTCTGGGGTTTACATTGCCTTGCCTTGCCTTGCCTTACATGTTTTTTGGAAATAATGTATTTCTTTTCTTCACATTCATTTTCAACCTTAATATTTTATTTAATCCCCAAGGCCAACTGCCTTTTTTTTACTCCCCAGTATTATAAACACTTTCTATGAGTGTCCTTTTAGGTTTTTGATTTTTAATTTACTCAAAGAACCTCCCTTAGGAAATCCGAACATTTCCATCCATATATTTAATTTAGACAGACTTTCTTCACCATATTTTGCTCGCATGACATCAACTATCGGACCCTCAGGAGGCTGTACATACCCCCTCCCCTGCTTTGCCCCCATAGCAAAGTCTTTTAAAGTGTCACCAAAACACTCCGTGTCACCAAAACACTATTAAAGTGTCACCAAAACACTCCGTGTCACCAAAACACTATTTTTCATCCGTCGATGCTAGATATGCCAAATATCTCTGTTTTCGAGCAGTCCCTCTCCTGATGTCATGGAGTTTTAATTACGTTTAACTTTAAACAATTTAGACTTTGCACATCTCACCGAGTATTGAAAGCCCTTTGAGTTCGTTGGATCTCGTGAAGTCAATCGGTTCCACCCCTCACGCTGGTCCCCTCGTCCCGTACGTTTTATGTCGGGGTAGAGGAGGATCCAAGATCCCGGAGCTAGCAGCCACCAGCGTCCAGAGGTTTCCCCGATCAAACATACAGAGATCCTGCCGACAACGCCATTTGTTATGGAAATCTAGGGCCCAAACACAGCTGGAGAGTACAAGTCAAATGAACAATACAAATAAATGGTGAATCAAGCAAAGCTGTCTTTTGGTTATTTATTTGAAGCTTCAAATACACGATACAATAATATAAATATGTCACAAGTCGCACAGAGTATAAAATAGTCTGCGCGAGAGTGCGCAGGACAATGAAAAAGCAGAGATTATATAAGGAAAGAGTGGGAATATTATAACTCCCCTGTTCACACGGGGAGATTGTTATGAGACACCCAGTGGCCTTGAGTAGATAGCATAACGGTTCTCAGAGCAGGGAAGTTCGTGATGTGTCTGACTGTGTATGAGTCTCCCAGTCTGCTGAAACAGCTGTGGCCTTGCAGAGACTGGGAAACTCATAAGAGAATATAATAGAATAATAATGGTAAAAGCACAACAAGAGGAAATAAGAAGCATTTGGTTTAAACATATGAAAGACATAATAAGGATAATAATAAGGATGATAATAATAAAAATTCCCACTACACCATCGATCAGCTTAAGATAAGATATACTTTATTGATCCCAAGTTGGAACATTTGCGTTACATCAGCATGTGTAACAGTTGTAATGCAGTGGTGTTTATTTGTAAATCATTTAGTATAATCACACAAATTCTGTGTTTTATATTTAACAATTCTGTGTTCTTTATTTATTGATTGTTCAATACCTGACAAGGCCGGAGATAAAATATCTGCATACATCTTATAAGAGTATAATACATTATGTATAATATCAGTTAAAATAAGTGCTTAAACATAGTTAACATTGCTGGAGGTATGCACACATATTGATAGATGTCTTGTAATGCACTGTTGAGGAACCTGCGACCCAAGTTTTTCATTCAGTGCAGAACTACACCATAGTTGTGTAGGCCTATATGATATGTCAATAAACCTTAGAAAATCGGGATGTGCAAAATAGTCATTATATACAGTCTTTAATTAACTATTAGTAGAGAATAACGAGTAATGAATATACTTTATAAGGATCCTATTAATATCTAATAATAAAAATAATGAAATTCAATAACATGCTTTAACCACTAGGTGTCCCTTTATATCAGCTGTGCACCTTTATGGTGTAAATACAGCCTATCTACCAATTGGATCAAATATAAAAGTCAGCCGAATTAGTGTTGATACTGCAAGGAGACGTATTGTGTGAAAAGAAATGTAAGATGTTGTTTAATGGCTGATATATTTATGATCCACGTTACGTTTTCAGTTCCTCATGTTTGTCTAGAGGTCTTCTCATCAGGGCTCTATAAATACAGAACTACGGCAGATATGTAATATTTAATACAGCCGAACCGTGTATTACAATGCCGGTATGTGATGACTTTCAAAGAGAAAAGCAAGCACACTCGGAATAAGGTATTATTTTTTTTTTTTTAAATGTTTTCGGTCTGTTTCCGGTATTTGTTAATGACGATGTGCTCTGAGATGTGAGACTGGAATTGCACAGGGGAAAATAACGTATCTTTAGATGCGGATTTTGTTAAACTAATATGTTTGCGCTGTGGACCAACACTATACATTGACGGGGAAGGGGGTAGCAATAAAGATAACACCATTAAACAGTTACACAACATAACAGAAATAATATCGATAGCAGCGTCCCTAGCAACCACCTTGGTAACAATGAAAACGTTGGACGCAATTTCCTGAAGTAATC
Source organism: Pseudochaenichthys georgianus (assembly GCF_902827115.2). Taxonomy (NCBI): domain Eukaryota; kingdom Metazoa; phylum Chordata; class Actinopteri; order Perciformes; family Channichthyidae; genus Pseudochaenichthys; species Pseudochaenichthys georgianus. The sequence continues at coordinate 20,864,760 of NC_047516.1, forward strand.
TTCGTAATAACTAGCAAACTAAAGATCATGTACATCCACTGCACACATCATCTGAAATAACAACTCATATTTCTCGCATCAAATGACATCAAAACGCATTTTAATGGCCAAACTAACTTTAAAATAGGCATTTTACACCGAGAATAAAACGAAGTTCGGCCATGTTTTTTTTCTGCAGGGAGAAATTTGAAGATCACGTGACGTCAAATAGAGCTTATGGTGTAGTCCAAACGATAGCTGGGGATTCTGGGTAGTGTAGTGTCTTCTGCCATCCTTTACTCCGAAAAAGATTTGTTTCTCCGAATCGAAGGGGGAAAATACAAAAGCATTGCACACAATTTAAACCAATCAATGTTGTGTAATTAACAAGGATAATCTGGTGTTTTTTAGTCGATGAGTAGTGCAGATATCACTGTAAAATCAATCGTCAGTAAGGGGAATACTTACTTCCGGGTGTACAATTCTCCGTTATCCAATGAGAATGGACGCTCTCATTGCCTTTAAGGGCAGTCGACACAAACGAATGCCGTGCTTCCATGAGCGTCCATAGAAGCATATGGACATCCCGGAAAGCTGAAAATGGACGCTAAGGGCCCCCCCCTTGCGTTGAAAATGGACTCTAAGCCCCCCCCCTTGCGTTGGAAAAAGCCGGCAGGGGACTTGACATAACGTCAACATAGGCCGACCTGGGAGTGAGGATGTGTTGAACAAATCGATATGTGTATGTATTTACATCAATATGTTTTAAAAAATAAAATAGAATTTGCTAATATTAAGTGATAATATTAGGATTAGTGTGAACAACTAGTTTACATGTTAGGCTAACAGTGTCTTGGTTAAAGAGCCTGTTGCTGTTTATTTATAGCTTTGAATTCTTTAAAACCAATATTATCTTCTTAAACCTGTATGGTAGTCAGGAGCATCAGTTTCTAATGTTTATTGATATATTTAGAGGGAGGGGATATGAAGCTTAGCGCAAGTTCAGACAGGAAGACCTCTCACTCCGTATTGCACGTCATGGCAATACTCGCTCCCTTCACTAGATGACAGGGAGCGCCACTCCTTAGCCAACCTATCACTTCCCTCCATTCACAAGCCTAATTATCGCACCTGTTAATCCCTCTATATATGCTCTCCCCTTTTCTATCAGCTGTCTTTCAGGTGTCAACGCGCAACGGTAGTGCAAACAAACCTCCGCATACGATCAATCTAACCTCAAAGATGTCCAATTCGGACGATTCCGTGGACGAACTCTTCCAGGAGGATCTCAATCCCAGCCCTGACGCTCCGCCCGAGGCAGCTTCCCCCTCCTCAAGCTACCGGCGCTCGAGCACCCGTGCGGGTTCCCGCAGCAGCTCTCATTCAGCAGAGGCAGATCTCCTCACTCTTCAACTGCAGCAGAAGGGCATTCCCCCAGCCCCTACTCTCTCCCAGCTTCGCGAGCTCTCAGACCAAGTAGCAGGCGCCGTTCACCAGCTCACGCCAGCAGCTCCAGCCGGCCCCTCCGACAGACCGGGGCGCGGCCGCGGGGGTAAGAAAAAAAAAAAGCATATAACTGGTGGTGGTGTCATTAGCATATCAACTCACATATCATCGTCATGTTTCTATCTGGATTCTATTGCATCATCAATCTAAGATCACGGGCACGTTTACACTACAGGTCCTGTCGTGTTACATGGTTATTCAAGTCACATTCCACGTGTTCTGACCGAAGGGTCTCCGGCTCGAGTGAGCCAGGACGTGATATCCACGCATTTTTATTTTCATTTTGAGCGGAAGGGTCTCAGGCTTGTGAGCCAGGATGTGACATCCACGCATTTTTATTTCACGTCTGGCCGGAAGGGCTTTTACTTTTCATGTTTGACCGGAAGGGTCTCAGGCTCTGTACATGACAACGCTCTGTTTATATGCCTTGACCTGTACCTGTCTGCTTTGTGAATTTGTATTTTAGTTTAGTTTGTATGTATATGCTTGTATTTTTGTTTAGTTTTTATGTTTTTATTAGGGCTGTCAAACGATTAAAAGTTTTAATCAGATTAATCACAGCTTAAAAATTTATTAATCATGATTAATCACCATTCGAACTATGTCCAAAATATGCCATTTATTTATGTATATTGTTGAGGGAATGGAAAGATAAATGAAAGAAGGCGGATATATCCATTTAACATACAGTATCTATGTTTATTATTAAATCAAGTCAAATCATAAGTCAAAATGAAAGACAACACACACACCTATCAATCATCAAACCGTGGGGTCTTAATTCATTACGTGTTGATTTCTATCAACGGGGGAGTACTTCAGGAAAGTCGACAGAGTGGGGGGGGCGGCGGCGGGTAGTGGAGTACTTCGTGTGAACGTTGTGATCAGCTGTTTTAGCGCAGTTCTCCAGTGAAGGGGGGAGTCTCCCTCCGCAGCCGGTTAGCGTAGTGTTGGCACAGTTCCGTTGTACAGACCGACGTTAACAGCAGCCCTGTCTGTGCACACGGAGACCACTCTGTCGTCCGGTGATCTACGCACATAACCTGTGTACCAGTTATGTGCACCCCTGTACCAGAGCCATATTATTACTATTATATGGCTCTGCCCTGTACTACAGCAAGAGTATTCTGCGTCGGGACTTCCTGCAACAACACCACGCCGTTATCAAAGATGTTCTATTGAGAAGACGATCACTACGTGACAAAAGTTTTCAAAACCGTGGCTACTGAAATCAGTCTTACTAACTGCTGTCTGTGCAATTTACTCTGCGAGTTGGCAGACTTTATTTTGCTTACTTTAACATCATTTTTCATGGTGGGGCTAAGCCATTTCTTGGTATGGGTGTAGCCTACCGCAGCCATACCCTGGCGCTGCCACTGGTGGCACGTATGGGGCGGGCCATTCTGCACATGCGTTAAATGCGTTAAATATTTTAACGCAATTAATTCAAAAAATTAATTACCGCCGTTAACGCGATAATTTTGACAGCACTAATAAATATGTATTCCATACATCACGTCTCTCCTGATTGAAATGAAGCTTAGCGCAAGTTCAGACAGGAAGACCTCTCACTCCGTATTGCACTTCATGGCAATACTCGCTCCCTTCACTAGATGACAGGGAGCGCCACTCCTTAGCCAACCTATCACTTCCCTCCATTCACAAGCCTAATTATCGCACCTGTTAATCCCTCTATATATGCTCTCCCCTTTTCTATCAGCTGTCTTTCAGGTGTCAACGCGCAACCCTCCTCCACCCCTTCGCCTCCTGCTTCCAACTCAGGGCCAAGCTTAACCTCCTCCCTTCCAACCGGACCTAACCACTTATCACCATCACCAGTGTCTAGACCAGGGGGGGTTCATCGGAAACGGTTCTTTCCCTTCCCGAATGATATCCTACAAAACCTGGGCCTAATCGCCAAACACCATTTCGTTCTCTTGTTATAAACTGTCATCATTATGTTTCATTTATATAATGTGACCGATAATAAACATGTATTCCATACATTACGTCTCTCCTGATTGAACTAAAGTAATGCTTTAAAATTCAGATTAGATTAATTTCTACCATTTTCTTAAATTCATGGTATAGTTTCAGTAATCCCATGGTAATTGAGGACACAAGTTATCTAAATGACTAATGTCATCTTTATGGCTTTCAGAAAGGACAGGAGACCGACAGGTGACTATCAAAGGACTAGCAGCAGCATGATGATGTTAAATGTGTTGTTTTAGGAACATCCATTGCAAATACATGGAATTCAATAAACATTGAATAGCATATCATGCAGTTTGTCGGTGCCTTTTCCTCCGTGTTGTCCTGGTTTGCTGTGCTGCCTCCTAGTCGCCACCATGGTTTTCTGTGCTGCCTGGGGATGCTCAAATCGCTCCGAGAAAGGAGTACGAATGTACGGCTTCCCCACTGACACAGAGCGGAGGAAAAAATGGCTGGCTCAAGTCAGCAGGAGCAATTTCACGACCAACAGCCAAAAAATATGTGATGTAATTATATACAAACACTGCATTTTTACTTTTTCACAAAACGAAAACCACACCATTGGGAAAGCTTAATGTTTTGTTTAATACAAAAAAACAGGGAAAGGCTTGAAAAACACAGAGTTGAGACTCAGGGTGCAGGTTGAGGGTCTCAGTGCAGGTATTCAGGCTCCATTGAATCCCCCTCTGGTTCTTGTGCTGAAAGAGGGAGTAACAGACAGGAGAAAGGGTTATACACACCTATATAGCACATCTATTGGATGGGAAATTGCCTTGGGGAGATAAGGTGTTTACTTATATAAAATAGTAGTATTAAACTTACCTTGTGTTTTCACTCTCACTTAAGTCCCTCTCCCTTTGCCATCAATCCAAAATCAGCTGAGCTGCAACATTATACAGACAGGTAATAATCAACATAATCACAAGGACACAATATGGCTCTGCTAAAAACACTCACTCTTACACGCACCAACGTTATATTTATCTAATATTTAACTCCCTCCACCCCCGCATACAATCCCATTTAGAAGCCCCTCTTCTCTAATTCAACAACGTTGGACCAAATAGACATTAAGAGAACGGAATTTACAATTAAAAGGCTGTTCAACGTGTGTTGCTTCGGTATCCTAGCTTAATCTGTTATCTGTAAACGTTCCCTAAATCTACTAATTTAGGGATAATTCACTGACATCCTTTAATACACATGTTAATTTGAATCAGATGTACTGATAATATCCGCAATATAAATATTTAAACTTCTTCTTACCTTTAAAAGTCCGTCACGAACGGTCTATTATGCTGCAACTCTATAGCTCTGCTAGCCTTGGTGCTAACTTCCGGGGAACGATTGAGAGGCTCCACGATCCGCCATTGCTGTAAAAAAGTGGTCCATTGGAGTGAACCTTATTATACATCCATGGAGTGAACGGAGATGACATAACTCTCAGTATAGATAGTCTATATGTCTATATGGCGCTGGCATTTGGCTAATATTACCTCTCCTAGAAAAATGAATGTGAAATGACACGGAGTGTTGCACACCAAAACCTACTGACTTTAACACTACATCTATAGACGTCGAGATATTATTATTGCTGAATATTAAATGAAGGTACAGTTTATTTTAATAAGTTTTGTTTACAGAAGTATGTATCTATGACGACTTCCGGGGCTACCGTAAATGATAACTGCCGTAAAGTACTTCCAGTATTACTAAAAGTAACGATTACAGCCGTTAAAATGCAATAAATAAAATACCATGAAAGAGATAAGAGGAGAAAAGCCGTGTGGAAGTAAGCAATGAATGTAAAATGTCAAAATCAGTGTCGGACATTGAAGAATAAGGCGGGCAGCACAGGAGAGGATAAAAGGAGGCGGCTGAGCACGGCTTGTTCCCTTTTTCTTCGCTGCAGCCACATCAGAGACAACGCCGGATTTTGTCTCTGCATTACCTTCTGCTTGTTCTATTACCACGTTACTTAATTACCCATTTGAACCTTTTCAGAGACTCCATTAGTCTCGTTATTTTAAGTTTCTTTCCTGGGTGCGAGAGGAGCATCACAGTTTTCTTCAGTATCCACATCTGTACCTGATAACATTTGGCTCCAGTTAATGTTTTTAATTTCCCTGTCAAATTCATCAATATCACTCTTGGGTATTCTTAAATGGTAAGATTTTGTATTGGGTTTCAAATGGAAGCAGGATTTAGTGAGCTCTCTGGCTATGTAGGTTGTGGTCAGACAGACCAGTGATACTATTGAAGATTTTTGTCACCCTTTCAGGTTTGTTGCTGAAAATCAGGTCATTTTGGGTTCTTGAGGATGTGGTTATTCTAGTAGGCCCCTTCATTAATTGTGTGAGATCAAATTTGATACCCGTTCTAGTGCCTTATTACTTGCTTTGTCCTCCCAATTAACATTGAAGTCACCCATTAATACTATTTCACAAAACTGCATTCCCTAAGCATTATTTCTAATTTGTCAAAGAAAATAGCTTTTGCAGATGGTGGTCTATACTCCAATGAGAATGAAAGACATCTGTGGGGACAGGTGGGGACAGGTTAACATTAAGACAGATATGCTCAAGCTCATTCTCAGCAGAGCATTGAACCTCATTACATGATATGTGGTCTTTGATATAAAATAGTAACCCCCCACCCCTGCCCACAGCTCTATCTTTCCTAAAAACATTATAGCCAGGAATATGTATGGCTGAGGATGGGGAGTTTTTATTCAACCAAGTCTCTGACAAACATAAATAGTCCAAGTTAGAGTCTGTTAAGAGATGTTTTATCTGATCACTTTTGGGAACAAGACTGTGGATATTCAAGTGAGCCCCCAGCAGACCACTGGGTTTTGCATGATGGTCCCACAGCACTCTGGCATTGTTCACTGTTTGAAAGAAGTTGAGTTTTCGCAATTTTGTAATTGCTGGATTTAATCCTGCGGCTTTCCGTCGGGCGGCACCAACTCTTGTTCTGAGTGAGTTCTGGATTGGCCCACGCTTACCTGGACCGTCGCAGAGAGTGTTGTTTTGAGATCGACTGGTTGTTGGGTAAATCTCAGCGCCATTGTTCCACAGAGGGTTTAGCTGAAATTACCAGATGGTGCCATCAAACACATTTGGACAGAGAATGTTGAAAGAAAACAAGGGAAAACCCGTCTGGAAATACCCAACTGTGTATGTTTATTTCATTGTAGCGAGTGTCTTTTGAAAAACTGCAACAAGAGTAATCATAGTGCAATCATGCAACACTTTGTAACACTACTCTGAAACGACAGGTTTGGGGAAGAAAGTGTTGGCATTGAGGAAGGAGTGTGTTTTCTGTACAAGGTCTTTGGCATGCTTTGGATGGGAATGTCGATCCGCTTGTTGACACTGCATCTCAATCACTGACATTAACTCAAAGCACCTCTGCCAAAGTGGTTCCTCTTATTCTAGGCAGCGCTTCTAGGATGTGTCATTGAAATAAGCATTTAGGTAAAAGCAATTGTGGTACCACACTCTGATTACCATACCTTTTATAGTGTCGACTAGTTGACCAAAATCACTTGTTTAAACAATTTCTAGGCATTTATGATTTTAGATCTGATGACCTACCAACGTTGTTAATGGTATGTTTGGAAGTTAAACAACATTTGACCCTTCCTTGATGATAATGACTTAATATTTGTCACTGTAGAAAAATATGTTTTGTTAGAAATATATAAACCCTTTATCGAAAGCAGGTGATAATACAGTTAATATTCATTGAGATATAACTACTTTATTTTGTTGTGTTGAGTGATTGTTTTAATTATTGGGTATCACAACCATTGGTAAATTGTCTTTCAACTCATAACTGCTCATAACTGGTTGCCAAAGCTTAAAAACAGAGTATGGAATTTGGTGCAAAATCAGCCCTAAACCAATGAATGTTTTAAAGAAATGTGGTACATTTTGGATTTGGAATTTAGAATTAGAATATGATGTTATACCATCAACAAAGAAACTGATGGAGGCTTAAAGTGCATTGTTAGAAAGTTATTTTACTATGCTTTTGCATTTGTTTTTGAAATCTGAGTATAAGTATGTATATCAGCAAAAACTTTCTGACAGAGTTTTTGACTTTTTAGGTCTTTTTGACGCACAGTTTTGTGCTTTATGATTGTTCTTACATTTGAGTCAACAGATGGACTGTACAGGCTATTACCACAGGCATTTCACGCTTGCACAGTTCAACGAATACCTTATAAAAGTCATACAGCTGTTGCAACTTCAGCAAATTGAGATGCTTTTTCCGCTGTCAAGCATAAGAAACCCTGATGGATGATACCCAATATAGAACTGAAGACCTGCTTCCTACCAAAATCAGATCCCAGCAATCTCCGGGTGACAGCTTTCCAATTCCTCAAAGCTGAAGTATATAACGAGCAGAGTTCTGATGCAGCCAAATATCCCCGCAGCATTTGGATCAATCATTCTGCCAAACATTCTTTACAAGATCAAAAAACTGGGGTGTTGTAGCAAACTCCAAAAGCGTGACACTGAAGACCGCTGTCAAATAAACACAAAAGAGCTCAAGCCTGATGTTAGGGTGGACAAAAAAACATATCCCCTGGTAATTGGATTCAACTTTTTCTGTGCTCTCTGTGGAGTTTGCAGAAAGTGGGCAAGAGAGAAAAATATAATATGATAATAGAGAAGTCTGGCTTAATCTAGGCAAGGCAAGGCAAGACAAGTCTATTTATATAGCACTTTTCAACACAAGGCAATTCAAAGTGCTTTACAAAAAATTAAAGACATTAAGCATTAAAAAAGAAAAGCTAATAAAATAAACATTAAAAGAAAAAATACATGGATAAAAGTTACAGTGCAGTTTAAGATATGAATAGTTCAATTAAAAGCAGCGACAAAAAGAAAAGTCTTCAGCCTGGATTTAAAAGTAGTAAGAGTTGCAGCGGACCTGCAGGTTTCTGGGAGTTTGTTCCAGATGTTTGGAGCATAATAACTGAACGCTGCTTTACCATGTTTAGTTCTGACTCTGGGGACAGAAAGCTGACCAGTCCCTGAAGACCTGAGAGATCTGGATGGTTCATCATTTAGCAGGAGGTCAGTAATGTATTTTGGGCCTAAACCATTCAGTGCTTTATAAACCAGCAGCAATATTTTTTAAATCTATTCTTTGACACACAGGAAGCCAGTGTAAAGACTTCAGAACAGGAGTGATGTGATCCACTTACTTAGTGTTAGTGAGGACTCGAGCAGCGGCGTTCTGAATCAGCTGCAGCTTCCTAATAGATTTTTTAGTGAGACCTGTGAAGACACCATTGCAGTAGTCGAGTCTACTGAAGATAAAGGCATGGACAAGTTTTTCCAAATCCTGCTGTGACATTAGTCTTTTAATCCTAGATATATTCTTTAGGTGATAGTAGGCTGATTTAGTAACTGTTTTAATGTGACTGTTGAAACTTAGGTCAGAGTCCATGACTACACCTAGATTTCTGGCTTTATCTGTTGTTTTGAACATTGCACACTGAAGCTCAGCGCTAACTTTTATACGTTCTGACTTGGCTCCAAAAACCATTACCTCAGTTGTATCTTTGTTTAATTGGAGAAAGTTCTGACACATCCAGTCATTGATTTGTTCAATGCACTTACTCAGTGTTTGAATTGGAGCACAGTCTCCTGGTGAAATTGTTACGTACATTTGTGTGTCATCTGCATAGCTATGGTAACTTATTTTGTTGTTCTTCATTATCTGAGCCAGTGGTAGCATGTAGATGTTAAAGAGAAGAGGCCCCAAGATGGAGCCTTGAGGAACCCCACATGTCATATTTGTCAACTCAGATGTGTATTTACCTATAGAAACAAAGTTGTTTCTGTCCTTTAAGTAGGATTCAAACCAATTTAGAACTGTTTCCGAAAGTCCCACCCAGTTTTCCAGTCGGTCTAGTAATATGCTGTGGTCAACAGTGTCAAACGCAGCACTGAGATCTAATAATACTAACACTGAAGTTCTGCCACTGTCTGTGTTTAAGTGGATGTCATTAAAGACCTTTACAAGAGCAGTCTCAGTGCTGTGGTTTGGACGAAAGCCTGACTGGAACACATCGAAACAGTTATTTAAATGCAAGAAATTACTCAACTGTTGAAAAACAACTTTTTCAATGATTTTACCTAGAAATGGGAGGTTTGATATGGGCCTGTAATTGTTCATTACTGAAGCATAATAATAATAATAATGCATTTTATTTATGGGCGCCTTTCAAAGCTCTCAAGGACACCTTACAGAGCATAATTAAAAACAAGCAACAAAGAAGAGCACACAGTAATACAAGACTTAAAAAATACTTAAAAAACAGAGACTTAAAAACAACAATCAGTTTAGCAGAGATTAAGAAATGGAATACGCCAGTTTAAAAAGGTGTGTTTTCAGGCTGGATTTGAAGGTTGGGAGTGAGTCCATATTGCGGATGTCTTGTGGGAGAGAGTTCCAGAGACGAGGGGCAGAGTGGCTGAAGGCTCGTGACCCCATGGTGATCAGGCGGGCAGAAGGTACAGTGAGTTGGAAGGCAGAGGAGGATCGGAGAGTACGAGAGGGAGTGTAGATGTGAAGGAGCTCAGAGAGATATGGAGGTGCAAGAGTGTGAAGGGCCTTGAAGGTGAGGAGCAACACTTTGAAGTCTATGCATCTAGATTATATTTTTTTAAGAGTGGTTTAATGACTGCAGTTTTCAGGGCCTCTGGAAAAATACCTGAGTGAAGAGATTTGTTTACTATATGAAGTAGTTCTGAGGCCATGCAAGGCAAAACATCTTTGAAAAATCATGTTGGAATAATATCAAGGCAGCAGGAGGAGGATTTCAGAAGTTGTATAATGTCCTCTAGGTTTTTATCATTAATCTGATGGAATTGTGTCATGATGTCTGAATTGATGTTAAGTGGACACAGAGACAACACATTTGCTGTTCCTGATGCAGAGGCACTGACTGCTTGTCTGATTTTCTGAATTTTGTCAGTGAAGAAGGAGGCAAAATCATTGCACGCCCTGGTGGATAGAAATTCAGAGGCTACTGACACTGGGGGGTTAGTTAGTCTGTCGACGGTAGCAAACAAGGCACGTGCGTTGTTTTTGTTTTTGGTAATGATGTCAGAGAAGAACGATTGTCGTGCGTTTTTCAATTCCAAATTATAAAGGCCAAGTCTCTCTTTATAAATGTCAAAGTGAACCTGGAGATTTGTTTTTCGCCACCTGCGTTCAGCTTTTCGACATCCTCTTTTTTCTGTTTTCACGGTCATGGCCTTTCTCCATGGAGATATTTTCTTCCCAGTCACTTCCTTTACCTTAATTGGAGCAATGGCATCGATAACATTTTAAATTTTTGAATTAAAATGATCGACTAGCTCATTTACTGAGGTGTTAGCACGGGCAAGTGTGGAAGAAAAATTCTGAGTAAACATTTCCCTAGTATTTTCAGTTAAATATCGCTTGACATTTATGTGCATTCATCACACTAGAAAATCCAATAAAATGACATAAAGTACGCTGTTAACTTCCCTGTCTCACAAATAGCCGTTTTCCAGGCATATGTCAGAGGATTGCCTTCGTAATAATCTGTTAAAAAAGCAAGAGGGGGGGTCGATACATGACCCCATCCCATAAATTCCCCCCATGCCCCCTGTTCCCGTGTTTTTCTCAGTGTATGCGTGTTTTGTCTGATTAATCGTCAGTTTAAACAATGTGTGAATATAACGTGATGGAATTGCATCACACACAGACAGCAACTGGTAGCCATTCTACTCATGTTGATGTTATACGTAAATGTATGACTGTCTGTGTGTGCCTGCGCATGTGTCACCAGAAGCAGATGTTAGCACATACTGTAGATTAGGTCTAGCCGGGGGTGTAATCCTGGTGTTACTGAGAAGAGTGTGGATTTCTAATCGCCCACACAGCTACTCCTCAATAAGCAGAAAGCAGGGAATCTCTTATACTTGTCTCCCTTCTCCTCTCATCCCCTACTTCTCTGACATGATCTCATTCTCACCCCTAATCCTTATTCATGCTTCTGTCCATCACTGCTGTGTCCAACAAGACCTGGAGCAATGTCCAAAAAGCATAGAAAAGTAAAAGTAAAAGATAAAAACATGGGGGGTGTTCAGGGTAAAAAGAGGTTATTAGTGGCTTAGCTGACTTCATGTTGTATGTTGTTGACCAGATGGTCCGATGAGAGACAGCGGAGTTAAAGTGAATGGCTGGTCCGTATCAGTTTCCTCTGACGCATGATAAACAAACACACCAGCCACTCTGTTTATTGCTCTCCCTTTCTGTTTTGTTGCCTTTGGTTTGACCTATTCTTTTCATTAGGAGAGCCAACATGTGTGGAATAACAAAAAGTGTTATGGTTGTCAATTATTTGGGAAATGTTGCATATTCCATAATAATGAAGTACACTGTGAAAGTTGATGAATAAATATGTCCTATCCCTCAGACCACAGAGCTAGACTTTTCTACCTGCGGTGTGTTTATAGTTTTGTTGTTTATTCAGACAATACAGCGGGAAGTAGGTCATGTTAGGTCTCGCCTCAATGGATGCTGTCCTGTAGGTAATGACTCTCCTTTTCTCTCTCAAACTGAAGTCAATATCACAAAACAAAACAAAAAACATGAATGAATGAATGATTGGATTCAGAGAAAGCTGACACGCCGCCCGAAGCATTTTTTGTTGCTGTTATTGTTACGATTATTGTGTTATGTCACGTTTTCTATGTCTTGGTTTGGGTGTTTTGCTGTTCTCCCTGTCATGTTTTCCTCTGGGTATATTGTCTGGTCCTTTTCCCTGTGTTTTTCCTCCCGTCGTTAGTTTCCCTGGTGTGTCTGATTGTTTTCACCTGTGGCCCTTGTGTTTCTCCTCCCCTGCCCGGCTGTGTCTCGTCTTGTGATTACCCCTCCCTGTATTTAGTCTTGTCTCTTCCTGTGTTCAGTGTCGGTTCGTCTTGTGATTTGGCTTGTCCTCGGTGAGTGTTCTGTTCTGTCTTTATTAGTATAGCCTTGAAATAAAGGAATTTTCACGTTAATCTGCATTTGGGTCCTACCTGCTAGTGATGGCGAGATGAAGCCTCGTGAAGCTTTGAAGCTTTCCAGCCAATTGGTTCGCAAAAGGGTTCATCTGATGAGGCTTCATCATGGGCTTCATCTGAACACAAACCCCCTGTTGGTCAAAGTGTGTAAAACAGGCAGATTGGACATCTCAACAGTGTGCTGTATCTCATACCGAGTTCCCATTGAGTAAAGCCTTAGAATAACTCTAAACAACGAACATTAAATCATATTTTCATGTTAACAATATTGTTTTTATTCCAGTTGAATGATTGTGATTGAAAAGCCTAAGGAGGCTGGTAAACATTGCAAAGAGGGATTTGTATAGTATTCCTTAATAATATTCATAAACTTAACCATGTTGTAGCCTGAGAAAGGCTAAACCATATCAAAGAATACATTTATTAACTACATTATCTAATTTAGCTGTAGCTTTTATAAACAACAACAAATACGTATTGACCAGTCCTTGAACCAGAGACCCTGCGGTCGTGAGTCTGCTTTCCAGCTGAGCCGCAGCACACACACTGAATCTCACTGAAAACACTGCAGCATATTTATTCATGTATTTATTCATGTATTTATTCATGTTTTTATTCCTACATTTATTTATGCTTGTATCTATTTATACTTATGACATGTTCCGACCTCTATATGAGTGAGGGTCTGAGCTCTCTTGATTCCATCGTGTCACCGGGCCCGGGTACAGGAGGGGTAATATGGTTCTTATTATACATCCAGGTATTATGAGCGTTGTGGTTCAACGGTTCAACCGATCTGAATCGCTTCCTGAAGCAGTCACGTGGTATCGACAGGCAGCGAGGCTTCGTTTGTCATCGATGACGTCACTGGCCCAAAACGATACAAGCCTCGATACAAGCTTCACAAAAAGCTTCGGGGATTACTCGACACACGCTCCGAAGCCTCGGCGCAATACGTAACATCACTACTACCTGCTTCACACATCGTAACATTACGAACCGACCCAAATATGGACCCAGCGGATTCAGCTTTTTTGATGCTTCAGGCGGACCGTCTTGGGTGCTCTCTGGAGTACATTTTTTATACGTGGGATGACGCCTCATCTATACGGGGTAGAGTGGCTGCTTTGAAGGAGGCACGCCAGGAGGTTGCTTGCAAGCCCTGGCTCAGGAGTTTGTTGCCTGAGTGGCTACAACTTTTTACCAGTAGTCCTGGAAACTTTTCTCAAGCCTCTAACCCTTTCCTGGGATCTGACTTCTGTACTGGTAGAGGTCCACGGTGTCTCCAAGGGGCCAGGATTCCAGCCCGTGCCCCAGCAGCCATGGATTCGGCTCCAGAGCCGGCCCATACAGCCATGTTTCCGGCTTCAGAACCGGACCTTACAGCCATGTTTCCGGCTTCAGAACCGGACCTTACAGCCATGTTTCCGGCTTCAGAACCGGACCTTACAGCCATGATTCTGGCTTCAATTCCGGCTCCAGAGCCGGCCCATTCAGCCATGTTTCCGGCTCCAGAACCGGACCTTACAGCCATGTTTCCGGCTCCAGAACCGGACCTTACAGCCATGTTTCCGGCTCCAGAACCGGACCTTACAGCCATGATTCTGGCTTCAATTCCGGCCCCGCAGCCATGGTTCCAGACCCAGCTCTTGCCCCAGCTGCCATAGTTCCTTCTCTGGTTCCCTCTCTAGTCTCTTCTCGAGTACCCCCTCTAGTCTCTTCTCGAGTTCCCCCTCTAGTCTCTTCTCGAGTTCCCCCTCTAGTCCCTTCCCAAGTCCCTTCTCTAGTCCCTTCCCTAGTCCCTCCTCAGGTCACTTCTCTAGTCCCATCTCCAGTTCCCTCTCGAGTCACCTCTCGAGTTCCATCTCTAGTCCCTCCTCTAGTCAATTCCCTAGTCCCATTTCTAGTCCCTCCTCTAGTCCCTGCTCTAGTCCCTCCTTTAGTCCCTGCTCTAGTCCCTCCTTTGCTCTAGTCCCTCCTCTAGTTCCCCTCGCGAGTCCCTCCTCTAGTCCCTCCTCTAGTCTCTCCTCGAGTCCCCTCTCGAGTCTCCTCTCGAGTCCCCTCTCGAGTTCCCCCTTGGTTCTCCTCTCGAGTCACGTCTCAAGTCCCTACCCAATGTCCTGGTCCGTTGGAGGTTCCGCTGGGGGTCCTGCCAACTCCATGTCCAGTCCCGTTGGAGGCCCCGTCGACTACTCCTCTGCCAGGGGTCCTACCAATCGTATGTCTGTCCCGTTGGAGGTCCCGCCGTCTACTCACCTGTCGGGGGGCCTGCCAGCTCCTTGTCCTGTCTCGTTGTAGGTCCCGCCGACTACTCTCCTGCCGGGGGTCCTGCCAAGTCTTAGTCCTGTGCCGTTGGAGGCCCCGCCGACTACTCCCCTGCCGGGGGTCCTGCCAACCCTTTGTCCTGTCCCGTTGGAGGTCCCGACGTCTACTCTCCTGCCGGGGGTCCTGCCAGCCCCTAGTGTTGCTGATATAGGCTTAGTTTGTCAGGGGACATCTTACTTCTTCCTTCTCTCTCTCTCCCATTAACCCAGCGTCTATATACGCCGGGATCCGGAGTCATGGATGATCCTGCAGTCCTGTGTCCTGGATCGCGAGTCGTGGCTGTGGTCCTGGATCATCGGTCCTGGATGGATATCCTCGTGGATTTATCTTCCGCACATGCATTTCCAAACATTTGGACTACCTATGTTGCAAATGTATTATCTTTTCAATTTACACACGGCATCTATTGCACGTCTGTCCGTCCTGGGAGAGGGATCCCTCCTCTGTTGCTCTCCCTGAGGTTTCTCCCAGTTTTCCCTTTAAACTGTGGGTTTTCTCCGGAAGTTTTTCCTTGTACGATGTGAGGGTCTAAGGACAGAGGGTGTCGTATTGTCATACTGATATTCTGTACACACTGTGAAGACCACTGAGACAAATGTAACATTTGTGATATTGGGCTATATAAATAAACATTGATTGATTGATTGATTGTCCCGTTGGAGGTCCCGCCAACTGCTCTCCTGCCGGGGGTCCTGCCAATCCCGTGTCCTGGTCCTCTTCCGTGGGGGATCCTGCCGAGGCCTGTCCCACTAGCTCCGACACCGGGTCCTGCCCGGCCTCCGGCGCTGTCCCGTCAGCACCTTCCTGCTCGGCCTCCGGAGCTGTCTGGTCTTCGCCCTCGAGCCCGGCCCTCTGAGAGCCGCAGTCTTCACCCTCGATCCCGGCCCCCTGAGAGCCACGACCTTCGCCCTCGAGCCCGGCCCCCTGACTTTCCCGGCCGTGGCCCTCGCCCTCATGCTCGGCCCCCTGAGTTCGCCGCGGTGGCCTTCGCCCCTCCATAACCCCCACCTTGGACTCTGCCTTGCCCCCGGGCCGTCCGTCCGAGTCCCCCTTCTCGGCTTCTGCCTTGCCCCCGGGCCATCCCTTCCGGGTCCGCCGCGGTGCTCCTGGGTTGTCAGCCCAAACCTGTCCTCCTGACCCCCCTCGACCCACCCTGGTGGCCCTACTTTTATCCAATTTTCCAAAACATAACAAGATTTAATTTTTTTTGGGGCTGTGAAGTTGGTAATATGAGTGGTGGTACGTCTCCCACGTTGACAAGATTCATCAAGTTTTGGTGCGTTTGACACACAAATGCATGATTTTTCGCTGAGCTGAGGATCCATCTCCCTCGGGTGCTGCCTTGTACCTTACTTTTTTGAGTCTTTTGTGGTTCAGGGATCCTTCAGGGAGACAGAATATAACTGGAGCTATTTCCATCTATTGCACTGACACATACTGGCATACACTAAAAGATATATGAGGTGTTTCACTCAAAGTGATATTCACCGCTGTAACACTTGTTCTGACAAAATGATTGCTGCCATGGAAATACAGCTATGGCTGCAGCTGCTGACCTTCTTTAAATGTACTTTTTTTAAAAAAATAAATAAAATTGTAAAGGATGTAATGATAGATTATTGATAATAGTTCAATAGTCCCCAAGCAATATTTAAACATACAACTCTCCTCCCTGACTGCATCAAAGGACACACAGGAGCAGACATGTTGGACATCATGCATCTGTACAAAAACACACACACAAACACATGTACTGTACTCTACTGTACACACTCACACACCTCCCCTTTAATTGGCCATAATGTGTCGTATGTGACAGTGAAAATGAACATCAGGGGAATTTCTAGTTTTTTTTTTTGCACAGTGTGCCTACTGTTGTTTAGGGGGGTTGGATGATAACAACTTCAAAGATTGTGTATCGTGAAAGGAAATTATAATATTGTTAGTTACACACGGTGTAGGCACTGACCATCACTCTCTTTTCTACCTTTGGTCAACAAAAAAAAGTTTTTGGACCGGTCATCATATGAGGATGTAGATAAAGGGATTTTCGAAAACACCACCTTTCACCTTTAACCATGCAGTGATTATAATTGCTTTTTTATGTAGATTTTGTTACGAGGTGCATGTTCTATTAGTGAAATGCATATTTAATTTCTATGTTTCATGCTGAGCTGGTGTACATGACACATACACATTTCTGCACTGACTGCAGAGTGTTGTCTAATCACTGACAGGTGCTTTTTTGAGAGCTGCACAGTCAGCATCATTGGATCACTGCACTGGGTCAGTTTGGAAATAAACTCAAGAGGAACAGAAAGTGCCACACAATAAGCTATTCAAGTCAGCAGAGTAATCAATTCCCGAGGTAAACAAAAGCTGATAGGGAGAAGATTATGCATATCGGCTCATCTCTAACCCTTCATGTCAGGACATCAGTGACTTTAAACTCTGCTAAATGAATCTGACAGATTCCAGTCGGGAAGGACATGTAAAACATCATGTAGGAGGCGTGAAAGGAATGATTTGATAGGATTATATATTTGATGGGGATTATTTATCTCTTCTAGTCTGCGTGGAGATGGAGCTCAGCTGCTACACCACACCAGGTACATGCTCACCCTTAGGATAGGAGCCATTTCCTTTCCAAATAAGTTGAAATGTGTATGATAGGAGCATACTTTTTTTAAGTCGTGAACACCCACAGTAGAAGATAAATATTGTGCTTCCGCATGTCAGCCATGTCAGACTGGGAAGGTACTATGAGGATGATTGATGGCAATAAAACATGACAGTAAAGTAAAAGTAAAGTCTTGTTGATCGCTCCATTGAAGCTCTATACAGTAGGTTAAAATGTGAGCCTTTGGAAGCTGCTTGGTCTGTGTCGAGTTTGCGCCTTCTCACAGTCTCACAGTATTCATCTGGGTTTCCTTCAGTGGCTCCATGTTCCTTCTTCAGTCCCGATGCCATGCGAACTGAAGACTGTCAAGTGACCACAGGTGTGAACGTTTTCTGTACTTTCCGTCAGTCTGACCCGCCCAGGGACGTTGACCGACACAGACTTGGACACGCTTCGGCTACACACTAACACTAGACCTGAATAGGAATGAGGAAAGAGGATGAATGGGCGGATAGAGGGACACAATACTGTGCGACATGAATACATGGAAAAGTGACACTAAGCCCATGACAACTGTAAGACAGTACTGTACGTACAGCTACTTTAAAGAGTTAATCCCTAGGTGCCCTAGTCAGTTTACCATTCTTCACAGTTATTATGGAAAAACACAGAAAACATCAACCCACCGGCAAACAGATTTTTCAATATCAACAAAAGTAATTTAAAACATAAAACTTTTAATGGCATTTTCAGCTAGATTTCTAAGTACTCCATTTGAATCCTCTAACAATGTCCTCCTTGAATCTTTAAAGGCTATCTTTCTTTACAGTGTTACATCTTATTTAAGATACATGTACCGACATACTGTTTGATGTTTTTCTCATCACAACGAAAAGAAAACATTTCAATTCAAAACACATATTTACCAGGAGATACAGTGCTTAAAGATGAAGGCAGTGTATTGCAGTTGTGTCTGACAGCAGACTTTTGTCCTGCACCTTCACAATCCACAATTGTCCTGAACTGCCGTTATGAATATGTAAATCCCAAATGAGTCCTTTCTTTACATACCGCCTGTCTTTTAAAAGCCGTTTAGTCTAATTCCATATACATTCCATTTAGTTGTGTGGGAGTGGGAGCGTTATGAGTGAGGCAACCATGTGTAAACGTTTAAGGTGCAGCAATATACAGATGCATTTTCGCCTCGTTCTCTTTCAGCACATAAACTCTGCAAATTCCCATATGTGGGATTAACTCTGTCTGCTGCTAAAAAATAAGCTTTGGTAAAATACACAAGGTACATAATGTATAGAATCTGTGTGCTATACAGTAAGTGAATCTGTTTATTTCAACACATTGTCTTTCATAACTCTAAAGAGGGCAATGAGTTCAAATGAAAGGTAAAAACGATTTGCATGACAACAACTGTATGTAATCATAGCTTATATTAGCCATATACTCAATGATTTGTTTTCATTTGGATGCTTCTAAGCAACCAAACAAAGAAAAACACATTAATGTCTGGTAATCTTAATAGCTATATTCCAATAGCTCTCTGGGGCTGTGTCTGATTCGGGTGGCTTGTTCTCTTCAACACTGACAAAATGTGCCAATTCATATCACAAACACGTAAAGCATTGCATGGGCGAGCTTACAATTTGATTGTGTTTGATGTCAACGGAACGAAGTATGAAATACACCAGAACACACAAGTTAATATCATCTAAAAACACACACACACAGACTGGTTCCTTTCATATTTGCATGTTGATAAATGCTAAGCTCCAGTGGTTCTATAAGTATTAAATGTATTCCTCCAGCTTATAAATTACCCAGGGGGTTGTTGAGGGATAAGTGTTTGCTTACAGCAGGAGGCTAATAAAAGTATATATGGTAATACTGTATACCGCTTTCAATATTTCTATTTGGTGGACCACAATATAAATGTCAAATACAATCAGAGAGGGTCAGTGCCTAGCTACTAAATCTGTTTGTTTTAAAGGGTCTTGAGTGCTCATTTCAACTCGTCCCAGTCTGTGGAGGGGTCGGATTGGGTGGAGGCTCTGTTTGTCCGCGTGGCCCTCCTGGCTCTGAGGGACACGAGGTTCAGGAGTCTCTCCAGCTCGTCCCCGGACCCCGACAGGCTGCCGGAGCCGAGCCCCCTGCGGCCCTCCTGGGACACCCGCCACTCCCCCGTCTGTAGGTCCCAGGCCCTGAGGGGGGGCAGCAGCTGAGCCGGGTGCAGGTTGACGGCTGAGGGGCTCGACGGGTACCCTTCGTAGGCTCGTCGTGTCGGGGGCAGGGTGTCATAAAGGCCGTCTTCACCGTGCTCTGGGTCACGCTCTCGGTATTCCTCGTAAACAGGCGAGGAGTTTTCTTCCCCGCTGTCAGGCTGCAGGTCCTCGCTCGCCCCCCTGTCTCTGCTCCCTTCTCCCTTCTCCTTTCCTTCCCCGTCGTGCCTCCTCTTCTCTTCTTTCTCCAGGAGGCGTTTCCTCACCCACTCCCCCGCCTCATTCCTCTCCCAGTGGAAGGCCCCCCTCTCGCTCTCCGCCTCCTGCTCTCCGCCTCTGTCCCCGCTGCAGCTCATCACTTTGTAGTCCAGCTGGAGAGACCGCGTGCTGCCCCCCCGTCTGATGTTCTGCTCGCTGTCACTGAGGTTCAGATTAGATCCCAACTCCGGTAGACGCAGACGTGAAGGTGACAACCAGGTCGTCGTCTGACTGCAAGGCTCCCAGCGGTATGCTGAGAAGAGAAGAACACACGCAGGAAGAGTAAGTCTTTTTTTAAATAATTGAGGATAGTTTCAGTGAGACGTTGCTTTTTATAGAACAAAGAGACGACCAGTTTTAAAAGAGAATGATTTTTTAGTTAACATACTCTGTTGGCAGCCTGAGGACAAATGAGTGCTGCCAAATCACTTGAAGTATGTAGTTCTCTCTTACCTTACGATCAGCCTTTGTGCAATGCACAGCGTGAGCAGAGAATGAGATTATGCATCAAGGCGAAAGGCGTGTTTCTACACTGTGGATGATCTACTCTCTTCTTTTCATTAAATGTGGTGCTTGTTTGATGCGCCTGTGAGTTTGCCTGTGTAGATGTGTGCTGTCTGTTTAGGAGTATGTACGGTTTTCGTTTTGTGATGCAGAGGGAGGCTTGTGTCTGGCTCTGTTTCTTTCTGAGTTGCTGTGAAGTTCACTGTGTTCACTGGCACTGCGTGTTTACATTCTGTAATTGCTCCACTCCTCATTAAAATGTGTATCTCTGCGCAAATACAACCAGTCAACAAACATTTCTTCATGCTGTTAAACGGACTGACACATAACTCCCCGCTAATCCACTTTTCATTCAAGTTACAGCGTGCAGGTTGCATAAGTCATGGTCGGGGTAATGAGCTGAGAGTGAATAAATATTACATTAATGGAGAGAGAGAAGACAGGGGGGGCGTCCCCTGTGTGGAATGGAGAGCACTCTTCACAAGCAGTGCCAGATTGTTGTATATAATTCATGACACGTGTGGAAAGAGAAATCTGACAGACTGCTGTGCCAACACTCCACAAAACATGTGGGAGTTCTCACTTTACGCCAAGGAGCTGAAATATGTTTGGATGAAAGCTTAAAAGATTAAACAAATATATAATATTATGTTCTTACAATCCACAATGGACTCTTTGATGCACACATTTCGTATTTGCTATGCAGGTGTGGACTTGTTGTCCGATATTAGAAACCAAAAATAATATATCACGGGACAGGAAGCCTTTGATGTTGAAATGCTCTTTACACAGAGACGACTGAATGCAGAATCACAGAGTGAATAGACGAACACGACTGGATGATGGGATGGAGGCTGCAAGAGAGCTATCGAGCACATCACTGATTCGGGGTACACATGCCAACCAAATCACAACACATTAAGTACACATGCACTCAACAGACACATGTTAACTCATGCAAACAGGAGTTATGATATTTCTAAGGGGTTATTACATGAATCCTGTTCACCTATTCTTAATTAATATTTTCTTCTGATTATATTCGTATTTGTCTTTTTAATGCAGTTTTTTTTCTCCGAACTTTATGTTTTCGTCACTTTTTAGGACATGAAATAATAGGAGAAAATATACTTTTGCACAAGTGTTAAACACACTGAGTAAAATGGGTAATTTAGAAACGACCTTCTGGAGAATACTTCCATTCATCGTGTAATGCTATAGCTGTCTGAAATTAGGGTTGTAAACACAGTCTTGTTTTGGGTTAGTTGTGAGGTGCTTTGTTGACCCATTAAATTACATTCAGCTGAGAACAAACAGACTTGGTAACAAGAAGCCAATTATGTTGTGTTTGAGACTGTAGCACAAGCCACTGCCAAAACATTAGAGGAAGTGCAACTGGATCATTCCTAATCTTTATATAACGCTGCATGTTATAATAAAAATCCATCCATCCATCCATCTACTCCCGCTTATCCGTGGTCGGGTCGCGGGGGTAGCAGTTCCAGCAGAGAGCCCCAAACGTTCCTTTCCCTCATCAACCAGCTCTGACTGGGGGATCCCAAGGCGCTCCCAGGCCAGCGAAGAGATATAATCCCTCCACCTGGTCCTAGGTCTACCCCTTGGTCTCTTCCCAGCTGGACGTGCCTGGAACACCTCCCTAGGGAGGCGCCCAGGTGGCATCCTAACTAGGTGCCCGAACCACCTCAACTGGCTCCTTTCGACGCGAAGGAGGAGCGGCTCAACTCCGAGTCCCTCCCTGATGACCGAACTTCTCACCTTATCCCTAAGGGAGACACCAGCCACCCTGCGGAGAAAACCCATCTCGACCACTTGTATCCACGATCTCGTTCTTTCAGTCATGACCCAATACAAAGTATATTAAAAATGTGTTGCAGAATCTGTCTCAAATCTAAATCCTTTGTCAAACCAGGACATGAATAACTCTTGGAGGAAATTAAGATTTCAGCTTTAAAGCAGACCCACCACAGATTTGAGTGGGAGACGAAGTAGTTATTAACAATTTCGAAATGGAATCCTTATCTGTAACTACAATGAGCTAGAATACTATTAATATAGGTCCCTTGAACTAATGAACTAGCAAGGTCACACTATTAATATTAGATTATTACATTTATGAGAGATATTATACACATTTTATATGACAGATGGGAGATCAAGATTGTTTTGCCACTTGTAAAACAACTCACGATGGTAGAAAAGTGTGTGAAAGCGTACAGAGTCTTTCTGATCCTGCATTTTTTAAGTCGAAGCTGATATTGATATTTGAAATCTACCCAAATTATATTTCTAACCTAAAAAGTACAATTGTTTTGTGAGTAACCCGCATTTCCATACAAAGTCTGGGTAGTTAAATACATGTGGATAAACATAAATACTAATATATGTTCCATAGGGCATGATATAAGTATTGAGAGCGAAACCTTTTGAAAACAGAACGGGTTCGTTTTGGGACCTTTGCTTGAAAGCTGAAGCCTGAGGGATGGAAAGTTAATGGGATGTTGTTGCTTTGTGTTTCGCTCACCAGGGCTGTTCCGCTGCTGTTCTTTTTCCATGCTTGACACTACAAAGGGAGAGAGAAAGCCAAAGTCACATAGAAAGACTGACACAACCATCTCAGAAAACCAAAGGGGAAACTTTGAAACACAGAGAGATCCAGTGTTAGAAACTGTCAGAAATACTTAAAAAAATCTAAGCAGGGTGTTTTTTCGTCTGAATAGAAAGGATGGACAGTCAAAGCATGGCTTCATTCACTACAGAATATCTGAGAGCTACACCAGTAAACAAAGACACACATGAGAAACAGTATTTAACAGGAGATATTCTTTCATACCTTCACTTTCAATATTATCAACAGCGTCATTGACTAGACGTATGACTGTCACTATGGAGGCTAGGCAGAGTACAGAAAGAGAGAAGAACAACAACAGAAACAATGTCAGTGCACTTGTGAATGGGGTAAGGCGTTGGTGTGAGCGTGTGTGTGCACAGGTGTTAAGAACAGATATTTGTCCTCCAAACACATTTGTATGCATGTGTTATTTGGTGTGTGTTCTATAAGACAGTAGGGGATAAATTAGGACTCTGCAGCTACACTGCTCGACAGGAGAAACACACACCCACACACACACACACACACACACACACACACACACACACACACACACACACGTTCCACTCCCTAACATCAAACCAAGTAAAGATCACAATATTGATTTATCTGGGGGAAATACAGACTATAAGACTGAAGAAAAGCGTTAAAATAGATTTTCTTTCATGAACACTTATACATAACCTTTTGATGAATGTTATGTATGAATTTGGTTGCATTGAGTTGATGTCTATTTTTAGCTTGATTTTCAACGTGCACTTAAAATGCAAAGGTACTGTCTTTACACTCAGCGAATTGTATCACAGTGCTTCACAAACTTTTTCTGAATGTGACTTTTACATTTGAAGCAAGGTCTTCTTGATGACTGGTTTCCCCTTTTTTTTTTTAAATAACGTTTCAAAGCAGTATGTGGTAAACTAGTAAACAAGCGTCTTGGTTCAGTCTTACCATTGTCATCGAAGGACTCTGAAGTGTAGGAAGAGTGTTCCTCAGAGGTGGAATCTGAGAGACGTGTCACTTCCTCCACCAGCCCTGACACTTCTGACACACACACACACACACACACACACACACACACACACACACACACACACACACACACACACACACACACACACACACACACACACACACACACACACACACACACACACACACACACACACACACACACACACACACACACACACACACACACACACACACACACACACACACACACACACACACACACACACACACAGGTATTAATGTGTTTCAAAACCCCTTCTATGAACGTACTTATTGACACATTGGCAATATAGTCTCAACACGTCCCTCCGTCCTCTCCCGTCTCTCGAGAAGTTATAACAGCATCCAACACTCCTTTCAATTCACATATGTGCATCATTCATCAAACTCTTCACACCTAAGACATTGAATTCAGGTATATTCGTAAACACATCCTGACTACTGTGGAGTGTCATCCCACCCACTCCAGGCATCTAATACCACCTGCAGCAGCTGGTGGGGAAGTCATTGAGGGTACAGAGGTATTCTGGTGTTTGTGCAGCAAGATTTAAAATGGAACTTCTCTAAACGGCAATGCAAACAAACACTTTGAAACATTTAAAAAAGTTACTCAGAGCAGCCTGCTCTCTCCTCTGTTATCATCAAAGCCACAGTCACAAACATAAACAACTCAGATTGCATTTCATCTGGAGGAAGCTGCTAGCATCTCCAGTTAGCCCCAACCTGCTTGTCTTTAGAAGCAACATTTGAAATGAATAGGCTTACAAGTCGGCATTGGCAGAATTGCGACTGAGTGATTGTTTTCAAACGACTGCCACAGGGTCAGAGCTGGTACTTAGTGGCTGTGAAGACTGTGTGTTAGTACTCAGATCTACCAGGTATTCTAATCCAGCAGCACTGAATTAGTCTTTAAATTGGAAAAGTGATTCAGGAGAGCAACGGAGCAGAAATCCCTGGTATGGGTTTAAAAAGAAAAATCTATTTGTAATATAAAACTGCTTGAAAATCAGAACTGACAGCTTTGCTGATGTGATTAAATGTTACTCAAATGTAAATACTCCATGGAGGTTACCGGAACAAATGGAGAATAGCAGAAAGAGGGAAGTGTTAGGACTTTCACTGCCACCTCTGCAGACTCTCTGTGCCATTAGAGCAGGGTTTCTCAAACTTTTTCATACCAAGGACCACTTAACCAATAAAAAAACACTCGCGGACCACCTAACTCCACAAATATCCAAAATCGCATCGTTTTTCTAGAACCGATTACAAATCGCCTGAAAATGGTACAAACAAGTGGCAAAACTTGAAACTTTAGCTCGCTCCATTGCGGAGATATTCCCGCGAGAGTGCGGAAAACTTAAATTTATTTATTTAATGTGAAATGTTACCAATATACTCGCGGACCACTAGGGGGTGGTCACGGACCACCAGTGGTCCGCGGACCACACTTTGAGAAGCACTGCATTAGAGTATCAACCTTGATTGTCATGGAATGCTCAGGATTTGTAGTCTTAAAGGTGGGGTAGGTAAGTTTCAGAAACCGGCTCGAGATACACTTTTTGTTATATTCCATGGAATGCTCTTAAAATCCCGATAGCAATGAATATCTTAAGTGCTTTGACAAAAAATACATTAAAAAAAGTACATCCAATCCGTTTGTACTACCTGCCTGTCAGCCTTCCATCGGGGCACAAACTTATCTCGTGCCCTCATTGGTCATGTGCGCGTTCGTGTGTGTTGGAGGAGGGGCTCTATAAGGAAGTGGCAGATTTTCTCAGGTTGTGTATTTTCAAATTCTAGCGATCTCGAGCCGGTTTCTCAAACTTACCTACCCCACCTTTAATCAAATATTTCCCAAACTCACAACTTTGATTTTATGACTTTAAGTACATTCTTGTATTGTAAAACTGCTTGTATTAAGGTATATTAAGGCATTTTGCATATTTTGCCGAATGAAGAAAAGTTTGTTTCTAAAACTGAGGTAATAAACACATGTTTGAATTATCAGTACAGAAACTCAGGAACAGTATCACATATAATATAGAATTCATACAGTATATCATGAACATCATATATAATATACATTAGTATTTAGCTTGGCTTTTATTTGGACTGAGCAATTTACCGTCCGTTTGTATGTGTTGTTTAAAAAGGTTGCATGCTTCTCAAAACCCAACCTATCCTTGTTACCCTTGTCTACTGTCACTTCCTCTAGAAACATCCTTGTTTTATTCAAAATGATGCATTTCCCCCACAGCAGTCTCAGAGCAGTCAGGGATTGGTCCATCATATAAACAGAACTCTGTCCATGAAGGCCAGGTTGTCTGAAAATCCACTTCAGCTTTCTGAGCCAAAGTTAGGTGTTCACGGTCCGATGCGTGTGGAACGAGTCAAATGCTCCGGTGGGAATGTGAGCGGCAGAGCGATACCATCAATCAAACTCAGCGAGGAGAGCAGCGGCAGAACCACCGGTGTGATTCAGCATGCAGGTGATGGAACACATTCCCAACACAATAAAGACGTCTTTTTGTTTTTAAAGACAACTTTGTATTTTTCTATCTTTCTCACACACTTATTGTGCCAGTGACCATCGTGCCATGATTGAGGCTATGACATTGACCACTGCTTAAATAATGTGTGCATACGGTATGTGTAAATGTGTTGTATAGGATATACATATTGTATACATATTTGTATATCTGTATTATTGTATTTTTGTATTCGGGATTGTTGGAAACGTTATTTCGATCTCTCCGTCTGTACTCACAAACTGAAAGATTGACATTAGAGTTGACTTTGACTGCTTTAACCCTACCAATGACACCAAGCCAAACCATATTCTTATCCTGGCACCTAAACATTTTGCAGCCATCAGGCTCAGTCTTTCCATTATGTTTCTCCATTCAGGCAAGTTAACATGGTCTTTTTAATTGGAAATACTTCTCACACAGCTCCTAACTCCAACAAATGTTAACACTATATCTCGGCAGCTACAACAGGTACCCAGATTGCTTTCTGGAATGCATCCTGTAATTGGAACAGTAATAGCTGTGGCTTTCGGACTGGAAAATGTTCCCTAAAAGCGTTCTGCATTTTAAGGAGCAGCTCAGGTTATAATGTTTTTTGTGAGGTGAAGTCATCAGTAAAATGTATTTTGAGACATCAAATATATGAAAGAACGGTAAGCAGTAATTGCACATTATAAGACGTGACTTGTTAAAGTTACTTCCAGTTATTTCACAGTTTATTAAATGTAATTTATTCATGATCAGCCGCGGGTAGTGACAGAAAAACAACTAAAATTCCTCATCAACTTGTGCGCATCTATGGAAATATAAAAATGTGTTCTTGTTTGTATCGCTGTGGTGGAAAATGTTTAATTAAACTGTAACCCTCATAACGTATTCTACTGTTACTGTGACCGCCATAGGGCACATTTATTTCCTTTTATGTGCATGCACTCAACAGGGAAGCAGAGCAATCAAAATATCACAACAGGAAGTTCCCACCGCAGGCTGTATTATTCAAACAGGTTGAACAGAGAATCACAGTGTGTGAAGTCCACCTCAACACAGAGATGCAGCGTGATTACTTCACTGACAGAGCGCAAACTGTGTTGGCCGCTGAACATCAGACTGGATATATCGACTTCTCATGCCCTCTCCGTAGACAAAGGTATACTTGAATAAAACTTGGATGAACAAATACAAGTGTAAGAAAACGTTGTTTCTTTTTTGTGGCAGTTCTGTCTGACTTTTTAAACAAAAGGGCACAGGGGATGTAAGACAGTCATTTTAACAGAAGGGGACAAAGCAGCCAAATTCAGCAGTGTAATAGAGAAGTATTATCATGTAAAGCTCCCAGGCAGTTAATAGTGAAACTAGAATGATGTGAGAGCAAAATAAAATATAGCTCTTAACCACTCCTTCTTACTCTGGGCTATTTTCTTTGATGTGTGGGATCAAAGGCATGGATCGCTGTGAAATGAGCTCTCTCAGAGGAGATGATGGTACGGGTGTAACACAATAAGTACATGACCATTACACTGCGCTTTTTCACAGGTCTAAATCTGTGTGCGTGCGTGCGTGCGTGTGTGTGCGCGTGTGTGTGCGTGTGTGCGTGCGTGATGGCAGTCTTACCCTGTGGACTGTTATCTCTCTGTGTTCTCTCCAGCTCAAAAGCTCTCTGTCCCCATTCCTCCACTCTCACTCTCTCCATCCCCTCACCCCTCATCTCCTCTCCCTCCCAGGACACTTTGTGAGCTGGACTGTGGTCTGAGCAGCAGGCTAATGCAGAGGGGAGGTTGGGTGCCACGCTGCACACTGCGATACCCCTCCGATTGGCCAAACCTCGAACATTAGACATGTCTGAGAGGAAGCTGCTCAACTGTAGAAGGAGAGAAAAACAACAATGCACAGAAAAGACTAGTAAGGTTATTGTACTGTCAACAAATACAATGAAAAGTCAATCATACACACATCCTACTGCTTCGCTAGGACATGGCTCAAAATAGTCCCAAACAAATGCTTAGTTACAGTGCCGAGTTCCTTGAGAAAACCATTCAGCTTTTTATAAGATAATAAAATAAAAGTAGATATTTAGGAGCTATTTTTTTATAATTTACTACTTTAGGTTTAAGAGCCAAAGACAGGGCCAGGAGGTGAGAGACTAATGTGTGTTGACTTTGGTCTTTTTATGACACTTATATAGACTATCCCCAGCCTATACTTTTTTTTAACGCTTTTATTTTAAATCATATTTTATATTGCTTGTATAGCATTTGCTTTAACGTTTAAAGAACAAAACAAAACCAGAGAAAAATTGTGCAGTTTATGAATTCATTTCAGCCCAGGTCGGATCATTATAGCAGCAGGAGATTTGTTTTAATACCACCAATCAATGGCACCTGCGTTATGAATTCTCAAATTATTCTCACGGTGGCTCTGAATCCAAATGACTTTTTTTTCCTAATCCTGTAATATTAATATTCGCATCACAGCACCATACATTCTGTTATTTGACGCCATTATCACTAATCGAGACAGGAGATTATGCACCAGAGAGCTGTTTTGGATCCACTCTTTAAGAAATTGCAACTTGAGTCTTAACGAGGATTAACACATCATTTATTAACAGCATATTCTTTAGTTGTATATGGTATATTGACACAAGTGTTCTTTGAGGCTAATGTTGTTGTTGTTGTTGTTGTTGTTGTTGCCTTGAAGCAGGTCTCTAGCTGAAAGCTTGCTTATTAAAAAGATGCTTGCACAGATTTGAGAGCAAAGGTTTTTGGTTTTGTTTTTCATAACACTTTCCATTATAACTGCAATTTCATTGTGCCATAGTTTCTTTGAAATCAGAACGCTTTCATCACTCTACTTCCTACCACAAAAGCCCTTTTTTCTTTTTCGCAATTCAACTGCGAGGACAGAAAAACACGTTTTAATATCTGGCTAAATATGATTAAAAGAGGTACTATCATTTTTGAGTCTTTGTCAAACAATAAAAGACTAACACTGAATAACAAAAGCACAACATCATTAAAGGGGGAGCTGGAAGATATTCTGATATAAATATTGATAGGTCTATACATTTCATTTTCTAATCGGTGTACAGTGTGACATTACAGTATGTGTTCTGGTTTTATGTATCAGTATTTTGTAAGCAACTGTGACTGAAAGAATATTGCTTTTATTTATTTTGTTTTAAGAAGGGGCAGGTAAAATAAGATTTTCATCTCCCTGCTCCTTTCCCACATGCGCTATAAAAATAAATAAAAATTCAACCAGTATAAGTGTACATGTTTCGTGAAGTGTACATGTGTTGGTTTAAAATAACTGCCATGTGTGGAATAAACTAATACATAAATGATTTAAAATATGTATATCATTTCTGACTCACTATCAAAAACCAAAATTGCCACGACAAAGTATCTCAGTCCTGTTAAGATACAGGAGACATGCACATGAATTATGATCATTAATACAGTCATGCACACTTTTGTATACCTGACTGCCCTCACTGGATGTGGTCCTTTCCCCATCTCCCCCCCTCATACCCTGGCTGCTGAATGCTCCTGGTAAGGGGGAGTGGTTAGTGGGGTGCACCATCACCTGGGGGGGGGGCCCAGTGCCGCCCCCCACCTCACCATAGGTGCTCGTGGCGGCTGGAGATCCCGACACACGCACGGCTTTAAACTCAATCCCTTCTGCGCCCATGCCAGTCTTGTGCAGCATGTATCTGGTCTCCGTGGAGATAGCTGAAACCCCCATGACAGCCTGAGTCCCCGGGCCTGGGTCTGACTCTTTCCTGAATCTAATTTTCTTCCTGAAGGCGATGAAGAGTATTAGGAGGAAGATGATGACAAAGATAAGGACCCCGATGCCCACAATCTCTCCTGGTCCGACATAAGATAGGGGCTCCGCCTGGGTAACACAAAGATAAATATCATATTTAAAAACATCCAAATAACCGTACTGTATCGCTGTCTGGTTGAATTCACCTCCATTTAGATAAATAATAATTACATATTTCATATTTGCTGAGAAAAGAAGGTTTAATGATAAAACCTGTCCTTAAAAATGCACATTATCTCTAATAAGAAATGTTGCCAAGGTAGGAATCCAGCTTTTTTCCCTTACTCCGATAGTTACAGTAGTGCCAATTATTAGAAAGTATCCAAGCAACCATACAACTGTAGTAAATATGCATGCTTATGGTAGAGGGCACATAGACAGTACAGTTGACCTTCCAAGCCCAATTATTCAGTTCAGAGTTTAATGTAAAACTAGAAAGACTACCAGCATTACACAAATGTTAGAACCAAAAATAATGTTAGTGTAAAATTAAGATTCTATATCATGTGATGTTAGATAACATGTATTGTATTTATTCCTACTGCTCAGGATTGCAAGCATCCCATCTTTGGTCTTGGAGTAAACAGGACATTAATTAATTTAGCATCATTGTTTCTTAATAAGATACATGATAAGTAGGCTCCAGTAAAAAGGCTTTATTCCTAGCAGAAGACCTTTAAATGTCCTTAAAAACAACAAACAAAGCAAACGTATTAATTACTTGTGAAAGCAGCCGAATAAGATTTTTCAAATGGCTACTTCTCTACTAATTATTGTCTTCTACGGAATAATTAAGCACCTTCTCAAAATGTGTAACATGAATTGGTGTACCGTCTCTATTTAAGAAACATAGTGCATGACAAAAGTCGTGTGTGACAACTTCAAAAGGACACTTACATTTCCCCATTACCACACTTTTATTCATCTACTGCCAGGACAAAGATACAGCTAATGAAAAGCCGTCTGGGAGTCTGCTGCACAATAACAATTATTGACTGCTTCACAAAGTTTGAGAAAAAGTCCATTGAGAAGCAAGATGAAAGCGCAAAATTGAGTACTTTTTCAATTACACTTTTAATTATATTCTGTAAGATGTACTCCTATGTGAATTCAGAGTTTCTCAAACGTTACCTGTGTGTCATCCCTCTCATCGTCAGGTGACTGATCATCACAAAGCTGCCCCTCGTACCCCTCTGAACAGTTACAGTAGAACGACCCGAACGTGTTCACACAGTCGGCTTCATCTCCACAGCCGTCCTGCTCACACTCATCAACATCCTGGTCACATCTGCAGAGGCACATGGACAAAAGCATTGCTATGCGTGGGAGTGGTGAGGATTATTAGCATCAAAGTGAAGGACAACAATGAATGATAAAAGTGTGTCAGCGAGTTAAAAAGAGAGAAAGAAAACTGGCTAAAAACTGGCCGATGTATTACTATAATGTTGAAAGCCTGCCCTTATGCAACACCATCAATTAGGAAACTGGTGTCACAGCAACTCTCACCTAGGGTACCTGATGGCTGCGTGGTCCTATGCTGCAACAAATATGTGATACAATTCCAGCTTACACAAAATAGAGCCTAAAGGCACGTTTTTAACTTTAAAACTCAGTTAAACAGAACATGTAGTGTCTGGGGATCTTATTACCTTCACACAATAATTAAATTAAATATCTTTAAAAAAAACAAACACTTAAACTAGAATGAATGACAGGGACCAACCAATATTAATTATACATCAGAACACAATGTTTTGTTTGGGGTTTTGAATAACTTGTTTGTTTAATAACCTCTGATTAATATATTTGATTAATTTCTGTTTTGATTCCTTCGATTTCAGATGTGTAATTGTATGTAATTTGTCTCTGTTATATGATTATGCTGTCAGTGTTTGTTTTACTTGACATCCTGGGGGGTATACTGCGAAGCAGGATTTTCGCTTAGCCGGCTAAATTCAGGGAAAACTCCGGCTTTCCGGTCATCCGAAGCTGGTTCTCTTTTTAGCAGGCTAGATCTCCATGGTAATATATGCTAAGCAGCTAACCTGGTCGGGACCAGGTTAGGTTGCAGGCTAAGAGCTCAACTCAGTGAAAGCACCGCCTGCTGACCAATCAGAGCTCAGTGTGCGGAGTTTAAAGCGATCAAGTCATATTACAGGAGAAAGGAAATACAGAAAAACTGCCGTCGCAGGAAAGACGGCCGGCAAAAATCACCGACTGTGTGAACGTGAACATTAATAGAATATCACCTCCCATCTTCAGAGCAATCTGACTATTCATCATCATCATCATCATCATCTTTATTTAAAGAGACTCTTGGTCCATTATTACAAAACATACAACACTCAAATACAAACTAAAAAAAGGCAGCCATACCAATGTTTCCACAGAGGTGACTGGTATCGTACAGCACTGAGACACGGATTTGAAAGCAGCATAATGACAGAGTTATGAGAAACATTCAATCGACAGATGTATTTGTACATCAGACCTCTCAAAAGAGCATGGAACGTGTTGACTCGTGCATTACAGAACATTTCACTTGCACTGCACCACCTTGGTTTTCTAAGCAGTATACGCAAACAGTCATTATATGCAACCTGGAGCTTCCGGAGGCTCGCCTTCTTATACTTGACCCACAAGGGGGCAGTATAGAGAGGAGTGCAATACGCTCTAAAGAGGTTCACCTTAACCTTATCTGAACACCAAGAGAACTTTCTAGCCAACATGTTGGCTTGTATATATAAGACACGCCGCTGTCTATACATGTCATCATCATCAGCCATTTCATCGGTGATGATGTGTCCCAGATACTTCGTGTTACAGCAAACAGACAGCACCTGTCCTGACAGATAGAATGTTGGAAAACAAAGGTTCTTATCCCCTTTTGCTCTACAGATCATTACAGCGCTCTTCTTAGCATTGTATTTAACGTCAAATTTGACTCCGTAATCAGAACAAACATTTAGCAACTGTTGAAAACCAGCACTGCTAGGAGAAACAATTGCCAGATCATCGGCATACATAAGATGGTTTACAATCACATTACCAATCACACACCCTGTTTTACAGACACTTAAATCATCTGATAGATCATTCATATAGATATTAAAAAGGCTCGGTGAGAGGAGCCCCCCCTGGCGGACTCCATTACCAACACCAAATGGCGCCGAGACTGCATTCCCCCATTTGATCCGCATGCTCTGGTTGGCATACCAATAAGCCAGGATCCTAATTATACTGTTGGGCACACCTCTTTGTCTCAATTTTAAAAACAGTTTATGATGGTTAACTCGGTCAAAAGCCTTAGAGGCATCAATGAAACCAATAAGAACAGTGGAATTCTGTCTTCTATATGTTTCTACCATTTCCTTCAAAGCATAGATGCATAGCTCAGTACCATGCTTAGCCTTGAAGCCAAACTGGTTATCTGAGGTACATAAATAAGAACATAGTCTATCCAACAAAATTCTTTCCAGGACTTTGGATAACACACTGGCCAGAGCAATTGGTCTATAGTTATCCAAGCTCCCTACCTTGCCCGCTCTGTCCTTAATGACAGGGACCAAGGTAACCGTCAACATGGAGTCTGGCAACACACCATGAGTCATGAGGCCGGTAAAACAAATGGCAAGAAGAACTGCAACCTTCGGGCTCGCCAGTTTAAGGTGCTCTGCAGTGATTCGGTCAGAGCCGCATGCTTTGTTATCAGCTAGCTGTTCAATTGCTCGATAAACCTCTTTAGCTGTGATTCCCACTGTGTCACTTTTCACAACACTACCAACTTTGTAGGGGTCACTTTTAACACAATTAAGTATAGTAGAGTAATGTTGCCTCCACAACTCGGCTATGTTATCGGCTCCAGATACTCCCTCTATGGTACACGGTAATGACGTACTGGCCCTGTTCAGAGCTCTCACCTCCTTCCAGAAGCCAGTCACATCATTATGAAGGAGCTTTTCAGCCATCAAGTCCGCTCTCAATGTTTCTGTGTGTTTGTTGACATAACGAACTGCATATTTATATCTAGCATGTGTACGCTTTTTGAGATCCAGGACAGGCCCCTCTCTGGGCCTTCCTGCCTGGACCCAGGCCCCAAAAGCATTCTTGGCTTCAGCATATTGATCAGCCACATGTGTATTCCACCCTGGCTTGACGTTGTGTCTCTTCCTAGAGTAGGTACAGCACGGTATACTGGCCTCCCATACAGCTCCCACAATACAATCATACATGTTACAGAGGTCTTCACGGTGAGAGCTTTCATTACAACCCACATCAACACACAGAGTTGCCACTTTGGGTAGATATACATCACTTAATAGGACATCAGTTCTCCCATAGTACAATAGCCTATCCTATTTGTGAGCTTGGACCAGGTCCACTTTAGTGGTACAGGCATGTTTAGCCTCCTGAGACATTCTCAGGGAGACTATCACAATCTAGTGACATTATAAAAGGAATTGTGATCTGACATTGATGCCTCATACACAATCTCAATTGATCTTACAATGTCATGGGCATAGCAGTGCTTATGCAATGGTCAAGCCATGAGTTGTATGCCAGGCCTCGCTTATATATGAATAGCTATCTGTAGGCAGAAGTATTTGGCTTGATAATATAAGATTGTTATCATCACAAAACTGTAGCATATGCTTAGCAAACAAGGACCTTTTGTCTGATATGTCAGCATTCATATCACCCACTACATAAACACTGGAGGAATGATTATCAACAATAAAAGAATGTATAAAAGCAAGTCTGTTCAGGTATTCATCTTCATATGCTGTGACTCATATGGTTGTATATACATTGAGAATGCTAAACTCCTTGTTATTCATTTTGATCTGTACAGCAATACACCAGTCAACTTCAAGCCTGATGACATTAATGACAGCGTCCAGCTTTTTGTGCCACAGGATAGCCACGCCCCCTGCTATCCTTCCTCTCACTATTCCCAGAGATAGGTCCGTAGTGGACTCACCAGCCCCGTGAAAATTGTCATTAAGAGAGTTCAACTTTCCCAAGTCCTGCTTAGGTAAGAAAGTTTCTTGCAAGCATAAAATGTCACATTTTTGTAGCAAGTTGTCCACCACTACACGTCGGATCCTATCAGCAGCGCTGTTGCCCAGGCGCAGCCCGCGACAGTTAATGATCCAACCCGATAACGTTTAGCTAAGCAGCTCAGCCGTAGCCCCATTCAGTACCCTCGCACCAGCAAAAGGTCTAGCTCTGCTAGCCCCTATCACCTCCGCTTTACGTGGTTCATAGTATCGCCTCACAACTGAGCCTTCAGGCCAGAGTTCTGGGTTAAACATCTCCGCAACTTCATTGCACTCAGCACACACTTTTAAACGAGCTATATCTGCTGCTCGCAGTGTCAATACGGTGACAGTTAACATCACGGCCGAGTTGTTCAGTTAGATATTCGGACAGTGTCTCAGCGTCAAGGTCTGGCGAGAATTTGGTAGCAAAAACACTCACCAACTTCGTACGGATCACTTTTATATTCCCTTGTGCAGCAGTGCCAACAATAGGCTTAGGCATCCTCTTATTATCCTCTTATTATAACATTAGCGTTAAGAAAGCTTACTTAAATATCGGCCACAACATAAGTAACCGGATCAGAGTACATTAAGTACAGTCCGCGGCATATCACTTCATAATGTATCATATATCTCCTGATCTGAGTCAGCTGAGCCGTATCTGGCCGTGCAACACTCACAGTGTCACATACTGTATGCAGAAGTATTATTTTAAGCAACACATTAAGTTGACGAAACACTCGAGACAAATGTAATTGAAGTCAGATCGTGTTTTAGACGGGGCAGTGATATCATAAACCTGTTAATGTACGCATTCAAACACTTTTTCTTTTGCCAGCTGTATTCACCTTGCAGGTGCAGCTCTGAGGCTTTGATCCTGGATAAAGTGTTTAAGTCATGGATGTTTAAAGTTTAACTTCTTCATTTTTGACTAGTATTAAAGTTCACTTTTCATTCAGGAAGTATGACGCTGCGCTGTCAGTACGCTTCTCCATGTTTGTGATTGGTCGAATGCTCCAAATACCACCCCTTTCATGTGAACGCGCACCTAACTAGATAGGACACGGCTGGCTTGAGCGATCCACTTGATAACCAGCGTCGTAGGCAGTTTTAGCGAGAGCGCGTATGTTTCGGATTAGGCCAACCGGCTAACTCAAACATATCCAGGTTAGGTTGAACCAGGTTCGTAGCATAGGCCCCTGGTCACATCTGCAGAGGCACATGGACAAAAGCATTGCTAGCATGAGAGTGGTGTGGATTATTAGCATCAAAGTGAAGGACAATAATTAATGATACAAGAGTGTCAGCGAGTTAAAAAGAGAGAAAGAAAATGTATTATTCCCATTGATGTTGTTCTTATTAAAATAAAATAAATATTTGTGAATGCAATCACACACACACACACACGCACACAACACACACACACCACACACACACACACACACACACACACACACACACACACACACACACACACACACCACACACACACACACACACCACACACACACACCACACACACACACACACACACACACAGTCTTAGATATTGACTTAAATTAAAACCACATCCAACACTCATAAGTGCTTCTCATTGTCATTCCGCGCATGGTGCCTTGCTGTGACAGAGGGGGATACATATATATTTTTTTATTTTCAATTACTTTGTTTGGGTGACATTTTCAAAACAAAAACAATTGCTTAGAAACTTACTTGTAAAACTACCTAAGTTTTGCTTTACATGGTAATTAAATGAAGGAGTCATTAAGCATTAGTGTCTGTCTCAGGCCTGGATATATTGTCCGGTGTTATCCTCATGTAATACATTACAGCCTCATTTGCATAATCATGACCGAGCAGCTTTTACAATTGCGAGTCTAGGATTCAGCTTTTAAATGAAATGTTTCCCCCTTTAACGGAATGTTTCAATTAATTATATGATATGGTATTGTTATAAAAAAGCTTCCCCCCCCCCCCAACTCTCTCTCTCTCTCTCTCTCTCTCTCTCTCTCTCTCTCTCTCTCTCTCTCTCCTCTCTCTCTCTCTCTCTCTCTCTCTCTCTCTCCACTTTCAAAATCTATTTAAAACTCATAACAAACAAACAAAATTCCCAAAGTCGTCTTGAAATTAACTAATTAAATAAACGAAACGAAAAATATAGCCTACTTATGCAAACAACATAAAACGGAGTGTCGCACTGCACCCGCTTTGCGATTATGTAGATTATCTCATTTTGAACAGCTGGACTCAAGTATTTCACAGAACCTTGTGGTTGCTCAACAAGTTCTTTCAGAACCGGATCGTAACATGATAAATGTTCTATCATATTGAGAAAGTTTCCACTGTTGGGCTGTCCAAGAATCTCCCTATGTCCTCTAAAAGCCAATTTACAAGTGGCCAGAGTGATTGTAATGTTGACAATACGCTCAAGTACCTGTCTCCAGTAATTAGCAGCATTCCTTGCATTCCTCTCCATGTTTGCATCGATTCTCCCGTTTTTCTTCCACTGTTCATATATGACACACGCTCCTGTGTGCATGTGAGTCAATCCTTGCAGACAACACATGTCCATGCATCACTGTAGAACGGTGCACCACGGTCTGCGGACAGCCAGCACGGCTCACAATAGGCACAGTCCAGGGTGGGGGAGTAACACAGCCATGTCCGTGGCAGTTTGATACCTGCTCTGGTAGTGGTGGTGTAATACATCTCGGAGAAACACCTGTTTCCTTGATGTGTGTCTCTGGGGAATGGGCCGATAGGCCTACATAGACCGGTTGCTATAATATAGCCTTTGATCTTGGCGTCGGGGGTCTCAATAGCGCCATAGAGTCCCCTATCGGTTGGGGGCGGGGCCCTTGCGGGAACTGTAGGACCACCGCCGGGCACAGCCAAATCCATCCTCTCCTCCTGGCTCATGGCTGGAGAAGAAGGTCGCACAGCCACGGATACAGCTTCACTTGTGGAGCTAGATGATGGTGAGGCAGGTGAGCTATCGTTAGCCTCCGGCTCCGGCTGCCGCTGCACGTCAACATTACCAACGTTAGCGTTCGATTTCGAGGACGATGTATAACAAAATAAACTGTCTAATTGTGTCTGTTTAGCCTTTACATCTCCTTGTTCTCTCTTGTCCTTTCTCTTTTGAGCGCCGCTCTTGTGTTTTGGTTTGCTGTACATGCAAGCTATTCAATTTGTTATAATTCTGCCGATCTTGCTGCTGCTATAGCTGTGTAGTACATATCACTTTTGATGTTGATTAAAAGGTTCACTCGTCACGCAAGGTATCACATGACATGAAAGGGTGCAAGGTCATTGGACAGACAAATTAAAAATTAATTTAGGTTGCTAGGTTACTTTGAAGACTGCGTGAACCAGTCAATGCCATTGGGGCCCCAAAATAAAATATATATAACAATTTTTTTTTGGAATTTAAACAAATTATATATATACATTATTTTTTTTTATTTTTTTTTGCATGGGCCCCTGGACGGCTGTGGGCCCCGGTGCAATGCACCGGCTGCACCGGCGATAGTTACGCCACTGGCTTGAATAGTATTCACTATAGCAGTGGTTCTCAACTGGTTGGTCGCGGACCCGTTTCGAGTGGGTCGCGGATGTGTGAGTGAAGAAAAAAGAACTTTTTTTTGGGGGGGGGGAAGTCAAACTTTTATTTTGAAGGCCCGATTTTCTAACGCTGTGCATGCAGTCGAAGTTGGACTGGAAGTACCGGAGACCATGAACGGTTTTGAAAACGTCTGTCAAGTAGTGATCATCTTGTCAATAAAACATCTTTGCTGATGTTTTTTCGAGTCTTCTGGCCAATCAGAATCAAGATTGTTGCCGGAAGTCCCCACGGAGAATAACTTTGCGGTAGAACTCTTCTTTATACATCCATGGTTACAACTTCAGATAGAAATGAACACATCATGAAATATGACCCCCGGTCTGATGACTGACAGGACACAGAACAATGGGAGCTATCTACCCCGTCCCTTGCCCATCATTTAAAGTAAGTCACACAGACTATCTCCTCTTTACTCTTCTCGCAGCAAGATGTCAGAACAAAGTGAAAAACAAACAATGGCATAACATATTATTAATATGTCGGGTAATATATTTATTTATTTTCTTCTGAGAGTGTACCAGAATGCATAGTTTATGTTAGTATTTCTAAAAATCTCCTGGGGGAGAATCTCCCCAGACCCCCCTGCTGGGGTTGGGTTTTCAGCATGCATGCCTTTTATATAGTTCAGCTTTGATCCCATCATCTCATTAAACCTTTTTTAAAAGCATACTTTAGTTCTGTGAAGGGATATAAGGGATATATGTACTGTACTTCACTTTTATTAATAGTGTATGCTGAAAAGCTTATATTACAGCACGATTTTTTGTTAGATTTAAGTGCTTCAAAA
Organism: Pseudochaenichthys georgianus; assembly: GCF_902827115.2. NCBI lineage: Eukaryota > Metazoa > Chordata > Actinopteri > Perciformes > Channichthyidae > Pseudochaenichthys > Pseudochaenichthys georgianus. The sequence goes on from NC_047516.1 coordinate 20,904,690, forward strand.
TGTTGGGTCGCGATGATTTGACCAAGTAAAAAGTGGGTCCCGAGGCCTGACCAGTTGAGAACCACTGCACTATAGCAATGGTTTCAATTTGCGTTTATCATTAACTGATAATGATAAGTACAATCTGCTGCCAGCAGAGAACATCTTCATTTTTATCTTTCTTATTATTTAGCTAAATTCAGTTCAACTTCATCAAAAGCTTTGTCAGTACATAAAAAAGCAGAAACATGAACTCCGTTGAGGGAAAACTTCTCTCTTGTGGCGGCTTCATTGAACAACCACAGTAGCAGGAAGATCATTTCAGACGCAATTAATGAGCTGTAATTAAGAACGCAGCTAGAGAGTTATTACGTTTTTTCAAACTAAATTATACTGAATTCAATTAGAAAAGTCATTTATTTCACTCAATAAGTAAACATACATAATAAAACAACACAGTGTACTAATGTGGAGGGATGATTTTGTGTGTGTGTGTGTGTGTGTGTGTGTGTGTGTGTGTGTGTGTGTGTGTGTGTGTGTGTGTGTGTGTGTGTGTGTGTGTGTGTGTGTGTGTGTGTGTGTGTGTGTGTGTGTGTGTGTGTGTGTTTCACGTTTGAATGCATGAGAGTGTGTCACATTCTAAATCAATACTCACTTCCCGTCAGTGAGTACGTGCTGTGTGAACAGAGATCAACATTCATCAACACTGTTTTTACAATCAATAGTTTAGGTCTAAAGTGTGTGAGGGTGAGGGTGCAGGATACGTTTTCTTACATAATTCCCCCGAGTCCTGCAGGACAGCCACAGAGGAACGCACCGCCGACAGGCTTACATTCCCCCCCGTTCTGGCATGGGTTTGGCATGCAGGATGTCAATTCAACTTCACAGCGCCCCCCAGTGAAGCCACCGCTGCAAGTGCACACGACGCCTGTTGGAGAGAGATTCAAAATGTGTCAAATAAAAATGTAGATTTAACTTGAATAACTGACTGTATATATAACCTATGATCTTAACACAAGCTGATGGTCACTACTGCACAAACAAACCATCAAATTCAAATGAAGCTGAAATTGAGGCAGAAGCTATAAGATTGAGTGAATCTGTTTCAGATGGCAACATTTATTACGCTAATTTATTTATACAACAAGATGACTAACACCCACACACATCCATCCACACAGACCTCCAGAGGGCAGGCTGCTGCACATGGCTCCGTTGAGGCAGGGCTGACTGACGCATGGATCCGGATAAAGCATGCAGCCCAACTTGACCTCGCTCAGGCCGGCGATCTCGGCATAACGGCTCCTCTTATTTTGGAGAGGCAGCTCGTTGCCGTTCAGCCTCAGCGAGCCCAGGCATCCCTGGAATCCGTCCTGGGCTCTTGGCTGGGCCTTCGCCCCCCGGTCCCAGAGCCCGGGCCCCGGGCTCGGCCTCGGCCTCTCGCTCTGCCCGCTCACGGGCCTCACTTGGGCCCCAAAGAAAAATGATGAATCTGGGGCCAGAGGCCAAAGGCGAACAGGAGCTCTGGCTGCTCGCCTGCGCTCAACATAGCTGTCATCCAGTGACAGGAGGGTATAGTTCCTAGTCAGCTCCAAGGCAACAGCATGCCAGAGGCCGTCGTTTATTGGTCTGCCAGAGATACCCATAATGCCAAGGGTGTTGTCACAGTCCAACTGGAACCAGAGTCGACCCTCTTCAATCTGTGGAAGGACAGGGAACATACGCTTTAATGATGATGATGATGCTGAGAAACAGCACACCCTTTGGGACACGATAATGTGCTTACCTTGAGCATGGTGCAGGGGTTAACACGTGTGAACATGATGACTCCTCTTCTCTGAAGTGTTCGGATCCTCAGGCCGAGCCTCATCTCTTCACTTTGGCCACTCTCTGTCACTCTGTACTTGATGTAGCTGTTTCCAGAGAAACTAAGAGAGGTTTGGCCTACAAGTCCACAAAACATATACACAATTAAAAAAGAGAAACTGATCAACTTTTTTTTCCCAAATGCATCAGATACATAGGTATAAAATTCAAGCAGCAAAGTAAATCATACCTGCACACTCGTCTAGTCTCTCAGGCTGACACTGGCAGACAGATGGCGCTGTAGGACCAGAGCGGACACACTGCATGTCTGCTGGACAGGACTGACCTTCACAAAGTTCCACAGGACTGGAGCAAGTCCCCCCTGTTTGGGCCAGATACAAAAACCACATTAGAAAATAATAACTCTAGGAAGAAAAACAGCTTCAAAGGTCCCCTATTATTCTGTTTTTCATCAATATATTATAGCTCTCAGATTTATACAAAACCTGTCTCTGAAGTGTTTCCAAATACCAAACAGATCATTGCAGCATTACCCATAATCCCCTCTGTTTCAGCCCTGTTTCAAAAGGGCTGATTATCGGTCTGTTACTTTAGATGAAAATAAGGAGCCCCTCCCCACGCCCCTCTGAGAGACATTTGGTTACAAAGAACTCAATGGTGCTCTAGGAGGAGATTCAGGTGATAAGGGGTGGGGGGGATGACCTTGGATGCTGATTGGCTAATGGTTACACAAGACAACAACTCGTTATGACATCATAAAGTGGCCAAAATCTGATCACATGAAATGAAAAAACATGAAAACGTGGATTTTGCATAATAGGTGACCTTTAATGCATGTATACATCTTTGCTTGCATGTATCCATCTCTCTGTTATGTGTTTTTCATTTTAACTTGACTAGAAATGCACTTGTGAGAAGCAACTGTGACAGATATACAGAACACTGTCAATGTCTGAGTGCAGTGCTCACCGGGGCAGGTGCAGGTCTCTTTGCGGCTGAACCTGGGTGACACCAAGCTGACCCTCTCTGTGCTGTAGGTGACAGTCGACTCCACGTCCATCACCAGGGTCTGCTCACACAACCTCTCCCCACACTCCAGCTCCCCAGAGCAGGCAGAGCTCACCACCTCCGCCCCGGACAGGATGCCCCGAATCTGCCCCCGCACGGCTGCTTCCTCCAGCTTAGCAGAGAACTCTTGCTGCGAGTAGATCCCACTCATCCGTCCGCCGGCTGATGTCTCTGGCATTTCCACCGCCAGAAGCAAATCCACTTTTGTTGTCCCCATCACCGGCTGAACACCCAGTATGTGGAGGGGATCCTGTTGTCCTGGTGACCATTTCCAACCGGCTAGTCCCCGCAGCGTTAGTTTGATCTGGTTCAAGTAGCGGCCAAGCAAGTCCTCCGGGGACAGAGAGCTGAAACGTAAGGTCAGGGCGCTACGCAGCAGCACATCTGTCACCTGTTCCACCTGCACTGACACGTCTGCTATCACAGCGAAACGTCCATCACTCACTGTGGCATTCATGTGGTATCTGAGGGAGGACAAGGGAATGTGTTTGTGGTTCAAGTTTTATCCATTTTCTTTATTATTTGCTATCAACATTAGCTTCAACAAGAGCAATTTCTATTCTTTCTTAGATTCACAAGAAGTGAAACAAACACTGACGGCATAATCATATAACAACAGAGACAAATTGCATACAATTACACATCTGAAGTCTAAGGAATCAAAACAGCAATTAATCAAATGTAGAAAGTACAGAGGTTATTAAACAAACAAGTTATTCAAAACCCCAAACAAAACATTGTGTTCTGATGTATAATTCATATTGGTTGGTCCCTGTCATTCATTCTAGTTTAAGTGTTTGTTTTTTAAAGATATTTAATTTATTTATTGTGTGAAGGTAATAAGATCCCCAGACACTACATGTTCTGTTTAACTGAGTTTTAAAGTGAAAAACGTGCCTTTAGGCTCTATTTTGTGTAAGCTAGAATTGTATCACATATTTGTTGCAGCATAGGACCACGCAGCCATCAGGTACCCTAGGTGAGAGTTGCTGTGACACCAGTTTCCTAATTGATGGTGTTGCATAAGGGCAGTGTGTGTGTGTGTGTGTGTGTGTGTGTGTGTGTGTGTGTGTGTGTGTGTGTGTGTGTGTGTGTGTGTGTGTGTGTGTGTGTGTGTGTGTGTGTGTGTGTGTGTGTGTGTGTGTGTGTGTGTGTGTGTGTGTGTGTGTGTGTGTGTGTGTGTGTGTGTGTGTGTGTGTGTGTGTGTGTGTGTGTGTGTGTGTGTGTGTGTGTGTGTGTGTGTGTGTGTGTGTGTGTACCTGCCAGGTTCCAGGCCCGGCAGAGCCACAATGCTGCCATCCTTTCTGTTTATCGTAAACATGCTTTTGGGCTGAAGCTTCTGGGTAAATGACAGCACGTCATTGGGGTCGCGGTCCGTTGCGTAGATCTGACCAATTGGCCCGCCCTGGAACGTGTCTGTTACCATGACGATGAAGATTTCGATGGGGGAGACAGCGGGTTTATACTGACTGTTCCCGATGACTCTCATAAATATCCAGGAGGAGGAAGTCAGACTTGGTTTACCAGAGTCAGTTGCCTAAGAGACCAAAACAAAGTCACAGTCAGTGGTGGATAAAGTACTCAGATCAGTGGTAAAGCACAGTGTAAACATGCCAGTCCTGCATTCAAAATGTACTTTTCCGAACAAAAGTAAAACAAATGTTGCTCAAAAAGTTCCTAAAGATCATGAAGTAAACGTACAGTACTAATTCTACACAACGGCCCATATCAGAAAATTAAACTATCTTATTGTATCATCCTTTTTAATGCATTAATTTGTCTATCAAGGTTTTTTTTCTATATATTGCCAGGTAGGTAATTTAAGAGAGGAATAAGAAATAATAATACAAATAAATGATTTGATCCGTTTTATAAATCTTTATCCAAATATTCAATATAACTAATGCTTTCAGGCAAATATAGTGCAGTAAAAATCAGGGCACATGTACTAAAGTTACATTTACTCAAGAACGGGGAATTAACCATTGTAGTTAAGTACAGTACTTAAGTTAGTCTAGTATTAAGAAACTGTCTACTATTGGTTACATCAATCTGAGATCAAAAGCGTTTTGTTTTTTTACGCTGTGGAAGATCTCAAAAGATGGTAATAGCAAAGGGTGGCATTGTAGCTTAAACTGAAAGACACATCAATATTAAAGCTCAGAGCCCCCTTCAGTCTCATCATAACAATGGTGTTTCAGGGTTGCCAACTCTCACGCATCTGGCGTGTGACACAGGCTTTCACTCTCAATCTCACGCTCTCACGATGCCCAAACTATTCTCACGCCAAAAACAATAATACCGAAGACAAGAAACGGTTTTGAAAACTGTTGTCACGTAGCATCTTTGATAATGTCTTCTGGCCAATCAGAATCAAGATAACGCGTGGTGTTGTTGCAGGAAGTCCCAACGGTGAATACTTCTGCTGTAGTACATCTCTATATACATCGACAACATTATGTGTTGATCGAAATCGTAATGAAATAAGACCCCACGGTTTGATGATTGATAGGTGTGTGGGCTGTCTTTCATTTTGACACACAGAACAATGAGGGCTATCCACCCTTATGGATAAGGGTAGAGGAGGGAAGAGTCATTCACACAGCCTTTTCCCTCTTCTCTCTGTGAGGAGCAGCAGGTTCAGCTTTCAGAACAAAAGTAACACAAAACTAAAATGGCATTCATTTTTAAAATATGTCGTGGAGTAATACATTTATTTATTTGTCTTCTCAAGAGAGTAGGCTACCAGAATGTGTATTTTATGTTAGTATTTCAAAAGATCTCCTGGGGAAGAATTCCCCCAGACCCCCCTGCAGGGGTTGGGTTTTCAGAATGTCAACTATTTCACCTGTGGGGAAATTGCAGGATTGGCTCCAGGTCGCCCTTTTTATTTACTTCAAGACAAATGTGCCTTTTTATTTGATACAGTTCAATTTGGATTGAGACAGGGAAATAATCTAAACCTCACGCGTGGCGTTTCACTGTCAAGGGGATATTGCAAATTACATTGCAAATACTGACTTGAGCCCCACCATAGATTACTCAACAAAAATACTCTGGAGCCGCAACTGCTGACCCGTATTGCGCATGCGCAGATCTAAGATCCAGTAGAAATGATAAAAAAGTAAAAGTCTACTGCTTATTGTTCTACTAGGTCAAAATACAGTCAAAGAATATATGAGAGTGAGAGTGTGTTAATTAATATATTTGGCAGTTTGGAGTAAGTCTGTAGATTTGTTTGTGTCTGTGTGTTTCATGTATGGGCCTCTCACGATAATTAATTTCGTTGGATACATTTTCCCGGAAATTATTGCGATAAACAATAATATTGTCGGCACCGTTGTATGACCATTTTAGACTACTGACATAATGATAATATATAATAATAATTCAAGTACATCCTTTCAAACGGCTAGTCACATCCTCATGTAAATGGAAATGTATCGAGTTCATTTTTATTTATCGTACGATAAGTCAATTAATTGCTTATCGCGACAGGCACACAATAAAACAGTAGAAACAAACATGTGTTTGACTTTCATTAGTGAATGAAACTGTGTGCCCTTTATAGTCTGTGTCCAATTTTGTGTATTTGTATATATTGTATATCCTACATATATGCTAAGGTCCCGCTGCTGACACGATAGCAGTCATTTTGTGCGCATATGTGTAATTAAACCCATGATATCAAAATCTCACTCCAGCCAGGTACCCAAAGTTGGCAACCCTGTGTTCATACAGTAGCTTCTCTATAATTGAAATGAGTTCATATGAGGCTATCAAGATGAAACAAATAAGCTAATAGCCTCACATTTAGAAATACTGACTGTGTGTAAACATGCTAACACAGTGTACTAGGAGTCAGGAGTCAGAAAACCAGCTACTGCTAACCTGGATTTCAAGAGTGAACTCTCTGGGGGCTTCAGGGCCAAACACACGTTTGGCCCTCAGAGTTCCAGTCTGGTCGAAGGAGAAGAAATGTCCCTCATTTCCTGACACCAGTCGAAACTCAAAGGGAGGGCCATTTCTAGGGCAGTCTTTATCACTCATTGACAGCTTCAGCAGGGTGGTGCCGGCAGCTTGGTTTAACTGCAGGCATTTGGAGAGAGAGAAGAGTTAATGTCACCCAGGAGAGAGCAGGAACTGTGATGGCCAACACTGATGGTTTATTTGGAGCTTCGGCCGGAGAATTCACAAGACGTGTGCTCTGCCACGAGTTGACACAGCGGTTGCCCGACCAATTATGAAGATCTCTGCCCCTAACCCATGTATTTAGCTGGTTCTGAGAGAATAATCAACATTGTGCATAACAAGACAAAACCATAACACCTCTATCAGCTGACGCCAACAGGCAGGAATAGGAAGAGGAAACACTGAGAGGGCAGCTGTGCTCAGCGAGGGCAGTACAAACTGATCAACTGGGTCAAAGTTATTGGCCTAGGAAAATATTTCTCCAACAAACATGAATATGAGAAAAACACACAGACTGGTACCTGTATGACGGCTGTGGAGTTGGGAGGAGTGAAAACAGGGGGGTTGTCGTTGACGTCAGATATGTCGATGTTGAGGGTGACGGTGGAGGACATGGCAGGAGAGCCACTGTCGAACGCCTGCACTGACAAAGAGTACTGGGATACCTAGATGGAGCAGGAGGGGATGAGAGTCCTCTTTGTGTAACGGGATATATGAGAAGTACAGCTAAGCCTTTATGACGTAAATACATCGGAATATAATATATAACTTCATTTGGTGTTGACCTTGAGCGGACTTGGTATTTTGTGTGCTCACGAACCATAAAATTGCTATTGATGGTAAATGATATATTGAACTTAGAGATGCATCCTTACTAGTTCTCTGTCGAGCCGCTTATTGACTTTGAGCAGTCCTGTCACAGGGTCAATCCAGAAGTGGTTAGTGCGGTCCCCTTTCAGGATGGAGTATGTGATGCGCCCATTCACCTGGCTGTCCAAATCTTCTGCGGAAACCTAGAGAAACACACACACACACAGAAACACACACACACATGGAGTGAAATGCAGTTAATAAGAGAAGATAAGATCTACTTTATTGACACCAAATTGGGAATTGTTTGCAATGCAGCAGCATAAAAAACAAAACAAGGCATTGCACATAAGTAGAAATGAACAATTCTAGAATGTCAAAATCTCAAAATAGAATTAAAACAGCATTACAATTAGAAACTATACAGTAGATAACAAATCTATAAACTCTAACAATAAAACACTATTGAAGGGCCAATTTTTAGTTAACACAATAGAATAGAATCAGAGGGATGAAACCCTCTTTAATGGTCACACATGCAGAGCACACAGCACACACAGTGACATTTGTTCTCTGCTTTTAACCCATCCTAGTACCAGGAGTCTTGATAAAACAGAACACTTAAGATCCAATGTGTATTATTGTAATCATTCTTTCTTTGCAGAGATGTCACACAATTAAAAGCAATGCACCAAAATTAGCTAGTTGCTATTTGACATCTGTTGTTCCAGGTCAAGTAGACAAAGACAACCATAAAACAACTATGATGTTACTTAAAACAGCACATATCACACAAAGTCCATCGGTGCGAGATAATAAATGGAAAACATGTACAAAATAAGAGAGAAAATCAAATGTTACCCTCGTTATTGTCTGCCCGACAGACGCATCCTCGCTGACCAGAACATTGTAGATGTCCTGACTGAAGGTTGGAGCGTTGTCGTTGACGTCCATCAGTTCAATGGTTACCATGGTAGCTGTGCTGAGAGGAGGGTTCCCGCTGTCCCAGGCCTCCACGGTGAGGTAGTAGTCCTTACACACCTCAAAGTCCAAATCATCAGCCACAGAAATAGAGCCTAAAATAAACACATTGTACGGCATGTATAGGATTGAATTTAAGACACATCGTTTTTTATTAGCAACCCCCCACTTTAAATAGTCGTTATTATTTACGTACCTTTATATTGTTTTATTTATTTTATAGGCCTTAAAGGATTTTATCTTATTTTATTAATCTAACAATAGCAATATTTATTTTTACATAGATTTTTTTATATTTTAATCGTTTAAACTTTATTAGAATTATGGCATTTTTATTACTGTTATCTTTTTATTTTAATTTCTGTTTATTACCTATATGTTCACTTTGTTTTATGGGATTTTATATTGTTGCAACGATTCAGTTGTCTTGAGAGAAATCATTATTTATTTAATTTGTATTATCATACCTTTTACCTCATTGTGTCTATTAACCTGATAACATGTTATATTTTGCTGCATGTACCTGTAAAGTTCTTAAAGAATTATCTGAGCGGAATTTCTTGTTGTTTATTTTTAACTTGTGATGTGTCATTTTGTAAAGCACTTGGAGCTGCATGTGTTGTATGAAAAAGTGCAATATAAATAAAGCTTTATTATGATTATTTGAAGTGAGTTTTAGTTTTGCATTCAGCACATACAAGGACCTCCGCTCACCCTGGTTTCTGTCTATGCTGAACTTTCTCAGCTCGTTGCCTGACCGGATGGTGTAGGCGATATCAGCATTCGGTCCGATGTCCACACTCGTCGCCATCACTCTCAGCACCTCGGTTCCCACAGCAACATCCTCAGGGACGGTGACGGCGTAGTCCCTCCTCTGGAAGACTGGAGCATTGTCATTCACATCCAGCACCAAAATGGTCAAATCCACCTGAGGGAGAGACAAACTCAATTCACTGCAATGAGAGTTCAGTTTCAGCTGAAGATAAGATAAGGATATTCATGAAAGAAAAGATACTGAGAGCTCCACAAACAAGAGCGGCGTCTGGGGGGGAAACCCATTGGCGTTTTTGTCCACCAAAGCCCCGAAGAGAATCTATTGAATTCTTACTTTCTTTTTGGTCACTAGATAAATATTAAATAGAAAGTAACCCTGGATGTGTCATTTTGTTTCTGCTCTCTGGGAGGTCAAAACAACTTCAAACAAGGCTGTGATGTTACAGAAACATTAAACCTTGTTATAATATGTATATTTTATTTTATTTTGGTAGGTTATATTGCAAACAAAAGTCTATAAACAATTGAGAAGTTCATTGTAGCTGAGGGTTGGGAATAATGTATCATCAGTTTCTAGTATTTATGTATTGGAATGAGTTTGCAATGTTTCTGCACTCTAAGTTGTTCCGACTAGTTTTACCACATAATTTAAAAGGAATTTTAAGTTGTATGTACTTAATTACCCTCATTCGGGATACAAGTTTTTAAGTTGACAACCATTTATAAATTAAGTTGCTCCAAATATATTGTATTCAATCGTTTTTTTCTTATCTTTTTCATGTTTTTGCCTTTAAAGAAAGAAATTAATTGATTCCACAACAAAAATATTAGGCAATTCACTTTGAACTGCAGTTGTTTATTTCAACACATGATGTTTCAATCAGGAGAGAATTCATTTTGTTTGAACATTTATGGACACATGCCATACAGTATGATAAGGTGCATGAACACCTGAAATCACAGCTGACTGCAGGAGAGAGGAGAACCATTTTATAGTTTGGCTGCAGCACGTTGATTGGCTGCTGGAGAATGAGGTGAAATGTAATAGGTTAAAGAGAACGCCTGGATGAGCTGATTATAAGCAGCTGCGGAGTGAATGTATATACACCCAGTCTTCCTGAAAGAACTTGCGCTGAGCTTCATTTAAATCTTGAAAAAAAAGATAAATATCACATTTAAATTGCCCCACAAATAATAAATAAACACATTAGCCATATTACCATGGGACATGGGGACACAGCAAATACATGCTGCCATCACATCGAGGTTAGAGGCCTTTGCATATTTAAAACCAGAGCCAAATATGTCAAATCTGTAAAGTTTTTGTAGAACTACAGAAACAAACTCTCAATGGCCACCGTCTGCAGATCACACACATCCATTTTACAAAAGATGTAACAAAGATGTTTGCACTGCCGACAGTCATTATTTAAAACAGTATTGAACACATTTAACGCAGAATGCTTGCTCATTCATTTGTTTCCCTCCACCACGATGGTTGCCATCGTATGGTCAGATCCTGGGTGGACCGGTCACTGATGAAGGCGATATTCATGTCCTTTTGAAGAACATTACATAATAGGATAGCGCATAAGAGATAATGAATTAGGTAATTTCATACTTTTCAAACTGTCACTCTTAGCGAATTCAGAGCCATTATTACCAGCTGCTAAAGCAACGCTGGTATTGTTTTCACCTATTGAGTCTGCATGTGTGTGTCGTCATGGCAACGTGGTCCTGAAGACACACAGAGGTGCTTTTGAGTACTTTGCCTAATGTTTAAATGCATGTGGACAGATTTAGTAGATAAGTTTTAGTGTATATTTTTAGCAGGTTCCATACAATATGTGAACTGGTTTAGTGAAGAGCAGAAGCCACTTTTCAACACCTATCAACACCTATGCTGAACGTTGCTAAGATATTATATAGGCAGTGGATGGCTATAGTTCTCTGCGTACTTCAATTGTATTGTGCTATTTTTGAAAAAGGAAAAAAAGAGAAATGACGAATATATTCTGAATGGGTGACTGCCAACGACTTGCATTTCAATGACAACTCTAAATAAGGATCCTAGCTCAAGAAGCATGTCCTTGATCTGCTTCACCGAGATTCATTTTTAATAAAAAGCGATATCACAATAGTAACCAAAGTATTTTTACTCTCACAGTAGCCTATGCTACTTTGTATCCTCTCACAGAACTATTCACAGTTCAAAGGCTGCTAATTTTGGTCAAACAGCAATTTACATATACAGTGCAACTACAAGGCATCTACTGTATTTGAATTACAAAAGATGACACTCACCTTAAAATGTCCTTTGTATATTTCTATTTGTCTTAACTGTGGGAACTTGTCCAGGCATGTTAAGTGGGAGTGGACTTGAAATCCTTAACTCAAGGTGTAGAACAATTAAGTTATCAAGCCAATTGCATTACTTACTACAACTTGAATTTTGTTTTAAGTCAATTAACGCAGAAATCAGAGTTCAAATTACACACAATATTAAGTTGATGTAATTACCAACATTGTTACGTCAACACAACTTATAAATTAATGTTTGCAACTTAAAATGTTTATCAAAATCAATTAACTCACATTTTTATCTTGCAACCATGCATTTAATTAAGTGGAGGTGAAAGGTCGCCTGAATGTGTGTGCTTTTCAAATATTGCTTCATTTTTACATGAGAATGTAATATTATAAGTCTCTTATTCGTTACTTTTTATTATTAAAACAAATATTGTTCCAACAATTTTGATAGGTTTGTTGAAATGAAAACAAATCTGTTTATTTGCCTTTCTGTGTTATTTCAGTTTTTCTTGTATGTCGTTTCATTAAGTGTTGTGGTTGTTATAAATCAGAGACCCCTCTTTTAATCAAATTGAACATAATTGCATACGGTCACACCGTCCTCCATTAGGCATTATGTAAGTAATAACCTTTAGGTGTAAGGTTAAAACTGGTTACATAATGGTATTAGTTTAGATTGTCAACTCTATTTATTGTTAGAAATATGAATTGGCTAGTATACAGAATGGGTAGATGTAAAAGTACAAAGATGGATAACAGAATCACATGCTTTCAAGCTAAACTGCATCGGACCTTCATTATTTTCATCCCTGTTCTGTATTCTGGCATACACACGCAGCATAATGGTGCGGTATAATGTAAGCTACATATGGAGTCAAAGAGGAGAGACACTTGATTCCAGTTCCACTCACTGCAAGTGGGATGTCTAAGCATTTATATATTTTCTGCTAGAAGTGCCTGGGAATATGTCTACTACTCGCTACTATGACTACCGCAGCTGTTATTCCAGTTGCTACAAATTTGGTCCAAATAGGCACAGCTGGTCTCACTTTTGTCTGGGGTTCATCTAAAGGTATAGCTAGTGCTGGCAGTCCTAAAAGAACCCCTTTTTACCTCTTTTCTGCCTGCCTCTGCGTCTGTATCTGTCACCTTCCCCACTTTCCCATCCAAGACACTCCACAAGTTGATGATTTATCTTGATTAAATCCACCAGGTTCTTTATCTGATCTCTTCAGTAAACAACATGTTTTTATTCATTGGTTTCTTGTTATTCAGGTGTATGGACAGAAATACAAATTGCACATTATGAGCTGGTGGACTTACTAATGTGCCTCTTAATGTTTAGTGTATAAAATCGAAATGCATAATTATGGTAAAATCTATTCCTTTTTTTTAATATACATAATTGGTGTAAAGAAGCCGTTTCCATTTAGTCTGTATCTCATTTAATTTCCATGTTTATTTCACCTTGTTGGTAATTTGTGTGAGGACTGTTATTGCCCCTGTTTCAGAGGTGTCATATGTTGTGATTTGGAATAGCTTTTAAGATGCTTTTCCCTGCACTTATGCTTCGTGTATAGCATGCGAATGACTCAATGAGATTGAATGTGTGTCACTGGCATCACTTACCTGGGAGGACAGCGCCCCCTGTTGCCCATCTTGATCAGTGGCCTGGACACGGACTCGATAGGAGTCTTGGCTCTCTCTGTCTAGAGTCTTCTCCAGAATTACCATCCCTGATACGGGTTCAATGGAAAACAACCCGTTGACTGAATCCACCAGAGAATAGACTACCGTACGGTTAAATCCTGGAGAGAATGGGAGATAAAGATTAATATTCATGTCAAAATGTTTTTCTTCCTGTTCAAGGTTCAAGGTAGTCTTCTCTATTTTACAAATTGTGTGTGTGTCTCTTTTCATCAAAAGCTGCAGATAATTAAGTAATCTCATGTGCGAGTCAGCAGTTTGAATGCTTAGTGACAGTATCTTCAACCTGCATTCAATGTAACTTTATTTGTTCATTACATCCTTGTTTAACATCTTACTCGTCCAGCAGGAAACATCTTATTAGCTTACCTTCATCTGGGTCGCTGGCTTGCAGCCGGGTGAGCAAAGCCTTGGGGGCGGCATTCTCATAAACGCTAGCCAGGTAATGGGGAGAGGAGAAGGAGGGGGCATTGTCATTCACATCCAACACTTTGAGAGAAATGTCAGAGCGGCAGAACAGCCCTCCTCCATCAGTAGCCTGGGCAATGAGTTTATAAGTGGTCGTCATCTCCCTGTCCATGACCGTGGCCGTGCGCAGCTCACCTTAGGACACAAACACGGAGATTTAGAAAGGAGGCTTATTCTCGGACATACTGTGTATATTGTTATTCCTAGGAAAGCTTAGAAAATAGAGCAACTGAATGTACCGGAGTTGGCATCCATGTAGAAATCTTCAACCCCGATGCCAAACAGTGAGTATTGGATCTCAGCGCTGGAGCCTGAGTCAGCATCTGTTGCGCCCACTGACACAATGCCCTTGTTAATGGGAATGTTCTCAGGGAAAGAGGCACTGTACACCGCCTGTCAAAACACACACACACACACACACACACACACACACATACACAAGCACTAAGTGAAACAACAGTGTCTGAAAAAAACCAATCTGTCCAACACATAAAACGATTGAGCACGGCCTCCATTATCCCTGGTGATAAACCGAGCATAGCAGAGTAAAGTGCCCTTTTCTGACCCGGCATTCACTTTGGTCGTCTCTGGAAATGAACTTTGTGACCCCACTAATTCCCCAAACACAGACCAGCACATTTAAAGAACTACATACTTTTTTTCTCTGTACTTCTGACTTACACTTGGTGCAATTATTTGTCCATTGCATGATGTTGTGGTCGATCGACGTGTATCACTGCGAAACTACTATATCCACTGCTTCACTTTCAACTGCTATTACTTCTACTCTTTTACCACTATACTTATCGCTATTATTTCTTTTGTTGCGTCAAACATGACGAAACACTAATATCAGCAGTGGAGGTTGTTTATGAACTTCTATTGGCATTACTGCTACTACCACTTTTACAGCTGACTTCTGCATCTACCGTTACTTGAGATAGAAATGATTTTGTTTCTCTTGTTACTGTTAGAGCAACAGGCACTACAATACTACTAATACTTCTTATGCAACTGGCACTTTTAGTAAAAAAACATGAGAATAAGGCCATGATAAGTTAGGGAATCGTGTGTGACTCTTAACATATTTTGATAAATGTCACGTCATGCCAGAATAAAACAAACTGTGTAGTTACCCTGGCTGAACTTGTAAAGGAACAGAAAGAATATGAGAGGAGAAGAGGGACACAGCGAGGGATCATTTCAAAGAGAATAAGTACGTTTGGAGAGAAAATGTAACTTTGTCAACTAATGATGTGAAATGAAAGGAGGGTATTTCCAGAATACTGCACAGCTCAACGGTTGTCCCTTTTCACAGTTTTTGGTCTCTTATACAACGTTCATTTGAGTTTGCATCTTAAAGTTGTCGGCAGAAAATAGCACCGCACCTGGTGTTAAATGTTTTTAATTGCCAATCATAAGTTAGTGTCATTGTTGCAACTGGAAGATCATAAGCTTTTGACTGTGGGCATTTAAAAGATTACAATATATTACGTTTCGGAATGTTACTTGTACTTAAGTTACAGTACAGTACATTCCTAGAAGTATATTATGAGTACTATTGATATAATGTTGAAGTAATTTAAATGCAGTGTGTACTTTAGTAAATGGTGAAACAAAACATATTTAACTAATCCTGTTCTGAAGCTTTTTCACATACATAAATATTATTATGCAAACATTATTCAACAGCATTTAAAATAGAGGCGCTGCAGTTAATGTTTGTTGCTCTCAGATTCTGCATGACACGATAAGACACTGATCAACTATTTGTTATTCAACGTGTTACTATTTGTTCAATTTCACCTTAAGCACGAAGCAATTTGTCTGTGGCCAGTGTAACTCGGTTTTCTTTCTATTTTTAGCCAATAGTAATTGCAATATGGTTAGCATGGACATACGCAGAGCACAGAGGCAATTAGAGTGCCATGAATTCTAAAAAAAGGCTATAATAATACTTCACTGTCCTACATTCCATTGAATTATTTATTTTCTGTGCATATTTGAATTTGTACCCACTACATGTGTGTATTCTGACCTGGTTGCAGATGGGACTGTTGTCATTTGCATCCATGACGGTGACTTCCACTGCAGTGCGAGCCACATATAAGCCGTCGCTGGCTGTGATGTTGAGCAGATACCAGTCCTGCTGCTCCCGATCCAGCAGGCCGCTCACATAAACCTTCCACTCTCCCTGAACGAGAGCCAGGCCAAACACGCCCCGCGGGTTCCCCCCTGAAGATTAAACGGATGAGAATTAAACCGCTGTCACTTCACCGCAAAGAAAGAGGCAAAGATGCATTGTAACAGACTTGTGAACAAACAAGAAGTCTCATTCAGTCCCAAGAAGAAAAATCACCAGCTCCCCACCCATCCCCACCCCCACACAAATGATGCAAGTACCCTTTGGCATAATCAATACACCACTATCGTCATGGCCTAAACAATGGTGGTGGTGAAACAGTTATGGCCTTTCAAAGTTTAAAAGATGTGACCTTTTGTTGTAACATTACAAAGGCCAAAATAGATCATCCTTAGATATTATCAGACCATTTTATGTGAATACAAATTATCAAGCTCAGTGTCAAGGTGAGAGTTTTCCCTGCGAGTCTGTGTAGGGGTTTTATTACTCCCATAAAAAAGAGTTACTACACAAAGTCATGTGCGACTGTGTGGAATCCCAACCAATATACCAGCTTAACGTCGTTTTAAAGAATCATTGAGACATCCTTGTGCTGGTTGGTGCTCTATATATTATATAAACTTTACTTTTTTTAACCAAGCATTCTTTTAATATATTCATAAATGAAAATGTGGAAAACAGGGTCTCTCTGCCTTGATTGAGAGGTTTTCTTTGTACAATGGGTACATTGTGGACTCAAAAGGAAATTCATAAAAACAAAAGGTCCGTCGTGTTTGACATTTCATTTGGAATTTATTTAAATATGACCTTTAATAATAACAACCTCCTTAGTGAAATTAATTATTATGCAACACCACCTTATCTGACTAGATAATGCAATTACTGTAACACATTATTCCGCCATTATGTTAGTATTCTCTTTAATTTCCTCACCGGTTATGTAAAAGTTGACAAGGCGGTTTTGGTCCGTGCCGTCTTGATCTTTAGTTTTTAGAAGAGCTACTACCTCACCGAGGGGGTCGTTCTCCGTTACTGCCCCCCGGTAAAGCTCCCTCTCAAACTGCGGGGGGTTGTCGTTAACATCGGACACAGTGATGGTAACCACTGTGGTGGAGGAGAGAGACTGGGACTCCCCCAGGTCAGAGGCCACTACTTCAAAGCTGTAGCTGGAGCAGGCCTCGTGGTCCATCTGACTCAGAGTGGTGATCCAGCCTGTTTTACTGTCAATAGCAAACACTGAGCTCATAGTGATGGGGCTACTGACGGTGCGAGCGTCCTTTGTCAAGTCCAAGTTGTAGTTGATCAGAGGTCCAAGGCTGTAGGTTACCTGGAATTAAGAAAACAAGTATTGACAAGCTTCTAAAGCATCTACAACACTGCAAACTTATGATAACTTGTCTTGGCTGTCACAGACCTGTCCATTCGAGCCCCAGTCTGGATCAAGTGCACGGACTTGTATCAATCTGGTCCCTACTGGCATCCCCTCCATCACTGTGGCAACATAGGCATTCGTCTCAAACATTGGCATGTTGTCATTCACATCGAGGATCTGCAAATAAAAATAAATTCAAAATAAAGTTTCAATTATACTGAAAAATATTGCAAAAGGGAATTAAAATCCACTAATTCTCAGAATTATTCAAGCTTATGGTATTCAATTTCCTTAATGCATTGATTTTGTATAATTTCCACATTTTGAATTATAATCCACAACACGTCTTCCTTTTGTGCAAAGTTTAATTATGTTATGAAGCAACTTCAGGCCCTCAAATAGAGGAATCATAGGAGAGAAGACAGGTTATTTCCATGTTGTCACGCTTTCACATAATGAAATCACAACAGTCTTTATTTAGCTGTATCACACACCTTAACCTCGACGTCCACAGTGGAGACGGACTCGATCAGGTCTTTTCTTGTTGTTGCTGCGACCTTAAAGCGGAAGATGCTGATGAGCTCATAGTCGAGTGGCTTGATCAGACGGATCAGCCCCGTGTCCCTCTCCACCAGGAAGGTCCCTCCCTGGTTGCTTTCGAGCGTTTCTCCTCCAACTGCAGAGAAGCTCCCAGTCTGTCCGGGGACCATGTACACAGACCCCAGAGCTGTCCCTGCTGCTGTGTCCTCTGGGATGGTGAAGGAGTACTGCGGCTGGCTGAAGGAGGGAACAAATGCATCTGATGGGACGACGTGGATGAAGGCTGACACCAGCGAGTGTTTGGCCGGGGAACCGCAGTCTGTGGCTTTGACGAAGAAGGACAGCACCGTCCCCTGGAGGTGGTCCACGGTGCTTTTAGTCATCATCCAACCGCTGTCCGCCTCCACCTGGGCTCCGGCAGAAACCACAAGGAATTTTAAATCTTTAGATACAATCAGAATCAGAATCATTCGCTCCACAGAGGGGAAATGTACATTTGTTAAAGCAGAAAGGAGCCAAAGGCAGCTTAATGTTAACTTGCATAAAAAAAATATTAAAGATAAAAAAATGAAAGAAAATTCCACAATTTACAAAATACACATCTGTAACAATAATCATAGTAATAAAGACAGTAATATGTATTCCACTATCACTTTCTTTATTTTCATCCATATCAAATTAGCCGTTTGTATAGTTCTTTATTTTCTCCTAGCTCGTACTTTTGTTTACCTTTGGAGCAGCTAACTGAGGCATCAATCTTAATGTAACGTCATTTTAACTTAAAAATGTACAATTACAGATACCAGATGGCTTTTAATCCAATTAAATGGGGAGCTGGAGTCTGTTAAGAACATTTCTTAATTAAGATATGGTATATATGAGTTTGAATATGGTCAACTCTCATTAAATACATTGGTTGTTGTAGAATTGTTCTCTTTTTCTTAAAGAAGACTGAGAAAATGTTTGCTGCTCTATTAAGTTATGAAGTGCAAATATAATTATTATATTATGCGAAGTACAGCAGTATAAATTATAAAGTTGTAAACCAAATGTACTGACCTCCAGGACATCCACCAGCGAAAGGCGTGCCTCGCTGTAAAGGGAGTAGGTAACCCTCCCATTAGACCCGGCATCAGTGTCAGTGGCTTGGATCTGTGTGACCAGAGAACCTTTAGCAACATTAGCTTTAATGCTCATGCGGTACTCCACGGCTCTGAACCGAGGGGCGTTGTCATTCTCATCAGCAAGAACCACTCGAACTGTGCAAAACGATGCCCGGCCTGGAAAAGAAACACGATATAAATGTGATTCATACAGACATAATTAGCCTCGTGAAACTGTTTCAATCACTTGAGGTTATAGCGAATGGCAAAACGTAATGAATCTTTAATTCAAAAATGCTAATGCTTTTAGAAATTCTCATTTTGTGATCTTCTTATACAGAGGCTATTATCTTAGAGGCAAACCAATGCAAGAACAGTGACTATTCGTACATTAATGTTAGCTACATGCTTGGTCTGCCAGATGTAGGTAGAACTTAGACTATTGTGTACGTCTAAAGTCATATACATGGGCTGATTTGAAGATAGCCTTTGTCAGGGAATCAGTGTTAGTGTCAACAAGTATACCTCCACCATCCAGGGCCATAATGGTCAGCACCATGTCCTTGTTAAGAGGATTTTCTCTGTCTAATTTCTGAGCGGTTGATATGAATCCATCTGCATCGATGGTGAACTGAGTCTTCCCCAGGTCATTGATGAAGGAGTAGCTGATCTGGCCAAACAGCCCGGAGTCTTCATCTGTTGCACGGACCTGGAGACCAAATAGAAAACATATATATTTCATATTGGTCATTGTAAGGCTCTACAACTTCTTCCATGTAGGAACTTCCAAATAAAAGCCCTGATGGACAGATAACTTAGTGAGCAGAACAATATTGCAAAAGGGAATACAAATTCACTCTTTCTCAGAATTATTCAATCAGAATCAGAATCAGAAACAGGTTTATTACCAGGTAGGTTTACACGTACGAGGAATTTGACTTGGTGTCATGGTGCATAAAAACAAGAATTAAAAACGCAGATAGAGAACTAGAAAAATATTTTAAAAATCTAGTAAAATCTAGCAGTATTTACATTGCAATGGTATGGAATAGAAGGAATAACATATACATCAGCAGTAATACAAAATATTGTTGTGCATTGTGTGCATTAACGTAACTAATGCACACAATGGCTGTGGCTCAGTGGATAGAGTGCTGGACTTCAAATCAGGGGGTAGCAAGTTCGAGTCCCACATGTCGTTGTGTCCCTGGGCAAGACACTTCACCCCAAATTGCTCCTGTGGGGATTGTGCACAGTACCGAATGTATGTAAGTCGCTTTGGATAAAAGCGTCTAACAAATGACCTGTAATGTAATGCAAGATAATTTTAACGGTATTCAATTTCCTTTTTGCATTGATTTTGTATAATTTCCACATTTTGAATCATCATTAGCAACAACCCATCTTACTAGGCAAACTTACTTGAATGACCTTTGACCCTGGAGGAGCATTTTCTTGGACTTCAGCCAGGTAGAACCTCTGGCTGAACACTGGGCTATACAGGTTGGCTCCGAGGACACGTACAATCACCTGAAGATCACAATCATTCTTAATATACTCATCCCCCTACATATCATTCTCATTTTGATGCCATCACAATAATCATTACTGACCGATTTGTCAAACATGATCACATCAATATGACATGCACACAGGCAGCGAAAGCATCAGGCCTGTGATCTAATGGTGATTGATGCAGCTGTAAACACTCGGGAGAAACTACTGTGGAGGTCTGCTGTGTTCACATCATGTCAGAAGGGGAAGCAAAAGAATGAGGTGACATGTTGTATCTACAACATGTAATATAGACTGTCAGAGATAAGGGATATCAGAGCCTACTTGTAATTACCACTATAGGACAGGTTTTTTTACAGCTGGCAGGTCGTCCTCACAGTAAATCTCATATGACACAGCACACATTAACCTCTAACTGCAGAGCGACTCAGCAGCCAATGGTACGAGGCATCAGTCGTACTCGACAGCTGCAAATGTTTGAGATCAAATTGAAGCAAGGGATTTGCTCGGTATGAAACACTCCAAAGGTTAAAAAAAATAGCAAATCGGTTAATAGTCAATTGTACTCTGTCTCACCTGAGCGGTGTTGGTGAAGACTCCATCTGACACGGACACATTTAGTTGATAAGAGAGTTTCATGCCTTGTCTCCTCTTGTTAGATAGACTGAGCACGCCTGTATCTGGCTCCATCGTGAAAATCATTTTGTCATTCCCGGAGAGAATAGTGTACCTGAAAGCAATTTGTAAAAAAAGAGTACAATGGTGTTTACGTTGTTTCATGTTGTTTTGCTCAGAAGCCGCTGGAAACACAAAGTACCGACTTGTGTTGTGTTTGCCTGAGAAAAAGACAAACAAAAGTCCAAACCACTACGATTGCGTTCAAAACACAAAACTAAGATTGCCTATAAGAGGTGTGCTTTTCTGAATATAATGAACAGAAACATTTAGACGGGACTCAGGGGGGAACAATGCACACACATTCTAACTATCACTTTTAGAAGAAACACATCAAACCCACAGGTATATAAAACATATTTTACCTGAGTCTCTGAGCATCACAGATGTCGGCATCCGACGCCTGAACACAAGTCACAAAGTGCCCCCGGGGAGCCAGCTCGCTGACAAAGGCCTCATACAACGCTTGGCTGAAATTAGGAGGGTTGTCGTTTGTATCGGTTATAGTCACAGTGACACTAACATCACTGCTGAGGGCAGGGTCTCCGCTATCTGTCGCCCTGACAATGAAGTTGTAGCGTTGGACGAGCTCATAGTCGAGCAGGCGTGCCGTGAATACCAATCCGCTGTTACTGTCAATGTGGAAGTAGTCGGTGCTGTTGTAGATGTCGGATAGGATCTGGTAAGTCACCGCAGCGTTTTTCTCTGAATCTTGATCCTGAGCAAACACCTACAGGGAGAGAAAGATTAAACATTTGCACTGCCTCGTGCATTATTCAGAATATGGTCTGATTTGTTTACCCTGACATACTCAATCGTTACAGTACTAAGTCACTGCACACAGAGTTCAAATGAAAGAAAGTATGGATTGAGATCCAGCATTTAAATCTAAATCAAAACAATGTCAAGCGTCCAGCATAAACATTGTGTTGAAGCGCAATCATTTATCCACAGAAACCGACAATTATGCTGTATTCTGAAACCATTGTCCTTTATATTATTAGTGTTTTAGTTCATTTGAATATGCATATTTGTTGAGTGAAGCTAATGTTAGCATGTAAGGTGGCACACAACTTTATATTTTAAGTGAAAAGCCACAACCTGCGTTTACAATGCATGCATAATTATTTTAGTAGACAATACTAGAATACCAGTGAGCAAGCCAAAGTGTATTTAAAGGAATGAAAAACAATATATACAATATTGTTAGATACTGATTCTTTCTAAAAATCAATACTACAGTCAAACAAGGTCATTGACCTATTTTGATACCAATATATTCATAAATCTGTTGTCTGAAATTCAGCTCGGGGCAACCTGTTTCTCAGTGAGAGAACATCACGGTCCATTATTTGCCAAAGGTCAAGGGCCCCCACAGGGAAATATTACACTATCATCTCATAAATAAATCAGTAAGCAATCACTCTAATATTCATCCACAATACTGCTGAAGTGAGACCTAAGTGTTAACAGTTATTTAATATGAGTACACACTGGACTCACTCAATCAATAAACACACACACACACACACACACACACACACACACACACACACACACACACCTGTAACACGGCTGTCCCAATCATGGAGTTCTCAGCGATCACAGAGGAGTATGATGTGTTCTGAAACAGTGGCGGGTTATCGTTTACATCCAGCACGACGATGTCCACATCGACCTCAGACTTTGCCCCGGTCAGCGTATCTGTAGCCTTCACCGTCAGCCGGTAGTACTGCGTGCTCTCGTAGTCTAACAGGTAAATCACGATGATGATGCCTGTGTCAAAACCAATGTCGAACTGCAGTGAAGGGTCTCCGTCTGTGATGGTGAAGATGATGCTCTGGCCTTCAGGGCTGGTGGCATTGATACACAGGACAGAGGTGGAGACGGCTACATCCTCTCTGACAGTGAGACCGTAGAAAGGTTTGTCAAACACCGGCATGGCTTTATTCACTATGGTAACAGGCAGCTCCACCTCACTGGAAAGAGGCGGGAAACCTCCGTCACTGGCCACAAGGACCAGCTTGTACTCGGCGTTGGATAGGTCAGCCTCAAAGGCCCTCTTTAACGTCAGCTCTCCTGTCAGTGGGTTCACCTGCAACCAATACGATTAGTTGTTTTATGACATAAGGAGCATGAGAATATACTAGAATGTTTTTCAAATATATAGCACCCCGTAAGAACACATTTAAAGCAGGAATTTGTTACCTGAAAGTTCCTGTGCTGCTTCTTAAGACTGTATGTCACTTCTCCATTAAGACCGTAGTCTGAGTCGGTGGCGGACACTCTGAAAATAGCGGATCCAGGCTCTGCTTCGACCTGCACTGCAGCGTAGTAAGGGAGGTTCACAAACTCTGGAGCATTGTCGTTCACATCCTCCACCTGCAGAAATAATCGTTATTTTAAAGAGGCCCTAAAATTCTTTTTGGGGTTTTCCCTTTCTTGTAGAGTGTAATATGTTTTTGTGCATGTGTGAATGGTCTGCTCCCAAAGTCCATGCCAAAGGGAGTTTCCCCAGAACACATCAATTGGATTGCCTTTATCTTCAGTAATATAATGACATCACTGTATAACACTCGCTCTTCTATTGGTTAGCGCTTCAACGCATTGTAAGTGATAGACCTGGAGGTCTTTAAGAAAATCCAATGGGCTCTGTGTAAAGAAAGTTAAAAAAGAGACACCCACCTGAACTTGTACGGTCACCCTGGCCACCTTCACTATTTCATCTTCTCTGCGGACCTCCACCACCAGCTCGTAACTGTCCTTCTCCTCCCGATCAAAAGGCACTCCAGTGGTGAGCACCGCCCCGCAAGTTGGCCGAATGATGAAGCGTCCGCTGGGGTTCAGCAGAGTGTACTTCAGCGGTTCGTTGAGACGGTGGCCGACTGTGTTGACAACAGTGACCACAGTGACATCGGGTATGTTCTCTGGGATGGAGGCGGAGTAGACCGGGAAGGTGAAGAGAAGGCCGCTATCTATCGCTTCTCGGACAAGCACTGTGACCGACGCCATGCTGGAGAGACGCCCATCCCAAACCTTAAAACCAACACATACAGAAGAGCATGAGTGCCTTTTTTATGGGCATTCAGCGCTGAGTGGGAAAGCATTCTTTTTTTGTTTATTTGACAGCTGACCCCCAATAAGCTAATGCAGAGGATGTAATGCTGGGGTGTTATCGTGTACTCAATGACACTATGTATGCATAGCTTTGTTTATCTTCTTAGCAAAACATAACACAACAGAAAAAAATTAGTTATTACCGATTTACCTGGGCATAACACCCTGCGTCATTTAGCTGAAGTGTTTCATAGCAACACGCTGAATAACAATAGGTTTTCAGCTGACCCAGTGCTCTGCCATCCCTGTGAGAATAATTCTTATGCAAGCCAGTTGAAGCCAACTACACGCTGTAAATCTAAGCTGGTGACAGGATACATAAAAATGATATTTATGTGTCATGTCCGCTGAGCAAATGTAGCTAATCACTTACCTTCACATTAAAGCGGTAACGGTCTTTACTGAGGTCTTGATTGAAGACGGTCACAACACCAGTGTAGCGCTCCACAGAGAAGAACTCCGCATTGCTGTCCACCAGGGAGTAAACCAGCTGAGGGGTGATGGATTTGTCAGGGCTCAGGGTGGGGTCAGAGGTCATATCGGGGTCCAAAGCCTCTACCCTGAGGACTTCGACTCCTATGTAGGTTGGTAGGAGGAGGACCGCCTCATAAGTGTCCTGTGACAACTTTGGAGGTGAGTCATTGATGTTGATCACCTAAGATTGAAAACCATATCCACAAATAAAATACAACTAATACAATTGAGTCAGGTAGGTTTTTAAAGCGCTGAAAGGGGACGCATATGTCATTAACTTACCTTTATAATCACCTCTGCTGGGCTCTCCGCACTCAATGGAGGAAGACCACTGTCCCTTACATGAACCCGGAAGACAAACTCAGAGAAGTTCTCATAGTCCAGGCTGGAGATCGTTCTAAAATTCAACAAACATCCACATAATCACAAAATCACGAGACATATTGGTTTATGAGAAAGTTAATCATATGCCCAATATTTGTGGATTCTACAATTTCACATACCGGATCGATCCAGTCCCAGAGTCCACGCTGAAAAACATACGAGCGGTGTCGTCTATGATCTGGAACACCAACAGGGCGTTGTGGTTTCGGTCCCTATCGGTCGCATGGATGACGAGAGGGTTCCCATCCTCTCCCAAGACCACCGTGTTGACTAGAGCAGCCTCACTGATTACTCCCACATACCTGTTGAGGTGAAAAGATAAAAGACTGCTGCAAAAGACGAAAAAGTATGCTTACACATCTGGAAAATGGCATGTGGTGATTGATACCTGATTTCTCGGAAGACTGGTGGGTTATCATTCGCATCCCCCACCTGGACGATGACGGTGGTGCTGGCCTCGACTCCCGCCATGCTCAGGGCATGCACCACCAGAAAGTACGATGTAGTTTGCTGTCAAAACAAATAAATTCAGTGAGTAGTCGAAAGGGATATAATAAAATGTTATCTGCACTCCTTGTATAACAATCATGTCAACACTGAGAGCTTCAGCAGATGAAACAGAAGCGTCAACAAACCTCAAAGTCAAGGGGTCTGCGTGTGGTGATTACACCCGTGTGATGGTTGATGAAGAAGCAGTTCTCGTCGTTGCCCCTGGAGATTTCATATATGACGGCTGAGCGGCTGAGCGCATTAACGGTGATCACATGTGTTCCAATGGAGCTGTTCTCCATTATCTGTAAAATCAGAGACATCAGTATCAGTCCATAATATTAATAATATTTGCACAGTATGCACACAATACTTTCACCACACTGCTACCTGCACATTTACATATATATTATGTATGTATGTATGTATGTATAAATAAGTGTGTGTGTGTGTGTGTGTGTGTGTGTGTGTGTGTGTGTGTGTGTGTGTGTGTGTGTGTGTGTGTGTGTGTGTGTGTGTGTGTGTGTGTGTGTGTGTGTGTGTGTGTGTGTGTGTGTGTGTGTGTGTGTGTGTGTGTGTGTGTGTGTGTGTGTGTGTGTGTGTGTGTGTGTTTGTATGTTTGTTTGTACATTTAACCTTTATACATATCTGAATATATGTACATTCACCTGTATAGAGTTTAACTGTTATATTTATATTCATACTATTACTGCATGTTTATTTTATGTTTTATTATTTTATTTGTATTCTTATAATCCCATGTGTACTATCTGTGTTTCTGTCTTGTTCTGTTGTTCCTGCATTTCCCTATGGGGATCAATAAAGATCAATCGTATCCCCCATGCACCCATCCTTTCAGTCAGCAATCTGTTTCTCTTTACCTCGGCCTGATACTCATTCAGAGAGAATTTGGGTTGCGAAAGGTCGGAGAGTATTAATGAGATGCGAGCTGAAGCTGTGGCCATTAATGGAGGAAATCCACTGTCTGTGACTCGCACAGTTAAGGTGTAAAAGCCCACAGAGCTGAGGCCCAGGTCCCTGGCGATGAAAATAACACCTGTGACATTATCAATGCCAAACACACCAGCAGTGTTCCCTGAAAGCAGCAGAAAGATTACAGACATCGTTACTAGTAAATAAACAATTTGTTTTCCTGTGACACAACATTACAAAGCCCATCACAGGTCGAAACACTTCACAAAATAGAAGCAAAAATATACATTAAAATAAGATAGCATCAAACCTGCTTCAAAGGTATAGGAGAGTTTCCCGTTAATCCCGTTGTCTTTGTCTAAGGCTATCACTTGTAGGACAGGAGTGCCTATAGGAGATGACTCATAGGCCACAGCATCATATACAGTGCTGGTGAAATAGGGGATGTTATCATTGGAGTCCTCCACTGCCACCAGGATACGAGCCAGGTCACGGTTAAATGGAAACTCCTGATCCTTGACCTGGAGTCAAATGAGAGATGAATATGGATACCGTTTTAGGATGCAGTAAAAAAAAGAAAAGAAAGAAATTAGCCAAAAAAGACGGCACATTTTCAGAGAAGAGCATCATTTTGAGGAGAGCCCAGGTAATGACTCACACACAGATTAGTGGTAACAGCCAAACAAGCAAATCCCAAAACAAATATGTTTGTTCCCACCATGATAGTGAGGATGTGCTGTGTTCTGGCCTCGTAGTCCAGCCGGTCTGCGGTGTAGACCACCCCGGTGCCAGGGTTGACCCTGAACAGCCTCATACTGACTGGGTCTGCACTGCCATAGATAGAGAAGCTCAAACGGGCACGCTCGTCCATGTCCGAGGCTCTGACCCGCAGCAGCTCCATGTCCACTGGTGCGTCCTCTGAGACGCTGACATCATAGGCTGGCTGGGAGAAGACCGGAGGGTTGTCGTTGCTGTCCAATATTCGGATAAACACCTGAATGACAAAGAGACAGAGGGAGAAAAGTAGTTCAGATAAGTAATGTTGAAATAATCTATATTATATGATCATGTGTTAAGTCATGCTCATGAGTTTCATCCTTTCATCCTTTCAGTTATTATGCTCCAAATATCTGGAACAAACTCCCAGAAACCTGCAGGTCCGCTGCAACTCTTACTACTTTTAAATCCAGGCTGAAGACTTTTCTTTTTGTCGCTGCTTTTAATTGAACTATTCATATCTTAAACTGCACTGTAACTTTTATCCATGTACTTTTTCTTTTAATGTTTATTTTATTAGCTTTTCTTTTTTAATGCTTAATGTCTTTCATTTTTTGTAAAGCACTTTGAATTGCCTTGTGTTGAAAAATGCTATATAAATAAACTTGCCTTGCCTTGCCTTTAGTTTATCTAAAGAGCCTTTGTACCATGAATGTGCACATGTCTGTCTGCAGTGTGTTATTGAGCATAGGATCTTGTAACATGTGATTATAAAAGGTCAAAAGCTGTAGGGCTGTGCAAACTAAAAAGAAGTGCATAAAACCTGTGAGATTCTGTTATTCTTTAAACAGACATCTACTGTATACTCTTAGCGGACTTGACGCAAGTAGTCTGGCTCTTATACTGTTGTACAACAATATAATAATTCCTTCAATCAGCAGTGTGTCTGTGTTTCTATTTCGTTATATTTGGTTATGTCTTGAGTGTCTAAGGTTTCGGATCCACGACAGCAATGAGAGTGCTCCGTATATTTTTTTTATGGATAAGAGCCATGTTGATAATACTGATAATATTTGATACAGTCGAGGTGTCGGGTTATCACATTCATCTTTCATTTGCAAGTTAGAAATACCAGCACTATTCACACTAAATCTCCTTAGTCAAAGCCTTTTGGACAGGGTGTTTTCAATAAAGAATGTAACTTTGGCACATGACCTTTATTTGCACAGTCTAATCCCATTAATCCACTGATATCAAGGATTTCCCTTACGAGGCAGAACAAGTAGACCAGCCGGAGGAAATGTCAAAGACAAAACCACATTTCATAGTCAGTGAGAGATCCTTTCAGGGGAAGGGAGCGCAAGCATAGGAGGGAGAGATGCTGAGAGTATACAGCTCCCAGAGGAAGAGGTACCAATAATTTAATTTGATGTGGGTCTGACTCTGGAGTGTGTAAGAGGCAGTGCCAGTGCATAACAAATCATCAAGTGTGCTCACCTGAGCTGTGGCAAAGTTAGTCCCATCTGTCACTTGAATAGTCATGTTGTACACAGACTGCACCTCTGCATCCAGGGGCTTGGCCACAACTAGAGTTCCCACCCCCACCTGAAGGTCATACTGCATGTCAAAGCTCCCTGCAATCACACACAAACACATACACAAATAGCACACACAGAGTTTCAGTCATTTAGTATTCAAGGAGCGTGCTAAACTCAGATGCTCTAAGTTATTACTGTGTAATTGTTTTGGCCAGGTTCCTACATCTGGAGCTGGAGGGTCTGTGAAATAAAATGAACTGAAAAGCAATGCAATGTAGCAACGAACCCACTTGGCAGCCAGAGAACTGTTAACAGCCACACAAACATCTGTCTTATCACTCCAAAACACAACCCATCTCAGGGATCAAAAACCTGCAGCCGGGTCTTTCCACGGGCGGCGAGTACAGTTTAGAGGCTTAATGTTTGATTAGGACGAGGGAGAGGATTGATATGTGTTCGGTATTCAGTGCCATCCTTCGTCTCATTCCAGCTTCTCTCCAGAGATATCTGGGAGCTGAGCTCTCTTCAACATATGAATACTGATTGGCCATTTTTCACAGGAGCACTGGAGCATGTTGA
This sequence comes from Pseudochaenichthys georgianus, assembly GCF_902827115.2. Taxonomy (NCBI): domain Eukaryota; kingdom Metazoa; phylum Chordata; class Actinopteri; order Perciformes; family Channichthyidae; genus Pseudochaenichthys; species Pseudochaenichthys georgianus. The sequence goes on from NC_047516.1 coordinate 20,934,165, forward strand.
GTCGCACCAAACCGCTGGGATTCGCTTTTTAATGCAGGTTTAGATTGGTCAATATTACACTGTGATCACACAGCATTAAAAAAAAGCTGAAGTCACAGTCTGTGGTCTCTAAATAAAAAGAAGTGTGCTATGTTAGAGTTGCAGGGGTTCTCAAAGTGCGGCCCGCGGGCCAATGGCGGCCCTCGGAAATGTTTCTGGCGGCCCGCGATAGTTAATGTGACACGCTGAAATGCATGCGTTATATTTTAATCCTCCATGGTTGTATCTAGTAAGAATTAGAATGGAATTTAAGAATGGTAAAACTGCGTCCCCTGGGTTGTCATTCCTAAATTATGAATGACAGCTTGTGGAAAGTTTGCTAGACTACTGGTTGCATGGCAACTAGGCATCAATCAATCAATCAATCAATGTTTATTTATATAGCCCAATATCACAAATGATACATTTGTCTCAGTGGTCTTCACAGTGTGTACAGAATATCAGTATGACAATACGACACCCTCTGTCCTTAGACCCTCACATCGTACAAGGAAAAACTTCCAAAGAAAACCCAGTTTAAAGGGAAAAATGGGAGAAACCTCAGGGAGAGCAACAGAGGAGGGATCCCTCTCCCAGGACGGACAGACGTGCAATAGATGCCGTGTGTAAATTGAAAAGATAATACATTTGCAACATAGGTAGTCCAAATGTTTGGAAATGCATGTGTGTATAATAGGAAGATGAATCCACGAGGATATCCATCCAGGACCTATGATCCAGGACCACAGCCACGACTCAAGATCCAGCGCTCGCGATCCAGGACACAGGACCGCAGGATCATCCATGACTCCGGATCCCAGCGTATATAGACACCAAAAAGAAAGACATTTGGGGAAGCTGGGTTAATCGGAACATGAGTGTACACGGGTATCTTGCGAGTTGCGGTAATTGGTTAGTACAATAAAGAAAGGATTTGTTTTGGAATTATGTTGTGTTCCGTTTTTTTCTTGGGCGGCCCTCAATCCAATATTGGGTACCTAAATTGGCCCTCACTCATCAAAACTTTGAGAACCCCTGCTCTAGGGGGTCTTCAGACTTAGTTTGACTATTTTTGGTAGGATCTTTTACAAACATACACTTATCTAAACACCTACAATGTTAATACTGTTTCAGAGTATACTGTATGTCTGTAAGTGCAGTAGCAGCAAATGTTTTTAATTTTGACAAACTGTTTTAACGACCGACTTTTAGTCTTAAAAAGCTTGATTTGCTCACAGTGAGATAAACGACATTTGTCTTGAGCGGGTCCCTGTTTTGTTCTTATTACATAATCTTCCAGCGTTTAAGAGTGTATAGTTAGGCTATGTCTATGACACAGTTTAATCTCACCACACAACATGAAAATGAAATTTGGTAAAGGTGAGAGAACTTATGCAATAACATTGTTGACACAGAGTACCATACAGTTTTCCCTCTTTTGTAACAGAGATTCCTGGCGTTGAAATCCTCAGGATGACTTATATTGTAACTTAAGTGGTAAAGGTAATTATTTCAAATGTATTTCCATTTAGAAAAAAAGGCTCTCGGATGTAAGAATGCTACAGTAAGAGGCTGAATGTGTCACACAGAGTGGAAAAGCACAGTGGCTAAACTAATGATTTGAACCTATATGCTGCCTGGACCAGAATAACAAACTACTAGTACGTGTGGAGTGCTTTTTCAAACACAGATCAATCAATACTGCCTTTGGCTAAACACAGCCCTGGCACTGTTTGCTGCATTTCCTGAATTTTCTACTTTTCTCCAGACCTGGGGCAATTTAGGAAATCATTTGGCAAAATATGCTTTTACCAGACCTGTTTCAAGTGAGCAGTTTCTTCCACATGCATTTTGAGGAATGTAGAAAGTTTCTCTGGCAAGACGTCCGCCTTAACAAGAGAGAAAGAGAAAGAAAAAAGAGGTTAGTTGAATTTTGGAAATCAAGGATGTCGTTGTGATCAAAGGTTTGCCTCATCTACAGCACTCTGAAAAGTCAACTTCTTGAAGTTTTTCACATTTCTGTGCGTCATTAAATACTGCAAGAGGACTCAATACGTGTGCGAATGTGATTCATTCATGGATGATATTCAAGGTCAGAGAAAAAATAATATAACTATTCGTTAACTTTTTGAACAAGAAAAAAGCGAAATATTAATGAGCTGCACAATTACTTCACTGACATTAACAGTAATAGTGGAAAATTAATGAAAAATGTTCATGTTCACGTCTCTTTTACGCGTGCATAAAGACGAATTATCAACTCATCAAGTTGTTTTTAATTCATTTCCAAATGAACATTCAAGCAGGCGCTGTGTTTGAATTATTTAATCAGGGAAGCAATCAATAATCAGCTTTTTACTGATACTTAAACAATACTGAATCAAGAGGCAAGCTTCCCATTTTTCAACAGGCAGACAGATATAAAACCAGTTATTTAAAACATATCCTTGTTTCCAACAGAGCAAAATAAACAACAGGAACCTTTATTGTATTGTAATTTGTGCTTTTGGCAAAATACATTTTAAGAAATTTTTTATTTAGACAATTCACTTTTACCTGTGTACAATTAATCACAACAAAAGAGCCGTTAGATTTTAACAAGGACATTTGCATACTGAGAAACTGTCTGCAGTACATTTACTGCATTAAGGGGTAATGTAAATCTGAAATATGTCCAAAGCTGAAGTCTGTGGGAAAGCCTGCAGAGTCAACCATTGTAACACTTGCAAACTATTACACTGCATGGTGTGAAATGCATCACTTCCATTGTGTTGGTTTGGCTCACCCAGGATAGGTCTGACCCAAAAAACATCTCTCAAAACTATTATTATTATATATATATAATATATTATTATAAAACTCCAGCATACAGATGGAAATACTAATACAATTCTGACCGTCGCTTTACAGTTATGATAGATAGTTGAATAAATCCAAAATTCCCTTTTAAATACATAAATTATACAACATTTTAATATGACAAATGACAAGTCTCATTTAGTTCAATTTGATACTGTGGCCGGGGGGTGCATTTGAATGAATTGGTCACCTAAAATATTATGAATACCCATTATTCTTTGTTCGTTTATTGTCACACATTAATTTTCTTACCGATAATATTGAACCAGACAGGTGTGCTCGACTGGCTGACAGCCACTACTCCCACCGGCTGAGCCACGACAGCTGTCTCCAAAATAGAGAAATTGTAGGACCTCTGGGTAAATAGCAGAGTTACAGGCGAGGGGACGGGTTTTCGAATCCATTCTACGTGGAGTTTGACCGTAGACCATAATGGGGGATCACCGCTGTCCTCAGCTTTTATCTGAAAGACGGAAAAATAAGGACAAACCAAATATTCAGCTGACACATGCGGGAGCCAATGAATCAGGCATTTGGGGAACATTTAACAATGATAAACCAGACAGGTGAACAAGCGAATGGAGTGTTTAACATTATGTTGGTATGCATGTATTCAGGGCAAGAAAGCATTGAGAAGATATTAGTATTCTGGCCACATTTATGTAAAAACGATGCCAATGAGCTCTATACTCATCTACATTTACTAACACCTGCACCTAAGCGACAACCTCCTATCAATAAATAATATTTTATTAACCTCAAAATTGATTCCAGCAATTACAGTTTAATGGGATGGCTGTCCCTGCCTGACTTTAACTACCTCGCTCTATTTTTCACACATTACACAGGAAAACATCTTACTCTTCGGAGGAACCTAGAGCATCTGAGAGGTAATTTAAAAAGTAGCGCTAAGTGGTGCTCATTTAAAGGTGGGGTCGGTAAGTTTCAGAAACCGGCTCAAGATACACTTGTTGTTATATTCCATGGAATGCTCTTAACATCCCGATAGCAATGAATATCTGAAGTGCTTTGACAAAAAATCCATAAAAAAATGTCATCTGTGGAAGCCTGTAAAATTGCCGCCCTGTCTGTCAGCCTTCCATCTCGTGCACGCACAAATGTATCTCGTGCCCTCATTGGGTGTGCCGTAATTGGGCGTGCATTGCGCGTTCATGTGTGTTGGAGCAGGTGCTCTGTAAGGAAGTCTGAAGGAAGGGGCGGATTCTTTTCGGCCGTGTACTTTCAAATGTTAGTGCACGCGAGCCGGTTTCTGAAACTTACCTACCCCACCTTTAAGAGCAGAACCTGTGAGCCAAATGCATTATTCAAAAACAAAGAAACACAGTTGAAAGAGAGAAAATCGGTGTGTTTATAGTCGATTTCACTTTCATGTCACACATGAGTTATTTTCCACTGAAAGTGAGCACAACCCCAAAGGGCTCATGGGCGTGAGCGACAAATCAGTGAACCAGACGAATAAGACAAATCAAGTCTTCGTAGCGCATATGTAAAAGGGACTGGAGCAGGGTGAACACATTGTCAGCATGAATAATTTGATATACAAATACAACCACAAAAATTGCAATAAGGAGTGCCATTTACTGCCAGAGAATCATAAATGCTTTGTGCCACCTGATGTGCATAAACACACATTCAGCTGTGCCACTCCATCCACCTGGCGCTTTTGAGCAGATTTGCCCATGGAAACACCAAAAACGAACAAGCTCTCATACCTGGGCTTCTGCCTGATGAAAAATGAACTACGTGACTGTGTTTGCTACTGCCACATTTGCAAATATATGGACGCAGATCCACTAACCTAATGGAACCCAAGTGGCTATGAATTTATTTTGAAGAAAGGAAATTGGGACAGCACTTCGCAAGTAGAAAGAGAGGAGCACTGTTCCTGAGAGAGGTCACAGTCTTATCCATAGTAAGACCATATGAATGAATATAGATGTATCCTTTTGTTTGCCATTGATAATGAGTCGAGACCAAATAGCACTTCAGTAAAAATGTATTTATAAAACAAACTTGGAAAATAACACTCACGGTGAGGATGTCATAGCTTCCCGCCGTCACCATCTTCTTGGATGACACCATGGCCGACCTGGGGTCAATACTGAACTTGTCTTCCTCATTACCATCGACAATGCTGTAGGTGATGTTGCCATTGGCTCCTAGGTCACGGTCATAAGCGAAGACACGGTACACCTGTTCGCCACGTTTGTTGCGGTCTCGTTCGGTCAAGCTGATGCGATAGGTGATTTCGGGGAAAGTGGGCGGGTTGTCGTTCTCGTCCTCGACGTGAACTATGACCCAAACAGTGGACTGCCGGGTGGTCACTGGGCCGTCTATCACTGTTACCTGAGGAAGTGTATGAGAAGACATAATGAGTTAGTCATTAATGTCTTTTGAACATGGTTTGTCGTGTGCTCTTCTTGCATGAATTTATTTACATCTTCAATCTTACACTGTGTGGCTGAGCTGATGGGAAATCTCTTTGTGTTATTGATCTCCTGGAGGCGGAGGCAGAGGTCTGATCATTGATCAATTGGATCAGATAAGGGTGAACACCGCCGCTGCCAGCCCGACTGCTCACTAGACTATTAATTACCAGCCGGCAGCAGAGACTGGCTGGCGGAGCAGTGGGTGGCACGCATGGAGCGGCATTTCTATCAAAATCTAAGGACAGGAGGATGTAACAACAAAGACTTCTCTGCCCCCAATTTAAAACTCGCTTTAGGTGTCAATGTTTAGGGATATGATGCTGTAAGGTGGAAGCGTCCTTGCCCAACTTTTTTATTTTGTAGTGTAGTGCCATACGCTGGGTTCTTATTGCATATTGCAGCTGAACAAAGCAGAACAAAGAGTTATTGTATGTAGACAAGTCAATTGGCAATACGGAAAGAAAACACCACGCTGCAATACTGCGGGTGAACTGGGGGTTATTTCATTCCATTTTGCAGAAGGGCAAAGTGCTCGCAGATTCAACAGCATTTAATAATGTGTAAGAGAAGTCTGGGGAAGTAGAAGTTTGCTCAGGTCTCTGAAGTGGAGAATCTCTGATTATCATGTTCATCTGCATGCAGAGCAGCAGGAGCATGGTAATCACAGTTATCTGTGTGCCCAGTGTCTGCGCTTATCAAACGCTGGGCAGAGAAACTCCTCTCCTCCCTTTTCCCGTCCTGAGTAGAGAAGATAACAAATGATGAATGATTATATTTAGAAATTCCTAAACCTGGGGCACAAAACTACAGCCATTCATCAGAGTTTATGGAGTGTTGAGGGCCTGCCAGGTTTGTCCTCCACACCGTCTCTGTTAATGGTGGCTAGTGGCAGGTGGCACGGCCAGATAAATAATAATACTAAAAATGTAATGAACACTGTTCCGGTTATTCTGTACCTCTAAGAAGTGCTCCGCCTGTTGTTCTCTGTCCAGTTTTCTCGCGGTTGTCTTGATCAGCCCTAAGAATCGTGATAAACAACTTCAGATTACACAAACACAGACGTGCAGATCTTGGATAGAGACGCTAGATTACAGACCTCGTCTCTTAATAATTTAGTGTTTATACAAGTTTCATTAAAGATGCACCAGGAAATATCAGAGAGGCCAACTCAGTGGACATTTTTAAACACCAGCCAAAAACACATATTTTTAGATTAGCCTTTTATTAGAAACACCCCACTTTAAATGTTCTTTTAGTCTTTATTACACTGAACAAAAATATAAATGCAACACTTTTGTTTTTGCTCCCATTTTTCATGAGATGAACTCAAAGATCTAAAACATTTTCTATATACACAAAATAACCATTTCTCTCAAATATTGTTCACAAATCTGAAAAGATCTGTGATAGTGAGCACTTCTCCTTTGCCGAGATAATCCATCCCACCTCACAGGTGTGGCATATCAAGATGCTGATTAGACAGCATGATTATTGCACAGGTGTGCCTTAGGCTGGCCACAATAAAAGACCACTCTGAAACGTGCAGTTTTGCTTTATTGGGGGGGGTCTGGGGGGGTCCGAAAACCAGTCAGTATCTGGTGTGACCACCATTTGCCTCACGCAGTGCAGCACATCTCCTTCGCATAGAGTTGATCAGGTTGGTGATTGTGGCCTGTGGAATGTTGGTCCACTCCTCTTCAATGGCTGCGAAGTTGCTGGATATTGGCAGGAACTGGAACACGCTGTCGTATACGCCGATCCAGAGCATCCCAAACATGCCCAATGGGTGACATGTCCGGTGAGTATGCTGGCCATGCAAGAACTGGGATGTTTTCAGCCTCCAGGAATTGTGTACAGATCCTTGCAACATGGGACCGTGCATTATCATGCTGCAACATGAGGTGATGGTCGTGGATGAATGGCACAACAATGGGCCTCAGGATCTCATCACGGTATCTCTGTGCATTCACAATGCCATCAATAAAATGCACCTGTGTTCGTCGTGCATAACATACGCCTGCCCATACCATGACCCCACCACCACCACCATGGGCCACTCGATTCACAACATTGACATCAGAAAACCGCTCACCCACACGACGCCACACACGCTATCTGCCATCTGCCCTGAACAGTGAAAACCGGGATTCATCCGTGAAGAGAACAACTCTCCAACGTGCCAGACGCCATCGAATGTGAGCATTTGCCCACTCAAGTCGGTTACGACGACGAACCGGAGTCAGGTCGAGACCCCGATGAGACAGTTTGTGCAGAAATTCTTTGGTTATGTAAACCGATTGTTGCAGCAGCTGTCCGAGTGGCTGGTCTCAGACGATCTTGGAGGTGAACATGCTGGATGTGGAGGTCCTGGGCTGGTGTGGTTACACGTGGTCTGCGGTTGTGAGGCCGGTTGGATGTACTGCCAAATTCTCTGAAACGCCTTTGGAGACGGCTTATGGTAGAGAAATGAACATTCAATTCACGGGCAACAGCTCTGGTGGACATTCCTGCTGTCAGCATGACAATTGCATGCTCCCTCAAAACTTGCGACATCTGTGGCATTGTGCTGTGTGATAAAACTGAACATTTTAGAGTGGCCTTTTTATTGTGGCAATAAGGCACTCCTGTGCAATAATCATGCCGTCTAATCAGCATCTTGATATGCCACACCTGTGAGGTGGGATGGATTATCTCGGCAAAGGAGAAGTGCTCACTATCACAGATCTTTTCAGATTTGTGAACAATATTTGAGAGAAATGGTTATTTTGTGTTTATAGAAAATGTTTTAGATCTTTGAGTTCATCTCATGAAAAATGGGAGCAAAAACAAAAGTGTTGCATTTATATTTTTGTTCAGTGTACATTGTTTTATTTATTGTATAGGTCTTAAAGGATGTTATCTGATTTTACTAATCTAACATGTTTCAATAGCAATATTTCTTTTTACGTTGTTTTTAAAAATATTTTAATCGTTTCATCTTTATTAGAATTATGGCATTTTTATTACTATTACCTTTGTATGTGTATTTCTGTTGTTCCTATATGTTCACTTTGTTTTATGGGGTTTTATAAAATTCTCAACAAATAATCGGAGGGGAATTTCTTGTGGTTTATTTTTAACTTGTGATGTGTCATTTTGTAAAGCACTTTGAGCTGCATGTGTTGTATGAAAAGCGCTGTATAAATAAAGCTTTTTTATTATTAATATATTTTTAAAAGCCAAACTCAATACTAATCAGGAAGTCTTCCACTTAAAAATGAGCGTATGCGTGCACTAACACGCACCCGTACAGACTAACCCTGCAGTCCTGGCAGAGATGACGGCACTTGGCACATGTTCATATGGAACTGTATAGCTGAGGGTCATTCGGTTGGCCAGCACGCCACCGTGACAGAGCGAAAGGAGTGAGGCTTTTCATAGTAACTGTGATCGAACCAGATTATTCCGATGACAATTTGACAAACTGTAGCAAGCTGCAGTTTTGATCACACACATTTTCCTCTGATGGTTTATGTTCTCTTTTTTATTTAAAGGTCACCTATTGTACTGTTTTTCATCAATATATTATAGGTCTCAGATACAAAACATGTTTCTGAAGTGTTTGGCTCCAAACACCAAACAGATCATTGCAGCATCCCATAATCCCCGCTGTTTCTAAAGTGCTGATTCTCTGTCTGTTACTTTAGATGAAAATAAGGAGCCCCTCCCCACGCCCCTCTGAGAGATATTTGGTTAAAAAGAACACAAGAGGCGCGTTCACACCGCAGTACTTTTCCCACTTTAGTTCCGATATAGTTCCGAAATGTTGCGTTCACACCAAAAAGAGCTGGAACTAAAATTATTTCATGAGAACCTTTTCACCCCCTTTTCCGTCCCTGCTAGAGAGCAGGGACTTTCGAGCAGCTCTTTTGTGAGAAAAGAGCTATATTTCTGATTGGCTGGGCGGATTGCAAACCACGCCCCGTAAAATTTCCCAAAAAGTTTTGTGAAGCCCCCATTTTATTATCCTCGCATTAGCATTATTAGCATTAGCATTAGCCCAGCGCAGAAACGCAGAGAGACTAACTTATGGCAACACAAAATAAAACATGGGAGCGGTGGAGATGAGGAGGTGTCGGCGTTCTGGCGATTTACTCAGAAGGCGTCAGTAGAAGCTTCTGGGACTCCCAGCCAGTCCCCAACTCCGGGGATTTCCGGCCGGGGACTTTGGGCAGCAGTATACACCGTGAAGTTGTTTGCGGCCTGCCAGTAAACCCAAAGCAGAAGAAGAAGAAGAAGTGACGTCAGCGGTTTCATTTGCCTAATCCACCCCCAGGGTCTTATTCCGGTGTGAACGCGGTCTTAGTTCTCATGAACCTTTGTGGGAAAAGTACTGCGGTGTGAATGCGCCTAGTGGTGCTCTATGAGGAGATTCAGGTGATAAGGGGGTTACCTTGGTTGGTGATTGGCTAATGGTTACACAAGCCGTTATGACATCATAAAGTGGCCGAAATCTGATCAGCTCATTTTCACACAGGTATTATATAAATGGATCAGGACCAAAAGAGAGAGAATCTTTTTTTCCCTGAAACTTTCAGAATCTCTTCACACAGAGGGGAAACATGTTGATGTAGAAGAGACATGAAGAAGTGGATGTTGCACAATAGGTGACCTTTAAGGGTTTTAATTTGTTGTTATTTATTCTCCACACACACAGAAACAGTGTGTGGTAATTAATATCTGCTTTGTTAATTGAGTAAAAACTTTGCTAGTTAAAATCAAAAGCTCCCATGACATTATCCTCGCCAGAAGGCAAACATGGATTAAATATGCAGGCAATAATCCATAAGCAAATTCAGCCCTAATGAATGACAGTTTTACAATGTTGTAAGCAGGCTTTGTTTTCCATAATAAATAGATTGTATTCATCACGATCCTTGTATAATATGTAACATCTCTCAAAAGCATCCAAACACTGGAAAACGTGGATCTCGTGTTCTAACACACAAATGCAGAAAGAAATGTATTGATTCGATACAAGTTAAAATACTATTATTTTCTACATACATGGGCACATTAAGACGCGGAAATACACACAAAAGCACATGCACAAATACACATTTAAAGAGGTACAATAAGGAACTATTTATGTGTAGATTCGTTGACTTTGTTACTGTGCTTGAATGGCAATGATGCATTTGTTTTAGGGTAATGAGCCGTTGCATGGAAGTTATTATTTTGGACGCATACAATATCCATGCAGTTAATGGATAGACTAATACCACGGTGCAAACTCACGCACTTTCACATTTTCGTGCTGGTGCATATCACAGTGTCACCGTGAGCTTGCTATGCAGGCTAACTTAAATTAAGCAAATTAGGAGTAAATCTAGAGCAGCGGTCACAAGCTGAAAGGGGGTAGAGGGGGAGGGGGGGAGGTGGGGCTTATTCAGCAGAACATAGAGTTACTCTGATACAAATCGATGATCTACAGAGTGCAGCACATCTGCAACAGTACATCTCCCAGTTCTATTGAAGATAGGTAAATATTCTCAAAATAATCCTCACCCACGCCATCACAAAATGTATGTCATGGTCCAGTACACTCCCCCTTCCTTTAAAATGCTTTTCAGTAGCACATAAGGATGTGCTCACAATAACTACTGTCTGTTATGTCATTGTATAACTTATTTTTTTTTTAGGCCAGAATAGCTGTCATATGATTTCTAACTGGAACAACAATAAAAAACACAAACTTCTACGCTTGTTCATTGTATATCTTGAATATTGACTGAAACATGTACAAATGATTTATTAATATCATGAGACGACAAAGCCAGTGCAATCGAACAGTAGATTGCAGGAAAAGGTCACACAGCCACCATCATTCCATGACGGGCCCTCTGAAAACATGCCATTTTTAGAAACCAGCACTCCTTCTTCTAACACCCTTTGTCAACACTTGTCTTTTCCGTCTTCGCCCCCAACGGAGGAAGGCTCTACTCTCACACCCAGAGACAAACAGACAGCCCTGCAAGCTGTGACAGCACATGTGCACACTTTGCACTCGTTCAAAGTTCGGCTTCAATACATTTTGGGAATTGAAGCAATACCTCAAACCCATCAAGCTGACAGTGAAGTTGAAAAATGTATTACTTTAAACCCCCTCAAAACCCAGTTCTGAAAACAACCATTTTGAATTTTGACGGGGTTTTGCAGCAGCTCGGGTCCTCGTTTGGCTGGCTGCCAATTTGTGAAATGAAATCAATCGACTGAGTAATGTTTTTTCATCTATCCAATGAAGCCACACTGGTACATGGAAAGTTTCTGACTGGACAAACACTGAGGCATGATATTTATTGAATGCAACTCTCCTTTGTGCAAACTAATAGACTGGAACTGTCATGCCATTTGTTTTAATAGTAATGTAATGGATATGCCTTTCTAAAAATGCAGAATATAGTCGATCCACATTTTTAAAAGAATACACAAATTGAATTCACATTATTTAATGGGCTTCAATAAGCTAATGGGAGTACACCAGAAGGGGAAAAGACCGCATTAAACATGAAAAACCTATTGCTCAGTTTTTGCAATGAAAGTCCATTTATCACAGTGTGAACAAGATAGGCATCCATGTGATCTCCATTGAATTAAATTAATGAGTAATAGATAACAGAATACTGTGGGTCTCTGACAGAGAAATACAGCAGGACTCAGATGGCTAAAAACTCTCCCCTGTGGCGCGTACACACACACACACACACACACACACACACACACACACACACACAAATCATTTGTATACAGCTGTTGGATGTGTGTTCACACAGAGACGGGAACACATGTGAATGAACTCTCTCATGTGAGTTTCACACATTATGAGGTGGCTTTATCACCATTGAAACCTTGCAATAGAGCTGCTCTCTGTATCCTACTGTAACCAATTAATCAAATGGATTCATTTGCCACACTGTCTCTCCTAATCTCTCACACATGTTCATGCTGGATGTATGAACAGTACTAGAAATCTGCTGAAAAAACAATGACAAACGTACTAATGACACATGTGATGGATGCACCAGAACAGGGACAGAAACAAATCATTACAGCTGAGGAGTAACCCACATAAATCATATTTCAATCTCAAGGATTTCAAAGAGTCATGAGTAGCAGAGCCTGCCTGTTTGATGGCTACAGTTTGCATATTGACCAGTGTTTCTCTTTTGGGATCAATATTAGCCTTTTCACCCTTGTTAAGTCCAGTCCACTTCCCTATGTGATATCAATATTGTATATATATGATGTTGTAATGTACAAAGGCTTATTCACAGAGGGAAAGAGGAAGAGAAACGTACATACTGTAACAACTCTGATTTGAGTTAACATGCAACCATTAGGGAATTATTTCTCCCATAATGCTTCATAACTGTCACATACAGGCCATTGCCTTTTGCTTATTACATTGACATTTCTTTGAATCAGAATACAGGTCCCCGTGACATTCTGAAAGTTGCCCTTTGTTGTTTACAAAACACTCACAACCTAAACTAGGGCAGAGATAGCAAAGACTTCAACATTTTTACTTTTTCCTCAAGATTTGAATAAAACATTCCACCTCTTTAATAATTCTTTAAGCTTCAAGCAAAGCGTGTACAGAGAATGCACGGGGACCTCTGCAGACATCAAACTTGGCAGCTAAAAGTGAAGCATGTCGGAAATGTGTTTGTTTTATTAATGTGTGTATTCCGTGCAGATATAATGTTAATAAATCAGAATTACTAGAAAAATAAAAATAGCAGAATTGAAAATAGTTTATAGTGCACAGAGACTGTGAAAAGTGTGGGATCAATACAGGCCCAATAGAGTTTTCCATCAAAGAGAGATATGGTAAAGTCTGAAACTTGGGCTAAAAGACTGTGAGTTTTGAAATGTTGTTCAAGCATAATGTTGGGAAATGAGATCCAGCTCACAGGCTGCAGTTGTGAATGTTGTTTATTGTAAGCCTGTTGAAATGCATCGGGAATTTGAGTGCGTGAAATGTCTAAAATAAGATTTTTCTGAGCACATAAAATTCCCAGATGTGTGTAAAACGATTTGTGGTTCTAGAAGCAATTTGAGAATATATAAATAAAGTATGTGCACAAATGATCTCGTAAGGTAAGTCGTGCTAACAGTCTGTTCACTTTTGGGACGACACAGGTACTGATTAACAGCAGGAAACAATGTGTAAAATGAAAACTCAAAGATTTAGTGTTTAATTTAAAACTCCATCAATGTTTCCTTATCATGTGCTTAGAAGCCTTTGAGAGTACTACTGTTTCAATGAAAAACTTTTTAAGCTGTCTGTCATGAGCCGGCAATGTTATAGCTCAGTTGGTGGAGTACTTCAAAATACACTCACCATTTGTTATCCCAACTTTATAGCTCAATCTAACTAGACTGAAATAGAACCGTCTACTCACTATTACATAAATCAGGAGGCAGGTTTTACCACCCAATTGAGCCACATTCACAGAAACAGGCGGGTGCACATTAACGGTAAATTGGTCTGGACAGGAACAGGGAACACAAAGTATCTTTCTGCACAAAGGTTTTTTTTTACCGCAGTCACAGACTTTCATTTCTCATGCAGTATTTTCCCACACGCTCGAGAAAGTAATATACAATCACAGGCTGTCTGAGCATCCTTTTCACAAGCTCAGACTTAAACCCCATGGTGATCCCATGGCACAGGACTTATTGTGAACCCATATGGTGGTTTGCAGTACTTTTTTGATTAAAAATCTAATTCCAAATCCAAGATAATACTCCTGAAACCTTTTGACAATTTTCAGATTTCCTTTTCCTGTCTACTTTCTTTAAGTCTCTGAGAAAACCCATGTTTTTATTCATACGACTATATATCACATACAGTAATGCAGAAATGTACTAGTTGTGCGTCCTTCAGAGAACAAAAGTAATGGAAAAGAAAATTGCTTTCACTAATTTAAACTCCTTCTTATCTGGAAGATATTCACCCACACACCGGCCAATAAAAAACTAACAACATGAATGTCCTCAAGTGCATTGCAGAGAGCTTTCACCCCTTAAGATGACTGAAAGCAATATTCAGTTAAGAGCGTGGGGAAGATTGTGTGGAGGGGCAGCTCATAAGTGTCATAGATGTTTGATTGTGTGGGCACAAAAGTCTTTTTAATTTGTTGTGTGGGATTCAAGGCCTTTTATTGAATGAACTTGGAGTAGGAGGGACATGATGAAAGAACATTATACTGATTTGAGAGGCATGCAAACAGGTAAACACAAAATACTTTTATTTGTTACTTACTAGTTCAAGAGTCTAACATATTAAACCGTCAATTATGATGCCAAAATGGTTGCATTATTGGTCTTACCTGTTCTGGGGTTGATAGAGAAGAAATTCTGCGGGTTGCCGGCGGTGATGCGGTAACTTAAACGACTGGGAACGGCAGTGAGGTCAGGGTCCTGCGCCTGGATACGGATGATTGACACATCCTTTGGAGAGTTCTCCATGACGACTGGGTGGAAGATAGGATCTGAGGTGAGGGGAGCATTATCATTTACATCTTCTACCTGAGAGAGAAAAGGGGGAGAGGAAAATGAAGAGAAAGAGAGAGTGATACGTTGAGAGAGGGAGAGAAGGCGGAGGAGAATGACAAGAATAAGCAGTGTTGTTTGTTTATATTTTAACCGTCTACTTTATCAGAGTTAAATCTAATTGGCCTTAGATGTGTTGATAAAACATAACCCTCTAAATCAGAATGGTAAAATTGCATTTGGAATCTTTTTTTAATCAACAACTCATGGAATGCATGTTGCCCTTGGTCTGGGTTGATCTGTTATCATTCACAAAATGGAATGTTTTTTACCAGAAAACGTCATGATGTCACACTTTAAATGCACGGCAAATTAATTTCCCTTCTTACAGCATAGATCTAGAATATTGATGGCCAACACAGCGTTGATGGAGTGTTTGCTGCAAGGCACAGAGAGCCAAGACGTTCAGCCGGTGAATGAGGAGCACCTGTGCCTGATTAATCTCCCTATTGTGGTCGTGACGAAGCGGCCGGGAGTAAAGCGCCCGATCACACCGCCACACCTGAATATCCTGCAGCCAAACAACGCGGTTTGTTTTTGTATCCACTGCTGAACTCTGCCCCAAAGGGGTGTTGGAGCAGTGATGTGTGTTTTTCAGTGTTTAGACTGTGGATTACTTGGTGAAAAATAAAAATAGAGGCAGAAGCAGAGACTTCTCTCTGGTGGGTATCTGTAGCTCACACACAGAGCATGGCTCTAGTTATCCACTGCACTGAGCTCCATTAGCATTTCACTCTGTAGCACAACAATGTTCAGATGCATAAGGTTACCCTGGAGACCACCACTGCAGTAAAATTGCAATTTGAGTTTAAGATTTGTCCTGATATGATACAAAGAATACTCCACACAAGCTATTTCAGATACAAAACATCAAACAATAACCCCCTGTAGACTTTAGAATATTCTGCGTCATGAAAAATGTCTTTAGGAGTGACAAACAAATAAGCATGATGTTTTTTATATATTGCACCGTGCTTGTCACAGACCCACACGGGTGGAGACGTTCGAAATGAGGCGCTACATCTGTAAGCAATTAAGGTTGAACTAATGAGTTTTTAATCAAAACAGCAACATACTGTAAATAACTACTTATTAAAGAACTGCATGATTATGAATGTGAATACAGCCAGCAGAATACCTGTATGAAGACTTCAATAGACGAAGACTGGGGCGTAACTGCTCGGTCTGTGGCAAAGACGCTAAGCCAGTAGGAGTCTTTGGTCTCACAGTCCAGGATTCCAGCTGTGTAAATAACCCCTTTTGAAGCAGAACAAAAAAAGATTCATGCAGTTGTTACTGGGGTTTGAGAAAACATATCTATTAGGTGTGTGTATGTGAGTGTAGGGACAGTGTGGGTGTCTTCTGCAGAATGCACTGTCAAAATATCTCATGGGGAAAAGTCTTTCAGTGCTAACTTTCTCGAGGCAAATACAGACATTCAGAGAAAACACGTTGTGTCCCGGCTACAGTGACATTCACGGGCATTAGAGGCGCCGCTGTAGTCACCTTCAATGTTTCAGCCTCTCTAAACCTAATCACAGCTGACCAAACTGCTCCCAGCTGCAATTTGCTTGGTGCTAAACGTACCCTGAACGGCCCTATACACCAATAAAGACACACGCAGACACTCAGACATTCATGCACAGTGACTGGCGTGTGTTTAGTGGCCCTGAGGAAGATGAGTAGCTGACAGCTCTGGTGACCTCTTGAGAGACAAAGAGAACTCTCACAATGGACGACACATGGGTTCCTATTTGACTTTTTTTGCAGGACGTCAATGGACAAAATGACACACATGCTCACACACTGGGTTTTAGCCTTCACTCAAGTGCACTGAAGCTCAGCGCTGGTCATCACTGTCACACACAGTTTATTTGAAAACCCATTGTTTGGATTAAAAAAGAAACACATATTCAAACCTTTTTATTTACGGAAAATAATACAAGTCCACTGAACTAGCTGTTGATGAATTTCCGCTCCGTGCGCACACACTTTTAAAAGCCAGCATGAGTGTGTGACTTTAACTAACTTTAATAAAGTCAGTTAGAGCTAAGGTAAGTGTTTTCTCAATGCTTGCAAAGTCATGCTTCAGCTCACAAGCAATTAACCCCAACAAGATGCTAGGCAGAGCTGAGACGGCACTGTGAGAGTATATATTTGCTTTCGACTTACCTAAATCTCACCACGGCTATTTCATTTCTTACAATTAACAACTGAGTGATGATGTTAGTGAGTTTATGCTCTTGCATGCAAATACTTTCATTATGTAAGTATCACCATTTGAATACTTATGAGAAGTAGCTGTATTAATGGAAGGAGAAGTATTTATTGATGCTCGATGGCCTAAATTCATATTTCTGAACATAAAATGAATGTGTCTTAATTTTCGCCGTAACCACTCTGCTGCCATGGCAACATGACTGCTTAAATGCATAATGTTTGGATGTCAGCAAAAGGTTTTTGGGTTTTTGTATTAACCTCTACATAAAAGCATGCACTTGTGTGACTGGAAGTGGGTTCTTAAGTCATTTGGTATATTTCTCAGCCCCATGCCCTGAGTGTTACCTTACCACAGACAGTGTGTGTATGTGTCAGGTTATGACTAAGTAGCTGCCCAGGAGCATGCACAATGCATAGTAAATGTGTTTGCTGAAACACATCCTTGCTCTGACGTCCTTGACCATGTCCTTTTCAAACCCCATCTCATCTCTGTCAGATAACTCGATAGAGAGAGGCGAGAAAACAGAGCTGGCTGTTTCAAAAGCTCTTTGAACTTTAAGACCGACAGGCACTACTCACTGAATTCAATATAAATCTGACTTGACAGCATCCATTCTCACCATAAATAACACTTCAAAGAGTGGACAAAAAATGAAGGGGTCATGGCATAATTTCTAATCTTGAACTTCACAGTAGTCTTGGGTTTACATCCATCTGTCATGTCTACTCAATCCCCCAGTCTTGGGGAAACGGTGTAGGGGTCCCACTATTGAATTTATGCCGCCATATCAAATAATCAATCCCAAGATTGATGAGGAAAATACTGTTTGTATTTCTCTAACACTTGAAGCACAATCGAGTAGCTCTGCGTGTGGCAGGAAAGAAGAAAGTAAAAAATGAAGGATAAATTACTTTTCAAAAGTGTGTTTGCCTGGAACTCAAAGACTGCTTTATCCTGAGTGCCCAATGAGAAATAGCAAGGTTTGCTTCCACCCTCACAGATGACAAGAATACCAATTCATGTTCAAAGTACAGAAGTGCTAAGGAGTTAAGCCACAGACGATCCTACTTCCCTTTTGATGGATAGCCCTTGTACTCTCTATCCATACTGGAGTGAGTAATCTTAGGCATCTAAATAGCAAACCCAGTACATCAATAAACATGCAATTAAGTATATGACAGACAATGGTGATGTCATGAGAACCACAAGATGCATCATCAAAGCCAATTTACAAACTAAAGGAGGAGGTAATGCACACGTTAAGGCAGTCTTAACAAAATAGATTCTTCACACAATGTCTAATTCTCTCTCTGACCCTTTTACTTGAGACTGTCTGTCTCAATCTATCTTCCCATACTTAGTTTTGGCACTAAGAGCCGCGGATTGACAAGCAGTCAGAGCCGAGCCACTCAGCATGGCAGCTAAATGCGTGGTGGGAGGACAGAGCGGTACTCTGCCCATGCCTGACAACACAAACATCTACGCTACACGATAAAATGAAACACTTGATGAGAGGAAACTTGGTATGGGCTTACTGTCGCTTCTCATCTGATAGAAAAAAGGGTTATGGACTTTTTAAGTTGCTTATGGGGGAGTAGCTGCAACTCGAAAACACATTCCAGAATATACACTATTTATATATATATAAAAGCCAGGGAAGAAGAAAGCATTATTTTCTTTTGACAGTTTGTATGCACTTCCCTCTCCCCTGCATCCTCTTCTCACTTCCACTCCCCTCTCCCTCCACGTTCTGCTCTAACAATCGTTCTGCTTTTGCCTGGAAAATCTGCACTCAATACACTTTCTCACTGCTGTGATGCTGAGGTATTAATACCAGTACGAGTAAATAACAGCACAAAGTACCATTGAAGAAGACTGGCTGTCTTCTGCAACACTGTTTTGTCCATCACTACAGCATGTACACATACTGTACATATACGTTAGTAAATATTTATACATTTAGTATATTAAAAGGGACACTTTTTCCATTTGGTAATCTGTTTCTCTCTCGCTTCCTCTCAATAAAGTCAATACTAATTACCCCGGTTAAAGTCAATACAGGCCTCCAGTGCAAGTCCTGTACAGTAGGGACCAGCGTGACAGGAGGACAAGAAAGAGGCAGAGGAGGAACGCTGTCGTAAAAATAACAACTCAAATCAAATGTACTGGCTATTTATATATATAGCCACATATTGTGTTGTCAAATCCTATTGAAAATCGATATTTGAAGTTGTTACTAAACAATATTGCTGTAATTATACACATATTAGTGACAAATGTGGGTTAAGATACTAATTTACACTTATATTTCACTTGCTATGTTTGGGGACTACATAGCTGTTCACAATGAGTCACTAAATAACCTGCAAAATTAAAATGCATTGGTTAATAAGAAAGTAATATCAGTACAGTATATCTATATTATCTTGGTGTATTATTATATTGCTGCTACTTGATTGGCAGAATTTAGGATTGCATTTGACCAGCTGCGTACATCTGTGATACAATACATCAATAGGACTTTGATTCCAAATGTGCATGCTTGTACAACTTACAGGACCTGTCAGTGGTAAGAGGTTGCACCAGTTGTAATTATGAGGCACTACTCATTACGGGGTACCCTGGAGAATGGATGAATACGGGACTGATTTTGGAGCTTGAATGTTTCAGCACCATGGAGAGGGACAGATTGGGTTTAAAAGCTTCGGCAGCAGGGATAAAAGAGAGACTGCGAGCCTTGATAAGAAGCCTTGATGGGAACGTGAGAGTTCTCTAACCTGCTTTTGTTCACATGGAAAAATCAAATGAGTCCTCTTCCTTGAACGGAAATATAGAAAATGGGAGAAAGTTGGCGTTTCATTCTGTATGAGCTAACATGAACTGTCCTAATTTCATATTTCAATTTGATACACTGTATCCCTGGGTGAGTGAGTCTCTCTTTGGATCAACATGTTTATCAGCTGTGGTCTGACAACGGGGGACAGTTGGAGACAAAGGCACACTTTTTTGTGTCAGGCCTCTGTAAATAAGTCACAGTGATTTCACTACTTGAAAAGGATGGTGGAACTGTGCAGGAAATCCTTGATCAATGTTATCCACACTGCATTGGATCAGCTGTACTGAGCGGCCTGAGGCTCTGCCAGTGTGGCTGCCATGATGCCCTCATTACAGTAATGATCTCCCAGTACACAGTGAGGCCCGTTCAACACACTGACTCTGGCTGTAACTCACACCCTGTTCACCTCTTTCAATGCACACATTATTTAAAGGGGACCTATCATGGGAAATGCACTTTTGTATGTCTTTTATACATAAATATGTGTCCCCGGTGTGTCGGGGAAATCACGCAGCGTTTTCCTCCGTACCCAATTTTTTTTTAAACAGGGATACAACGAGCAGATACTGCCGTTCTGCCGATATGACGTCAAATCGGCGGCGGACCCAAAGAAAGTTGCTATTAGAAACAATGCCTGATGTCTTTTGGACGTAATCTCGTCTTTGTTTCCATTAGCAAGCTTCGCTAACACTCAGAGCTAAAAAGCAGGAAATAAAAAAAGGAACTCACCTAAGCACTTTGAATCGCCACGTGCTGAAAAGCGCTATATAAATAAAATGGCCTTGCCTTGCCTTGTGATAAACCCGCAAGTGAAAAATAATTTGTCGTCCATAGTATTTCAGAAATAATCCTTGATGTGGTTTAGAACAGTATGGCGTTTTATCACAGCAGAATTTAACTTTATCTCTGGTAGAATTCTGATCAGGCATTAGCTCCGCCTACTCTCTTTTTCGTTTACAAGCTAAGGACCCAAAATCCACGTTTCTCTAACAGGGCTGCAAAAGAGGGGTATGAGCAGCATGAGGCATGGCGACAATGGGTGATCTGTTTGGTATTTTAAGCAAAACACTTCACAGACATGTTTTGTATAGGAATGGCCATACGATATATTTTTCCAATATAGCATGATAGGTCCACTTTAATTTCACATGAGAAAGTCATGGCAGAAGCATAGTACGATTTCCTAAACAAACGCAAATCACTTGGGTGTTTAAATGCCATGCATGGGACTGTGAAGTAATGGAGAGCCACTTAATAAGCCACATAAATAGGCTTCCATATTGATCTTTTGTCGCACCTGTGTCTTCGTCAACGGTGAAAGTGCCCAGTCCGCTGCCTCCTCTGACAGAATACCTCAACACCCCATCTCGCCCCTTGTCGTCGTCCTTAGCGCTGACAGTCAGGACACTTATGCCCGCTCGAGAGTTCTCCTTCACTGAGCCTCTCACAGCAAAGTCAGAGAAGTAGGGTGCATACAAATTCTCATTGACGTCCACCACCTGAAAAAAGGTAAGGGTTCCCTTTAATTTTGACTGGAAATCTGAAAAATTTACTGAGTATCATACACAATAAATATGCACAACAGAGCTTTAGACTGATATAAAATACTACTTTTAATTACATTACAACTAGCAGATTTTCTGATTAATACATTTTTGCTTTGCAAGTGTACCCTAAATACTTATTTCAATAGAAGTTAATAACACTTCAATTAATTAAATGTAATCTATTTGACACGTGAAATTAATCAACGGACCTATGAATTTCAAATTGATGATTTAGACTTTGCATGTGACACACATTTTCTTGTACTTGTGTGTGTATGTTACGCACCTCCACCTCCACAAATGTCTGACTGGTGAGGCTGGGTATCCCTCTATCCTCAGCTTGTACTGTCAGGTTAAAAAAATGTTGTTTCTCAAAGTCCAGCTCCTTCCTTATCCTCAAAGCTCCGCTCCCAACATCAATCTGTAAAAAATGCAATACAATCCCATGCATCATTAACTATAACAAAAAAGAAGAGGATCTGTATATGGAACTGATTAGACAATACACATTTGTGACATCACCTACCTCAAAAGTGCCATTGAAGTCATTAATCAAGGAGTATCGGACATGTCCCCCGGGGCCCATGTCTGGGTCCTGAGCCTCCACCCAGGTAATCACGGCGCCTGGAGGCAGGTCCTCAAGCACTCGAGCATTATAGCTGCTGGGGATGAAAGCTGGAGCGCAATCATTGATATCTTCCACAATTATGGTAAGAGTAGTCACTGAAGACCTCCGAGTGCCTCTCTCAGCCTTGTCCCGCACTTCAATCTTTAAAGGGAACATTGGGATAGTCTCTCTGTCCAAGTGGCTGGAAACAAATACACTTCCCGTTTCGCTGTCAATACCAAACTGAGGGACACTGGTCAGCATTACGTATGAGATTTGTCCATTTGGACCCATGTCTCTGTCAAAGGCAGTGATTGTGATAACTTCGACACCAATGGCCGAGTTTTCTGCAACAACCGCAGAGAAGCTCTCCTGATCAAACTGAGGGTCATTGTCATTTGTGTCCTCAATTATCACAGTTAGTAGTCTCCAATTGGACATCTGAGGAGAGCCCCGGTCGTAAATAGTAATATTAAGGAAGTAACGATCCAATCGCTCACGGTCAAGTGGCTCTAACACAGTTATCAACCCGCTCTCCATGTTGATATTAAAGCAGTTATCCTTGTTACCATCCGATATGGAAAAAAGAATACGGCCGTTAAAGCCTGCGTCCCCATCTCGTGCCCTCACCGTAAATACACTGGCACCAGAAGTCAGGTCCTCTTTCACCAGAATACTAGTAGGTAAGGCTTCAAACTGTGGAGCCTGTTTGTTGATAGAGAAAAGTGTATCTGTGTATCTCTCTTCTGGTTTTGGTCGAGCCATAGCGGACACTTTTGAAAGCATTCTTTCTGCCAACATCTGGGCAACCCTGGTCTCCTTGCAGTTGAACCCCCTGGGTGGCTGACGACCCCTCACCACAGACACATTCACAAATGTAGGGTCAGAAAACAACTCACCATCTGTAGCAACTATTTTTAGGTTAAATATCCCGCTTTTTAAATTAACCACCCCTAACGATCTTTTCAAAGTCAAAGCCCCTGATTCTGGATTTAAGTCAAAATAGTCCAACTCGTTACCAGACAGTATTTTGTATGTTACCATTTCTAGCTCGTCCATGTCCACGGCTGACAACGTGACAATAGTCTGACTGACAGGGAAATCACGGCTTATCATCCCTCGACAGGAAACACTCTCAAAAAGAGGCTGGTTGTCATTTATATTTGTCAGACGAACGGTGACATTAACTTCACTCTCCCTTCTGAAAGGTGAACCCCAGTCTGAGGCCCGCACTGCAAACGTATAGATATCATCTGATGACTCAAAGTCTAGGTCTCTTGTTATTCTCACTTCCCCTGTGACCTGGTCTATTGTAAAGGGAAGAGACTGTTCTCCGTTTATTGTGTGGGTTACATACCCATTCTCTCCTTTATCAGCATCCACAGCAGACACCACAAGCGCAACCGTGCCAACAGGTAAGCTCTCATTGATTGCTATTTCATAGACGGGCCGGTTGAACACTGGAGAGTTGTCATTAGCATCCTCTATGGTGATTTGGACCCTTGCTTGCTGCTGACTGATAACATCAACTACCTCCATCTCCATGAAATCCTGTGATATCCTTGTCAGCTGCCTTGTGGTCATGATAACTCCAGTCAAAGGGTTTATATCAAAGTACATTAGATCTAAGGGGTTGCTGAAGCTGTAATTGACACTCAGAGGAGCTGGAGAGATTTTCACCACCTCCACAATAGTGCCTGGGGGTGATATTTCACTCAGCCTTACTTCATAAACATCTTTCTCGAACTTCCCTAACACTGGGTCTGGCTTTGTAACCAACAACTGAACAACTTCAGTATTGGAAAACTTAGGAGGCATACCTCTGTCTTTTGCTTGGAAGGTTAATTTACAACCATAGGGGAATGTATCCCAGTCGAACAATTCTGACGTCTTAACCCTATACTCATTACTGACAGGCGATCGATCAATGACAAATTGTTCAAGGTGGTCACCCTCAATAATGGACACCCATTCTATATCCCCAGATACGCCCTCGTCTTTGTCCTCCACAGTCAATATGGCATATACTGGGTCCTTGTCTGCCCATTCTGGAACGACAGCAATTACATTGAGAACAGGGGGAAAGTTATTGACCCGCTCCACTGTTAGGACCAGCCTAGCAGTGCTGCTGATACCATTGCTCCCATAGAGTTTCATCCCTCTGTCCACCACCTGCACCTCTAGGTTAAATCGCTCTTGCCTGTCCAACCTGGGACGACCAGTTAGGGTGATAATACCACTAGTCGGATGAACAGCAAAGAGTTCAATCCTGTTCTTGAAGAAGTAGTAGAACTCCCCGTTGGAACCCACATCAGCATCTGTGGCTGTAACACGTCCGATGCTGGCCCCCAGTGGGGCACTCTCAGAAACAACGAAGGAATAGGAGGTCGGGGAGAAGAGAGGTCGGAGATCATTGGTATCCAATACCTTGATATAAACTGTAGCTAAAGATTCAAGGCCTCCGTGGGCAGAAGCCTTAACTGTCAGTGTGTAATTGTCCTGTACTTCCCGATTTAATGTGCCGCCACTGCCTCCATCGGTGCGTACACGGAGGAAACAAAAATCTCCCATTACAAACTCCTCAGCCTGGAAGATTCCCTCACTGTCTCCAGACGTAATGGAGTATTTTATGTCTAAAGACCTGGGTGGCCCCAGAATGATGCCCATTTTAGCCTCACTCCTGGTATACGTTCTCGTTGCTGAGTTCTCAAAAATGGAAGCATTATAGGCAGGCTTCGTGAAGAGCAGCAGGCCTTGTCCTGACCTAGGTTCTGTCATGAACTGGGCATTGATGGAGGTTAAACAGAAGAGGAGGAGGATAAGAATGAAGCAAATAAAATGAAATCGAAGAGAGAAGCTGTGTTGAGGAAGCATATTTCCCCACCGATTAGGCTTCATCACAATTCCATCACCCAGTCACCCTATATGTGGATAGAATAACAAAGAAGAAAATATCTGTTTTCAGTTGGTGAGCTGTTAAAGACATGCACTCTAAAAGCTAAACATTTAAAGAACTGTGAGATCAAAATTCCAAAGACATTTCAGGACTGCTTATCGCTACAAGATTAAGATAGCATGTCAATGATGCGCTTCAAATGTTTGCTTTCAAACACTGTATATTGCAAAGACTCCTTGACATATCTTTAAACAAACCACATCAAAACCAGGTGAACTTACACAGCCTCAGGGAATCACATAATGTCAACAAATAAAATACCAGGGATCAGGAACAGTCACTGTTACTTTAATAGAGCTCCTATAAAGACACAAGGGCTTGTTATTTTTTAACAAGTGACTTCCAGGGTTGCATTCATTTCACAAAAGAACACCATGGCCTGACAAATATCATCTTGCACAATTAAAAAATACGACACTTTTTAAGGAAATGATGATGTATTTGTATTACCTACATATCTGGATTAACCAGCAGCAACATGTGCAATGCTTACACAGTAATGCACTCATGTTGATCCAATAATATGAAATATATTATTCTGAATTGGACCATTTTGCATTGTCCATTGTACTTAGTAACACTTCTAATGCTACTGATTTAACTAAGATATCCAATAGAGGCCTTCTATTTTAAACAGAGCGTTGATACGTTTACCTAAATAACAAGTGATTCATCCACCAAAGGTTATCATCAGGTAAACTGTAAAGCAGAGCCAACTTTAATTACAAGTTTAACTCATGGGTGACTGACTGCCAGAAAAGGACAGAAAATGACATTATGGTGGACTTTTCAACGTGTTGTAACATATTTTACTTTAGATTCCGCTTCTAGATAGGCCCTCGTGGTCTACTGTTCACTTAATGCTAAATGCATTCCCTCATCGCATGTTCTTGATAATTGTACAACTTCAACAGAAACTAAATTAAAAAAAGAAAGCCTGGTGATATGACATATGCCCATTTACAGATTCAAGGACATACATTTAAATCAGCAACAAAAGGGCTAGGCTGTCATAATCCAACGACTCAAATTAAAATTCCCGAGGCAGACTGTCCCGGGAGATATTGGGGTGCATTTATCGGCTCCCATGTTGATGCAGATGCGATGGAGCTTGCCTCCGTGCACAATCCACGACTTTACAAAGCTACAGGCTGAAGCCACAATCTATATCTTTAATAACTACACATACTTCACTCACACAACGCAGCGTGTCCTACCTTTACGAAACAGCGGTAATCAGTGAAAGTAAATCATTTCCCATCCTCTCTCCGACAGTCCTTCACAAAAAACAAAGGCAAAACGCACGAAACAGTCGCTCTGAAGTCAGAATACTCGAAACGGAACATTCATGAGCACATCCCGACAGGCAGTTGTCTACTAGGCTGCAGCCATCCTCGTAAAACTAAATAGGCTATTGTCCCAGTTTCATGCACCTGACTAATGTAACCCTGGGTGCAGGGGGCTACTCCGGCTTTATCTGCAATAGTTAACACAAAACACACGCTAAAACAGCCCGGTGTCATTTGCTGGTTGATGTTAAGTTCCGAGAATAAAGTAGTATAAAGAACATGTCGCTTTACGCAAGTTGTGAAGCAGTCAGCATCAGTTGTCGCTTCAGTGGGACTACAGAGCGCTCACTGGATAGAGGTGGCGGGTTGGGCAAGCTCCGATCTTTACCGAGTGGAGCCGAGAACTTCCGGAAGTGGAATGCAGTCCACAAACGGCTAGGGCACTGTTTCCCACACTCACGAGCCGTATAGTGGTTAGTTAAACATCTGGGCACCGGTAAAACTTCTTCCACCCGGCACCATGTCCGTTTTGTGTTATAATAAGGGATGTGGACAGCAGTTTGATCCAGAAAATAACCCAGAAGGTGAGTAGTATCTTAGTTAACGTGCACTGCCCCGTGCCAGTGTGTTAGCAAGCTAACCTCTGATCATTCTGGAAATTTCTACAGCGAGAAGGCCTGCTGGGCCCATGTAGCTAACCTGAGGTGACTGAAACAGACTGGACCCAACACAGTTACTACTTCATTCATTTGCATTGCTGTAACCGATATCTCAGGAAGCTAGTAGCATGTGGTCCTGCATAGATGATGTGGCTATTCACGATGTTGTTAGCATGTTAAGCTCATGTGATTAGCAGGTTAAGTTAGAAATGAACGTTAGACTTCCAGAAAGCATTGTCCCAGACAGGATATACAGTACACCGGTGTTTGAACAACAAGCTGTCTATACATAGCATATTTCCATCGCTATCCCACAAAACACGTGTTATTGCCAAGACAGCGAAATGTTTTTTTCTAAAACTTTATAGACAGTGGGGAGGGAATCTGAGAGAGCCATCAACAGTGAGGCTTTTAAAGGAAGCTAACTTCACGTCTGTGTTTTTAGAAACATTTACTAAATTACTTGTTTTTTAACAGCTTTAAGAGCTGTCTATCACCTTCATAATTAGTCTCGTAATGCTAACGCAACACTGCAACATATTAGGGAACTAAAGACAACAGTAGCACCAGAGAAATAGTTTTCCTCTGAACTCGACCTGCCTCCCATACACTATGATGTACCTAAAAACAATACATTTTAAATCTTATGTAGGTTTTCTTCTAGGTGTGTGTAACTGCAAACCTCATATGTTTGCCATCTCTGACCATCAGCATGCAACGATGCAAAACTAGGAGCATATAATATGTAAAAATCCTATAAGAGATGTAAAGTTGTAAGAGCATCCCTCAAGATAATGTTATTTGTGAAGCCAACTCATTCTTAGGGAATACGCTTTGAAGTCAAAGTATATTTTGAACCCACACTGTCTGGGGGCCTCATTTAGAAATCAGGACATTTGACAAATGCCGTCAGGATGAGTTTACAGTGAGTATTCTTCATTGAAACAGAGGCCAAAGCCTTGAGTTAATGTAACACAAATAAATGTTAAACACCGCTCATCATCATGAGTAAAACTAATTATTTCGATCTCATTGCATTTTGTCATGTTTTAGGTCATGGTTGAGTTGGTGTTTACAGGTTTGGCACATAGTTAATGGCTAAAATTGTCCTTTTTAACGTGAGAAAAGGCATATTTGTGGTACTTAATTCTTCACACATTTGGCAGCAATGTATCAGCATAAATGATTCCATTGCTGTTCTCTTAAAGGTCCCATGTCATGCTTTTATTACCCGTCCCCTTGTGTGTTATGTAGCTTGTTCTGCATGTAAACGGTCTGCAAAGTCACAAACCCTCAAAGTACACCCTGAAGCGAGTAAAACTCTAACACAGAAAATACCTGTCTATGCTGCCCCAGAACGCCTCGTTGGAGATTTCTCTTTTTCCATTTCTTTCTTCCTGAGTATGGTGACGTGACCATGCCAGGGTCCAAATGGAGCAGAGTTTCCGTTATAATTTTTTCTTTTTTAACATGTCCGTTAAAGTTGAAATCTTCAGTACAAAATGAGAAAAGTCTTAAAGGTCTTCTTTGTTATTTATTGAGCTTTAAAACAAATTGATATGATTCGATATTAAACAAACTAATTATAGTAGATTAACTACATTATTCGAAAGTGTACAGTAACTTATAATCAGAGATGGGGTCGTTACTAAAAAAAAGTAATATATTACATATTACTTTAAAAAAATAAATAATATATTACACTACTTCGTTACTCTCTACATAAAGTCACTCGTTACTTTACTCGCAGGGCCGGCCCGCCCCTCCCTGCAGGCAGATCACGCAGACTGCTAGAGTTTCAAATGTTCTCTTTAGTTCAGTTTCCATAAGACTGATCCAGATCCTGAATGTTTTCCTATCTGACCGTGGCTGTCCTCTGTCTCCTGCTATCTGTATATTGTGCGCAGTCTATCTCTGCTCACGCTGTTGCGTCGGCGTGTTCTCCTGCGTATTGGCCATGTGTTGCACTGGAGCCAGACTGGAGCACACCGCAAAGACTTCAGCCGAGCACGTACGAACTGCGCATGCGTGAGTGGCAATAACTCTCCTTACCAGCAGGTGGCGGTAGTGTGTATTCGTCATCCAAAACAGGCAACAACCGGAAAACAGAGCAGAAGAACAGACTATGTGATATAAACAAACAACAAATAGCTGTGCGTTAGCTTCACCTTAGCATGTGTTCTTTGCAGGTGTTTGTTGAGGTTTGATTATGATTGATTTTTAGTAAGTAACAAAGTAACGCGTGTCGGAGCAATGTCAGTAACTGTAGTGTGATTACTGAATTCTAAAAGTAGTGCGTTACACTACTCCGTTACCGACAAAAGTAATATTATTACAGTAACGCGTTACAGCCAACTCTGCTTATAATAACACGGGAATAATAAACGGAGCGCTCTCCCTCTCCTGACAGCCCGTCAGTATCATGCAGCTTGCGGATCCAGTAATGAGTGACCCAACAGTAAAACTAAACGTATCTATAACTAGTGTCGGTAGTTTGAGAGGTAAGTAAAATAGCTAAGTGTGATTTTCTAACATGAAGTGTGTTTTCTTCCGCTCACCTCGGCATGTGATCATGCAGAGCTGCGTGTCGTCTCGTCAGCAGCAGCTGATCTCTCTCTCCTGTCAGATTAGACTTCACTGGCGTTTATGTCCATATGGATCTGATCTAGCTAGTTCTAGCTAATGATAGGACTACCTGCTTATCAAGACACCTAAACAATAAAAGTCGCTATGATACCGGGTGAGGCCGCAAAGTATAGCGCAGCATTATGCATTTGTTTACATGCCCACCGGAACCCCGAGGCATTACCAACAGATCAACCCATACGGGACATCTCTTTCTCAGCCTGAACTCAGCCTGAGACAGCGATACACCGCGAAACTCAGCCTGAACTCAGCCTGAGCACTCACTGTGTGTGTGTGTGTGTGTGTGTGTGTGTGTGTGTGTGTGTGTGTGTGTGTGTGTGTGTGTGTGTGTGTGTGTGTGTGTGTGTGTGTGTGTGTGTGTGTGTGTGTGTGTGTGTGTGTGTGTGTGTGTGTGTGTGTGTGTGTGTGTGTGTGTGTGTGTGTGTGTGTGTGTGTGTGTGTGTGTGTGTGTGTGTGTGTGTGTGTGTGTGTGTGTGTGTGTGTGTGTGTGTGTGTGTGTGTGTGTGTGTGTGTGTGTGTGTGTGTGTGTGTGTGTGTGTGTGTGTGTGTGTGTGTGTGTGTGTGTGTGTGTGTGTGTGTGTGTGTGTGTGTGTGTGTGTGTGTGTGTGTGTGTGTTCTCAGACTGAGTTCAGGCTGAGTTTCGCGGTGTCTCGCTGTCTCGAAGACCCCACGCAGCAACCAGGAAACGACCCCAGTAATCTACTTGGTATACACTGTCCGCAGCAGCGAGCCCTGCAATGTCCCGCCAACACGGAACCCAGACCCCACGCCGCATTCTCATCTGTTTCTCATTTCTGGTGGCATTGCGGTCTATTTTTTTTTAAATCCTCTGGAGCTGTGGATTATTGTTTTCGATTAATGCATCAGTGTTTCTTAGGGTCAAAAACACTAAACTTAAAATGAAAGCGTTTAGTTCATTTAATAAAAGAGCACATGTTCAATGTGAAAAATGACAGATATAGATTAGTTGCAATTTGGTAATATATATATATATATATATATATTTTTTTTTTTAAACACCTTGAATTTCAGGGGGGGCTCCGTTGGTGTGGTGCAGCGCCCCTCCAAGACAATGGTAGGGGAAACACTGGGAGGTGTGATGAGGTCTTTGGATTAACTCTCCTGGCACTGGATAAGATGAAAGGAGGTGGGTGGGGAGGAGGCGGGCGGCAGCATGAAAACCTGAAATCACAGCTGACTGCAGGAGAGAGGAGAACCATTTTAAAGTTTGGCTGCAGCACAGTGATTGGCTGCTGGTGAATGTAATGGGTTATAGACAACGCCCGTAATGAGCTGATTATATGCAGCTGCGGAGTGAATGTATATATACCCAGTCTTCCTGAAAGAACTTGCGCTGAGCTTCATTTAATCAAAGCTGTGTTTCATCTCACAGATGGCTGCACCCATCACCCAGGAATCCCAGTATTCCATGATGCATTGAAGGTAAAACCGTTGAAAATGCACAGATTCCTTGTGTTTTGGTGTATGGTCCAATCTAATGTCTGTCTGACTTCCTCCAGGGATGGTCCTGCTGCAAGAAAAGAACCACTGACTTCTCAGACTTTCTCAACATTGTTGTAAGTTTAAAAGTCTCAGATTGAATCCATACTTCAAATCCTCCATGGACATGTTTCCATTGCCTCCGTTTTCACAAGCGTTGACTTCCACCTTTGCTGTGGCCACATTGTCCCGAGCACTCATTGTTTGTGACTGTCTCCTCCACAGGGCTGTACAAACAGTTCCCACAACAAGGAGAAGCCCCCTGAGCCGGAGAAACCAGATGTGACATCGTCAGGAGAAAAGAAAGATATAGACGACCCAAAGTTCAATGAGTTCATCATTTCCGCACCAAAGCCTCATGAGTCGATACGCAGACCAAGGTATCACAGTTTGCATACATAGCTTTTTCTATTGTAATCAATATCATGGGAATACCCTAAGGCCTAAGCTCTTATTATCTGTGCAAGAAACTCTTATAAGACAGGAACATGACAAGAAGGACACGTTTATTTTCTATTGTAATCAATATCATGGGAATACCCTAAGCTCTTATTATCTGTGCAAGAAACTCTTATAAGACAGGAACATGACAAGAAGGACACGTTTATTTTCTATTTAGTACATCAGCAGGGCTTTCAGTTTAACTCTATATCCCTATAAAGTACCTCATAAAGACACCGAGATCTTGGAGAACTCCCTAGTCAAATATATGCTGTAATTTATTTAAGCATTACATTGCCTGGTGATTGAACGGCGAGGACTTTTGTTCTGGAAACTGCTCAGAAACCTCCTCATTGCTAATATTCTTATACTTTCCACGCTGATAATAGCAGCAATTTAATTTTTGTTTGACAAGTGACTCAAACGCATAAAAAGATGGGTAGCATTATAGGTATTAAACCAGCCTGAATTCTAATGATCCACAGGATAGTCAGAGGCGTCCTCTCTGCTCTTTGACCATGAATACTTCTCGCTAGGATTGAATAAGCGATTATATGACTGAATAAATTGTTAAACTACTTTCAAGTTTTGTCTTGGTCTTCGTACCAGAGACCTGATTTTGAAGAGGGCTACTGATAATGTAACCCTTGTAAATGACATTACCCCAATCATAAAATAATAAGAAACACCTTTGGCCCAAGTTCAACGTTTCCGCAAGGGGGCGTCTTGCCGTCATTTGCCCTTATTCAGCGCGGAACGCCCTGAGCTCGAGCCGAGGGCGTCCAAAAAATAATAATAATTCGAGAGAAAATTGAAAGTTTTTATCGCTTGAAATTACGAAAAGGCACCGGTTCGCAACCGAGTGTGAAGCGGCTGGGATGAGGATCAGCACCTCCAAATCTGAGGCCATGGTTCTCAGCAGGAAACTGATGGACTGTCCACTCCAAGTAGGGAATGAGTCCTTACCCCAAGTGAAGGAGTTCAAGTATCTCAGGGTCTTGTTCTCGAGTGAGGGAACAATGGAGCGTAAGATGGGCCGGAGAATCGGAGCGGTACTGCAGTCGCTTTACCGCACCATTGTGATGAAAAGGGAGCTGAGCCAGAAGGCAAAGCTCTCTGTCTACCGGGCCATTTTCGTTCCTACCCTCACCTATGGTCATGAAGGATGGGTCATGACCGAAAGAACGAGATCGCGGATACAAGTGGCCGAGATGGGTTTCCTCCGCCGGGTGGCCGGTGTCTCCCTTAGGGATAAGGTGAGAAGTTCGGTCATCAGGGAGGGACTCGGAGTTGAGCCGCTCCTCCTTCGCGTCGAAAGAAGCCAGTTGAGGTGGTTCGGGCACCTAGTTAGGATGCCACCTGGGCGCCTCCCTAGGGAGGTGTTCCAGGCACGTCCAGCTGGGAAGAGACCAAGGGGTAGACCTAGGACCAGGTGGAGGGATTATATCTCTTCGCTGGCCTGGGAGCGCCTTGGGATCCCCCAGTCAGAGCTGGTTGATGTCGCCAGGGAAAAGAAAGTTTGGGGCTCTCTGCTGGAACTGCTACCCCCGCGACCCGACCACGGATAAGCGGGAGAAGATGGATGGATGGATGGATTTCGAAAAGGAAAAGGGACATGGACATCCCTCTGTTGGAGGGGCAAAGGAGTCTGGTGGGATTATGTTTGCCGCCAGCAAAGCGTGTTCCTGTGACGGAAAGTGTACTTGACGGGGGGGTGCTAGTGGAGCACGCGGGTGAACTGCGAGCGCCGGCTCACTAAAAAAAGCCGGAATTCCTATCACTAATACGTAAAGAGATCAGTGTTTCCCACAGAATTTGATTCTATTTGTGGGGGCACCGCACCCCCCCCAAAGTTCCCTTAACATACAGCAGATAACAACAGATAATACATGCGAGTTCATGGCTACTGTAGACAACGTTCTTGTTGCTCTGTGTTGCGTTATGAATGAGTGAGACACACCAGAGTTGAGGATCTCTGGGGTTTATTCTCCCAAAAATATAATTTACAATTTAGGCATTTAGCAGACGCCTTATTCCAAAGCGACTTACAATGACCAATTACAGGGACATTCTCCCTGGAGTAACTGAGGGCTAAGTGCCTTACTCAAGGGCATACGAGTAGTGGTGTTCCAGGCAGGATTTGAACTCGCAACCTTCCGATCATCAGCCCACCTCACTAACCATTAGACCACAACAAAAATAAAAAATATTTTTTTTTCTTTTTTATGAGATCCATTTGTGGCGGACGATATTTATTTGTGCCGGCCCACAAATAAATCAATGTATGGGAAACACTAGAGATAGTAACTATCCCCCCCCCCCCCCCACTCTCAGGGTGGACGCCCTCTCAGCCCTGGTCTGGCGGAAACACTGCCCAAGTTTGTTGTTAATGTGTCCTACCTAATAAATGTGTTACTGTTACAGTGCTGATGAGCCGATGGGGAGGATGCCGCACAAAGTCTCTTCATCTCTGAAGCAGGCTTTGGAGAAGCTAAAGCTTACTGAAAATGCAGAAGAGAAGAAAGGTAAGAACTGAACTTCACCTTAACCTCTGTCTCTTGTTATCTCATCAGTGATTCTGTTTGGCCCGTTTACATCCATTACCATAGGCTTCTTGTTACAGTAGACAGGAAGGTCATGTTGACAAGGGACGTTAATGGATGTCCTGTGGGAATTTGCCCAAACCTGAGTCTTTCACATTGTGGCGTTCGAGTTAAAGCTGGCAGGGACAACACATCACAACCGTGGATACACTTTTTTAAACCTCTTCAAAGCTTCTAAATCAATTCATTGTCTCTCTTTCTGTCTCTGTCTTTCTAGAGGAAGATAATGACGAGGTCAAGATTGGAACACCCTGTAAGAATGCAGGATGTACTAAAGTAAGTGAATGTTTTTGATGTACACGGGAGGAAAATGGTATAAATGATTATGGTGTTAAACATTGTACAACCCAACATGAGTGATTTGAAACTTTTAAATGCTGCCAAGACAAAGCTCATGATATTCTCGAAAGCAAAACCCAAGGTCTTGAACCTTCCTCCTATCACCACCTTGCATGGGTCGGAGGCTGAATCTGTGTTGCAGTATAAGTATTTTGGAATTATAATTGACAATTTGCTTTCTTTTAAACCACACATTGTGGAACTCTTGAAATAATTAAGAATAAAATGAGGTTTTTTCTTTAGATACAAGTCCTGTTTTTCCTATGAGGCCAAAAAGAGACTAGTGTCTGCAACCTTTCTGTCTGTGCTGGATTATGGAGATGTGGTTTATATGAATACATCTTCAAGTTCCCAGTGGCTTCACTCGCTGGAT
Source organism: Pseudochaenichthys georgianus (assembly GCF_902827115.2). Lineage (NCBI taxonomy): Eukaryota > Metazoa > Chordata > Actinopteri > Perciformes > Channichthyidae > Pseudochaenichthys > Pseudochaenichthys georgianus. The sequence continues at coordinate 20,969,106 of NC_047516.1, forward strand.
ACCGTCTACCACGGAGCACTGAGATTCATCACAAACCTCAAACCCTTGACGCACCACTGCAATCTATACACTCGTGTTGGATGGTCTTCCCTGACCATGCGTAGACTGAAACATTGGCACATCCTTATATATAAGGCTATTCTTGGTGCTCTCCCCCCTTATCTAAGGATGTACATAAACAGAAAACTATTTAATATACATACCTCTGTAGAGATTTGGCAACAGCAGCTCAAACGTTTCAAGTTATTTGGCTTCATGCTAAAACTGTGGATTCTGTTAAATAAAGTTTCCGCATTTCGTGATTTGAAAGCTAATTGTAATTTGCATCATGAAAACATAAACCAATCATGGTGAATTATGTCATGTCAAATGAGCTAAGGCAAAATTGATTTAAAAAAAAAAAAAAAAAGTGTCTTCCATGTTTGCTCAAGCTAATCTGTTCTGTCAAAGCAGAAACCACACATGCATTTTAAGTAAAGTTGCATTAACATCTTTTACAAAAGCTTGGAGCATGACTTTAATGCTTTCATTTTATCCATGTATTTTTTCTTTTAATGTTTATTTTATTAGCTTTTCTTTTTAATGACTGATTTTAAATGCCATTTTCTTAATGTCTTTCATTTTTTGTAAAGCACTTTGAATTGCCTTGTGTTGAAAAGTGCTATATAAATAAACTTGCCTTGCCTTTAATGATTTACATAAATTGTGCTTCAACTGATGTGATTGAAAGCCATGAGATGTTCTCCCAAGGGGCGCCTGCCTATCGTTGATAAGTCAATAAGGGTCTTTTTGTCGAGGTGAAATCAGGACATTGAAACTTTTCCAAAGTCTTCATTGGAAAACAAAATACTGTACAACTCCATCCCATAACTATATTTGCTATACAATCAAGCCCTATTTTTATTTGTGTCAACAATAGCAATCTGCTTAATTCTTTTGATCCTCACTTTTGTTGTCGTCTTTAGAGCTTTGATGGACCTGCAAGCGATTCGGAAGAGTGCTCATACCACTCGGGATTTCCTATCTTCCACGAAGGGTTAGTATTTCCATCACAGCACTTCACTGTATTGACATGGAATAGTGCATATGTGACCCGCTATATCGAAATCAGTCGGAAGTCGCAACGGCTCATTTCAAAATAAACGTGGATTTGCGTTTTCGGGGTTCGGTGTTTTGTTTGATTTTAAATAAACAAAGTCTTGGCTTTCAGAATATGAAACTTTTATTTCCAAAATCACACGATAAATACATTTTTGAAGCTTGTAAAGAGAAGATGACGGCTCTCTCTCGCACCCTGCTGTTCCGCAGTGCCGCCCCCCCTCCCTCCGGCTGACATTATGAATGCAAGGCGTAGTAATCATAGATAACACGGCAGGGTCCGGGACAGTTTGTTTTCATCTGATTTCAATTAAACAAAGTCTTGGCTTTCAGAATATTAAACTTGTTTCGGCAAATTCAGATGATATATACAACTTTGAAGCTTCGGCATAATTACAAGCGGAGAACGGAGTAACTTGACATCACAGCAGGCAGAACAACATCCGGTGTTTCTCGTGAGGGTTTTCCCCGGGAAACAAACACAATACACACAAACGCAAAATTATACAAACACGTATACACACACACACTCGCGAGCTTCCTCCAGACCAGTAATCCAAACGAAAATATCTTCCCTCCGTAGTATTTTGATCATTTGCTAATAATCAATCAGATCGATGGATTCCAGAGAAGAGGAAACTTTGAAGGCCTTTTTCTCAAAATGATGACTCGTGACAGTCATTATATAATGTGACATATTTGGAGTACAACAACAAACATGATATCATTAGAAAGCTAGGAATCTCCTCTTTCCAGCAGTATATGCAACTCAAAATGTGTCTTCGGGTCAATGCGACTGAGTGATTTCGATGGAGCAGGTCACATATTCTCTCTCAACTGTAAAAGAAGCATGAGGATTAACACTAGTATTTTCCTGTTGTCTTCTTGTTAGTCTTTTTCACTTTTTCTCTTGAGCGACAAGTAATTGACAGCTAAAAACCCAACGGGTGTCTATTCCTGCATCTTCAGGATGAAATACTGGAGCTGCTGTAAGAGGAAAACCTCCGACTTTAACACCTTCCTTTCTCAAGAGGGCTGTACCACGGGAGAACATCTATGGAGGAAAAAAGATGAGGTAGGTGCCGGTTTGACAGCAAGTGATCATTCATGTATGTGTGTCCTGATGAGAGAGCCTCAGCTGTGACTCCATCTAGTGGTGTGTGGTAAACACTTGCATGGTGGAGACACTGCGTTGGTTCAGCTTGACTTTGTTTAAAATGTTGTGAAATCTCCACGCAGGGTAACAAAGTGGTTCCATGTCGGTTTGACTGGCACCAGACGGGGATGCAGGTCATCGTCTCCATCTACGCCAAGAATGGCATCCCAGAGTTGAGCTACGTGGAGGCTAACAGCACCACGGTGAGGGATTATTAGATTGTAGAGACTACAATATGATTTCTGTCCATAGCTTGTTTTTGTGTTTGTGGTCTTCTCAACCTAATGTTTATTTATGTTTTCTCCTTCAGATCGACATCCATGTTATATTTGAGGGAGAGAAGGAATTTTTGCAGAAAATCAGCTTGTGGGGAGTAAGTACAGCATTACTTACAAACTGATATAAAGTCTTTGATATATGCAGGTTTGAATACATACACTTTTGTGCAGCATTGCACATACAGCAATACATCATAGTTTCATTCATGAATATATGTCATATTCATATATATATATATATATATATATATATACCACTGATTACCAATATAAATCTTTGCTGTCAGGCTACAAAGGAGCAGTACTTTAAAAATACAATTCCTCCCGTGTGTATTCCACCGGTTTAACATGACGTGAAACTCCTCAGAGCTCCGTTCAGTGTATCTGTGATCACCCTATATCAGAGCAGAAAGCATATCCGTTACATTTCCTTGTTTTCTTTTAGGTTATAGACGTGAGTAAAAGCGTAGTGAACATGATGGCCTCCAAAATCGAGATAGCCATGAAGAAATCTGAGCCCTTGACATGGGCACGCCTTGACCTTCCTCCACCGGCCCCACCCAAAGAGGAAATAAAGGAAAAAGAGGAGACTGATAGCGAGGAGGAAGATGATGAATGACGAGGTATTACATTACAAACATGGTGCGTTCCTTTAGCTGAATCCAAGGCATTCCTTACCTCTCTTTTGCTGTCATGGACTATTGGCCTCTGCTCTTCAACAGCGTTCCCCTTTCATTGTTATTTGTCAACAAACTTGATTTTGCCGGTTCTTCTTGAGTTGTTGTCCTTTGTATTGCTCAATATAAATGTTGGAATGCTTAGGAATCTGCAACATTTGTTTACAAAATGTTTCCACTAAAGGGTTACACTTGGTAATTGCACTGAAATTCCCTGGGGATTACTACCACACAGTAAGATAAGAGTCGAGTGTGACTATGCTTAAGTCAGTTCTCTATTCCCACGATGTATGTTAAAAGATTCATTCCATCCCATCATTTCATATCTTTAATGATTGCATTGTTTGTCCACCAGAATCACTTCTGACTGATGCAGTGCTCATAGATATGTTCCCATAACAATGAAGCAGCTCCATGTAGGCTAAGCAGGAAGTGTTGATCTCCAAGACACTTGTTTAATATGAATAAATTGTGTTTAAAAGAAATACAACAGCTAATTGGGACCCTTAAACTTACAAATTAAGATGTGCTCCTACTACCCCCTTTCATTCACATCACAAAGTGTATTTTTTACCATGATTATACCTAATGTATATTTGTACAAGTTTTGCTTCGAAATGATCAATGCTGTCTTCAATTGATTTCTTGTTAAAGCAACACATCGCAGTTTGTATATTGATAATGTACTATTAGAGAATGCTAATTGAATACAAAGTATTTTTCAGCAAAGTAGTGTATTGTTCAAAATGCTATGCTAGAGAGCACATCTCAGATTGGGTTGAATGAAAATATGACGTATGGGTAAAAATGATTAGAGAACCAATTTACCAAAAATAAACATTTGTGTTGAACTTTTGAAATGGGGTTGATGTGTGCGATAGATTATATCCCAATGTAAATATTTCTTAGAAACGGTATAAGCAGAGGAAGTTTTGCGGAGGGGCATTAATGCCATGTTTTTCCATCAGTTGTGACCTCTGATTTTGTTTAACTATTATATGCTTTGGGGTTGGAATATTAAACCATGTCCCAGATGTAAAGATGTCTGTCCTCTTTCCAGAAGCACGTCTCGCAACACAAACAAAAATCTATTTAATCAATCAATCAATGTTTATTTATATAGCCCAATATCACAAATGTTACATTTGTCTCAGTGGACAGTGTGTACAGAATATCAGTATGACAATACGACACCCTCTGTCCTTAGACCCTCACATCGTACAAGGAAAAACTTCCAGAGAAAACCCACAGTTTAAAGGGAACATGGGAGAAACCTCAGGGAGAGCAACAGAGGAGGGACCCCTCTCCCAGGACGGACAGACGTGCAATAGATGCCGTGTGTCAATTTAATTGTCAATTAAAATGTGATTTGTCAGCTCCCAATGATAATGAAAGAAAGTCCCCCGAGGCTTTTGTAAATGCTTCTAAGGATTCTGGGATTCTAACTCTGAATGGAAGTGGGATACATGTTGGATTTATTTACTCCATAATAAATGCCCACTTTGGTACCACTTTACAATAAGACTACCCTTAGAAAGGGTTTACGAATAGTTTGTAATTCATTTATTAATTGGGTTGTGAACTCTTTATAAATCATAAGCTTTTATAAGACATGAGATAAACAGGGCAACTGACCGGTTGCTTGCCAAATAGTGAGCCCACATTTATCTGTACTGCTAAGCCTTATATTGGCTACTTAGCTTACTTCGTCTTATTCATCAGCCAGCATCCTTGGTATCTGTTTTTCACGGAGTTGATTCTCGCGAAGTAACGGAGCGTCCAGCTTGGAGCTGGGCGTGTCTGTAGCTTGGGGATTTTATTCAAGCAACGCGACCAACAACCAATCACATGAATCTCCCGCCCCCGACATACAAAGCAAAAAACCCCGGGGATTTTATGGGAGCAATATATATATAAATATATATAAACTCCCCAAACAGGCGAAAACCTACCAGTTTCCCCCACTGTCTCTGCCACCTCCCTCCATGCCTGGTTCCTCCGGTTTGTATCCCGGTAGGTGAAGAGGGTCTGGTCATACAAAACCGGGTGATTTGCTCCGGCGATAATTAGTTTCTCCTCCAACTTTTTTTGGAATATAGAAATGAACGGCGGGATATCTCTCCCAGCTTAGACGCGGTTTGATTGGCTACGGCTTGAGCTGTCAGATTTTCCGAAACGGGATTTGATTGGCCGGCGCTGGCTATGCCGGAGACGGCGGAGACGGACAGCTATGCTACCCACAATTCAGTTCGGCGAAAAAGCGAGGCAACGTGACGTCACCCCATTCAAAGTGAATGGGCAGACTGGAGTTGTCGACGCTGTAGTGTGGACGGCGTGCGTTGACGCTTCCCCATTCACTTTGAATGGGGTGACGTCACTTTTAGCCGAAATGCTTCGTGGGAAGCGACGTGGAGCGTAGCTGGCGTGTCTCGCTGCAAAAGTTGAGCAATGTTCAACTTTTGACGCCTCGGCGAGGCGTCAGCCAATCGAATCATATGCCAGTACAAGCTCTAGCCAATCAAACCGCTGCTTGTGTGTCAGGGGCGGGAGATTCATGTGATTGGTTGTTGGTCGAGTGTCAGACACGCCCGCCGGCAAGCGTCAACGCACGCCGCTGTGTGGACGGGCCGTAACCCAGCAGCTTCAGAAGAAACTTCCACCGCTTCCAACGCTTCTCTGCCCATTGACTTTGAATGGGGATGACGTCACTTTGCCTCGCTTTTCGCCGAACTGCATTGTGGGGGAGCAAAGCGAAGATTTCCAGGATGTCCAGGATCTCCAGGATTCAAAGGTTGAGCAATGTTCAACTTTTGAAGCTGAGCTGGAAGCGCCAGCCAATCAAACACGTTTATGCAAATCTGACAGTAGAAGCGCTAGCCAATCAAACCGCGTGTAAGCAGGGAGAACCAGACCGTTCATTTCCTCATATTCCAAACGAGAAATTACGGTAGCAAATCACCCGGTTCTTTACGACCAGAACTATTAACGGGATACAAACCGGAGGAACCAGGCATGGAGGGAGGTGGCAGAGACAGTGGGTGAAACTGGTAGGTTTTCGCCTGTTTGGGGAGTTTATATTGCTCGCATAAAATCCCCGCATAAAATTTGCTTTGTATGTCGGGGGCGGGAGATTCATGTGATTGGTTGTTGGTCGCAAAAAATCCCCAAGCTGTCAGACACGTCCAGCTCCAAGATTTTCAAGATTTTTGAAAAGCTGCTGGAGCCTGTGTTGATCTATGAAAACGATGTTACAACTGGTTTATAAATGGTTCTTAAAGGTCCTGTCATGGCCATTTCTACTGATCATAATTCCATTGTTGAGGTCTACTAAAATACATTTATATTGTGCAATATTCCAAACTCACATTGGTTTCTCATACCGCATCTCTGTATAGTATGTGTATTCACTCTCTGTCCTAAACGGCTTGTTGGAGCTCCTACCCCCCCCCCCCCCTCACAGAAAGTTGTGTGAGGAATATGAATGCCTCTTAATAACAAACTTAAATTTGTTTTACGCTTTAATACAGTTTAAATACATTGCCGGTAACAAAGATTGCAATGCTAATTTCAATAAGCCAATATAACATATCATTCACAGTGCTTTGATATTAAAATGCATGGATGCATGCGTCAGAGCACAGGGTTGGCTGTGCCTTCAGATAGCTGTTTGGTAGTTATGGTGTTTGGCTTCTTCATTGCCCCTGATAAGTAGCTCTCTCTCTGGGAGAGCAAATACGTTTCTCCACTTCCTCACGCTCAGCCAAGATGGCCCTCCATATCGCCGTTTTGCAGTTAAGACAGCAGCCGCTATGCTCACTGCTAAAATCCCTCCACAGACCCCTGCAACCAGCAGCCAGGGCCACACGTCCTGCAACACCTCCAGGTAAGGACCCATTGATTCTGCTAGCCTCTGGTCTGAAAAAAAAGATATAAGTAGTCACAGGAAAGTAGGGAAACGTTTATTCAAGTTAACCAGGGATAGTACAGTATGTAACCAAGCCTAAATTCTATTTTCCTTTACAATATCTTTCCTCTATAGTTGCAGGGGACATTTGAAAACAGAGATGATGGAAACCTATGTACTCCAAATGCAAATAGATGTTGAAAATAGAAAGCCTCTGTTTAGATTGAACTTACTATAATCTAGAAGGTATGAATATTCATATCCCAGATCCTTGCTGGAGATGAAGAAGTCTCTGTGTCTGTGGAGGGGCAGGAAGGGCACCATGTGGGCGTCGCCGTTGTGCCCTATAGGTGCATCAGAGTCTGGAAAATCTGATGGAGACGGCCTGTACCTCCTGAGCCACTGCTCGTAAATGCTTCCATAGACAAAGTGAATGATGTTGAGTGCAAGTGTACTCAAATATAAAAGGTGTGTCGTATGTGTGTGTCTCACCTGTCAACAAAAGCGTGGTGGAGAAGAAATATGGGGTCATTTGCTGAGCCCTGCACTGAAGACATGGATCCGTTCATGAACACATGGAGAGCAGCATGCAACCCCATTCGAGGACTGTTCCCTATTCCAGTCTGAGAGTCCCCGAATCCTGCAATAGTATTTACCGGTTAATTGGCACTTACAATGGTGACAGCAGCATCTTATAAACGTCAACAAATTATAATTAATATAACTTTATTGGGGGGGGGGGTTTGTGTCTGTGTTATTTATTTGTTTGAGGTCAAGCTTATCTGACCTTCCAGAGTGTTCCTGAAGCTCATGTTGGCACTGCGGTCCATGGCTCCGGTATCATAGTCGGTCAGACTGAGAGCGAACTCCACCTCTGCTGAAGTTGGTATTCGTTCAACCACGTTACGGTTGTGGTTTCCAGGGTTACGCCGCAATGGGCCTTCTTCTTCAGCATTACATAACACACCCCTGTTACTGTAGTCCTCTGCTCTGGAGCACAGCACCTGTTGATGGAGGCACTGGGTGTCATATTGCTGGGATGTTGCAAATGATATTTTTGCTTCTTGAAATTGGTTACTCTGAGTTTGAAAATGATCCTTATATTAGGTGTTCTTTGTAAGGTTGGTTGATGTCAAAGTATCCCGCTTCCAGACGAGAAGGAGGAAGGCAAAGTATGTTATAACCTTTTGATCAAAACAGATGTTTTTAAGCATTAATTCAAAAATAAGTTATCGATTTTGTGATGGACCAAAAATTAGTATGTAATGATCTTTAAGTAAAAATTTCTTAATGTGTTAAGATCAAAGCCAACTCTTTAGACGACTAAAACCTTTAATACTTTAACTGAAAAGTCCACTTAAAAGCCTATCCAATTTTAACTAAGCTCCTTATGCATAATAACATCCCTGTTTACATCACAATACTTACTTTTGCAATGGCTGTCTACCACAAATATATATTATTGTATTTATATTATCTATACTGTATGTTGTATTTTTCCCTATAGTTTAACTTTGCAATATTTTACATCTTGGATTCCCTTTTATGACACAAGTGATTTTTGTTGTATACATTGGCTAATTATTGAGCATTGTTTGTTAGATAGAGATCTGTAGACTATACCTCTTAGGCATAGCTTATTCATGAACTATCTTGAAACTGTATCACTGTAAGACATGAAAAACATGGAGAGAACACAGAACAAAACAAACGTTGTCACACCCAGACTGGAGAAGTATCTCAAATATGTTTACCGTCCAAGAAGAGAAGACTGAGCCTGGGCTGAGCAGACTGGGGTCATGAGGGCTCCGTTCCCCCATCAGCTCGTCTGTGCACACGTCACATCCCTGGGCATCTCTCCAGTCCCAGTACGGGATGGTGAAGCTCATGTCTCCGGTCAGCTTCCTGATCTCATGCTCCCAGTGCAGCAGGTACACACGGTGCCATGGGAGGAACCCCGGCGCCCAGTGGGCAAAGTCCACATCGGTCCACACATTCCCCGGGCCGCCGAGCAGCGCGTTACGGGACACGTAGTAATGCATCCACACAAACACATCATACGCAGACACATCAGCAAACATCGGGTTGGAGCCGTTTTCCATCTCCTGGTAGGTCCCGGTGACCACTACATAGTCCCGGCTGACCGTCTGCTTGACCAAGTTCAGGTAGGAAACAAACCTGGTCTTCTCGGCCCGGGACAGGTGCAATATGTTCCTCCTGACGGACTCTCTCCTCTCATTGCAGTCCACACCAAAGTATCCGAACTTACAGTCTGCGCAGTTGAAACCCATGAAGTTCCCCGCGCACTGGCAAGTCCGGTTGAAGAAAACCAATGGCCACTTTTCCCTGTCGTCCAATCCGGAGAAGGGGTACTGCGGCCCGTGAGGCCGGTCCGGCACCTCCACATCCTCGCAGGAACCCCGTCCCGAGGTGGCTCCACAGGGCGAGCCGTCCCCTCCCCAGGACGGGCAGCACTCCTTTGTGCGCAACACTTCCCGGGTTGCACAAAGACGGGGAAATTGTTGATATGACGGTACCAAACACAATACGAAACTAATAATTGCAAGTTGCCACATTTCAGCTAGGTTCTATTTTGAAGACTGCAAGTTGGAACGAATACACACATTGAATAAGGTCCAAGTGAATATTTCCCAAGCTTGAATTACCATGCACCCCCTCCTCTGTCGAGCCAGTCACATGCCGCTTAGCCTCAGGGTGAAGCTTACTTCATGAGGGGGCAATTAGAAGAAATGCAAACATCCCGAGACTTCAGCGAAACTACTTCCACTCGAGGCCCATATGTTGTAATAACAAAGATGGTACCGTTGTTTTCCGAGTCATGAGCGTAAACAGCCTAACCCATGATGTGGCCACACACACATAACCGCAGGCACATTATTCCTCAAATAAAGTAAACTGTTATGCCTGGCATTATAGGATGTAACTAATTACCATGATAAAACACGGACTACAGAGTGAATGAGGAGTTAAATAAAACACAGGGTATAGGTTCACAATGTGTAATTGCTTATTTGTATAAATAGTAGGCCTATGTTTTTTAATAATGTTGTTAAAGGCAAATCAATATCATCCACAAATGTATTATTTAACTTTAAACAGCCAACATTTTACACTGCAGTTAGGTATAAAGTATTGAACAATAAACCCCTGTCTGGATTCATAGTTTAAATGCCAAACTACCAAATGTCTTGTCTATTCATTTTGTTGGAAAGTGTTGCCAAAAATTATTTTAATCAAACAACATTTGTGTAAATGTCTTTGATTGTCTGTGTGGTCATATGACCTTACTTTCACTTCAGACGGATGACTTTAAAACAAATTATTCACTGAGAACAATCTGATAACACATGCTCAAAGCAAGCTGTTGCCTGTGGGAAGTATGTGATTTATTTGCATATCAACGCTATATCAGAAGATCGCTTTGATGGAGTTTGAGCTTTCCGAGTACTGCTGTCTCTCATGGCTCTCTCCACCTGAGAATATAACACTGTGTGTTTGTGCCCCCTGCTTGAGTTCAGTGATAGGGAACTCCTTGCATGTGATATAATGAATGAGCTTTCTTCACAGCCCCACCAGAGGGCCCCATCGGACTTCTTCCTATACTGATCTCTCTAATGACAGTTCACCAAAGCTACCTTCCTTTCTCTGTCTCCCCAGGCAACTAACAAACCTGATTTTTGCAGAGAGAAATCCATTCATTTGGCTCCTCGTAATTAATCCATGTAGAAAAATCCTCAAGCACATATTTGACCTCCATTTGATTAGACTTTCCAATCATCCTGTGAAAAGATTGTTGTTGGATATGCATCATTATTCATTTTCACTGTGCTAATTAACTGTGGCTGGATATGCTTTTGTTTATTTGGGGGCCTGCTGAAAGCCTTGATCATCCCTGCGTCTTACACCAGAAGCTTCTGGATTCACCTTTACATTGTGGAGGTGTTCTCATGTCTGATGAAGCTTCAGAAATGTAAATAAGTTATTTTGACTTTCTCTTCTGTAGATGGAATAATTATACCCTATAATTACACTAAACAACATTTTTGCTTTTGTTCTTACGGGGGTGTAACATTTAAAAATCAAAGCAGGATGTGATTCTTTATCAGTTGAAATGAAACCTGGCTATACTAAACTTAATATTAGTGGTATCAAATCCAGCATATTTCGCACACTGTTGTCGCCATGCTAATTGCATCTATACTGATTGCGTTCTTTGTTTTATTCAGATTGTGTATTTGCCTAGATGTCCACTTCATATAAAGACAGACATAGTATAATTAAATTACATAATTGTTTAAGAGAGTTCTGTTCTCTCCTATTCATAATTCACATCAATATTCTCTCCAATTTAGAGTGAAGAGCTTCTAGTTACCACAGAATATATTTGATGTTTGACTTTGATTCAAATGTTGGCCCTCATGACAAAGAAAGAAATACATGGAATTGGACGAGATACTTCATTTAATAAAAGACAAACCTTTCATATTTTCTGGGAATCATTTGGACCCGAGGCAAGAGAGAGAAATAGTTCTGTCCTGATACCATCACTTTCTTTGCAGCTCAGAGCCACAACCATATGTATTTGAACACAGAGACTTAATGACACATTAATCGCAATAATGAGGCATTAAGGAGAATATATATATATATATATATATATACCTTTTTTTTTTAATCAAACGGTCAACATTTCCTCAAGCACAGGAAGGTCAGAAATAAAACCATTTAAATCATAGGTCCTGGATGGATATCCTCGTGGATTCATCTTCCTATTACAGTATACACACTTGCATTTCCAAACATTTGGACTACCTATGTTGTAAATGTATTATCTTTTCAATTTACACACGGCATCTATTGCACGTCTGTCCGTCCTGGGAGAGGGATCCCTCCTCTGTTGCTCTCCCTGAGGTTTCTCCCATTTTTCCCTTTAAACTGTGGGTTTTCTCCGGAAGTTTTTCCTTGTACGATGTGAGGGTCTAAGGACAGAGGCTGTCGTATTGTCATACTGATATTCTGTACACACTGTGAAGACCACTGAGACAAATGTAACATTTGTGATAAACATTGATTGATTTAAATCAAACTAAAACATGGACCATTTCGAATCGGTTATTACAGTGAATGCTGCATGGGTGTGCAGGTGAAAAATAATCACGCCTTACCAATTAATTGCACACCAATCGCATATAGATCATCACGTTCCTCAATACCATTGTTGCTTCGACTTACTTGTGAACAATTACCATTTTTCCTTTATATGTGTGTACTTTTTGTTCATGCTAAACATGCGTTTTCTGTGGCTCGGCTCCCTTAGCTTTCCACAGCTCTGCTCGTTTAGTCACTGTTGCTGTTCCATGCTCTCCACTGTTTTGGAGTAGGAGGAGGGGGTGGAGAAGGAGGGGGGCCGCCGTGTGCGTCAGTAAGTCAAACATGTTCCAATAACGAGCTATATTATCTGCTGCTATTTGCAGTTTCCTGTAACCAGGCGCCAGACTGAGCTTGAGCAGAAATCTGCAGCGTTTTTCTTTTTGCTCTTCTGTGATGGAAACGCTCTCAAAAGGGATGGCATCTGCAGGGCTGCGGGCAGAAAACAGGTAGGCTGAAGTTGTCTCTTAGTTTGGATGTGCGCTACGCAGACGTAATTGATTCTTAAATTCAGGAGCGATGTTTTCGTAGGGTGTTTATTCTTCATGGTACACAAAGCCCAGATGTAATTTATTAAAAGTTGCATGAAGCCTTGCCAACATAATTTCAGCACAAGCAGCTTAATGACATTTTAAGTGGGTAATAGAAAGTTGTAAATACACTGGCATTTGTAAAATATAACCAACCTACTTTTCTTTGTTCCCATTATCACTGTACTTAAAATACATGTGCTGACTCAACTGAGTAAGTCTTAGAATCAATCAATCAATGTTGAATTAAAGGTCCTAGTTGACTGTCTGGTATAATATTCACTTGCAGAAGGAAGAGGTGTAGCATACTTTTATCCATATCTCACCATTTTATTCTGCCATTCCAATTGTTTTACTTAATGACTTAATATCATTGGTATCTGTTTCCGAATGACTTCTTTTTGAATAATCATTTTAAATATCAATGTATTTCTGTAATGGGAGAACCTTAGCACCTAATAGTAGCCTTTGCACGGTTTAAATATACAATAAAATCAATGGATAGATAACATGTTTGCTATGGGTCCTTACCTACAGTATTAGGAAGTATTCAAAGATAACTTTCTTTAAATAATAATCTGAATCTGTGATTTTTTTCCTTCAAATTGTATTAATTACATAACAATTCTGTTTTGAGAAAAACAAACTATAATGGTCGTCAGTGGTTCTTGTCAGGTTGGTAAAATAACGATTGCTTACACCCTGAGCTCATTCACCTTCTACCCCTTTCCCTTTCTTCAGGAATATAACCTCTACCCTGTGCACTAAGAGCACCGTCCCAGAGAAATCACATTCATCAGAACGTCAGCTCTAAGAGGAATAAGGATGGCTGGAGGAGCAGGGCGAAACCCAGGGATGGGAAATAAATTAGGGTTATATGTTAGGCTGTTGGCAGTGACTGTGATTCTGGGAGCTGATCCGGGCTGGCTGGGCCTCAAAGAGCGGGTTGGGGTCAATGCCCAAAACACTGAGAGAAGGGTGTTGACACATATCCCTGGTGACATCATTATAGGAGCTCTGTTCTCCGTGCATCACCAACCACCTGCAGACAAGGTACATGCTGCGTGTTCATGCGTATGTGCCCATTTTCTCCACATGTGTATATGTGATGTCATCAATCTCACTTGGGTTTTGCTCAGGTCCATGAGCGAAAGTGTGGTGCGGTGCGTGAGCAGTATGGGATCCAGAGAGTGGAGGCCATGATGCACACTCTGGATCGAATCAACGCAGACCCCACTATCCTCCCCAATATCACCCTGGGATGCGAGATCAGGTCAGAAACCATTTACAAAACTTCTGATGTTGTTGTTCTTTGCGACGTTTACTGTTAAATTATAAATGGGCCACACAAGGAAGAGCTTTATACAAAAGAAGGGTCTTGTCTGGCCAGGGAGACTTACGGTAAGGGAAGAGGGCTGGCTACAGGCAGGTGGAGTTAAGAAAGTCTTAAGAAAAGATTGACATGTTTCTTGTAATGAAATCCCATCGACTATTGTAACATCAAATAGAATTTCAGGTTTTACGACACACAGGTCACACTGACCATCAGGTCAATCTGACCAACTAACAAAGGGTGGTATGTATCCGAAATGCCATGTGCATCTTGAAGAAGTAGGTCGCTGCAATGATTCCTCCTCTCCATAAGGGCTGTGAAAACACAGCCCAAAAAAGGCACATTTGTACAAACAAGACTTTGTAAGATTGATGTGACTGACTCATATCAGCTTTTGCTGAACTCTGGACTGCATATTGCTCACAGCTCTTTTTTTTGTTTTTTCCCAAATCATCTATTTGGCTTCTCCAAACCGTCACCTTTTCCCATCATGCATGCCTAAACACTATCAGGGACTCATGCTGGCACTCTGCGGTGGCGCTGGAGCAGAGTATTGAGTTTATTCGGGACACACTAGTGTCTAACGAAGAGGAGGAGAGCCAAGGCAGGTGCACTGCAGAGGCAGGGAGCATGTTGCTGCAGGCAAAGAAGCCCATTGTGGGAATGATTGGACCAGGATCCAGCTCTGTGGCCATCCAGGTGCAAAATCTCCTTCAGCTCTTCAACATCCCACAGATCGCTTATTCAGCCACCAGCATGGACCTCAGTGACAAAGTAAGACCGCAAACAACATTATGAAGGCTTTAGAAAACTTCATATTGAATTACAAGGTTGCAAAAATGTCTTCATCAAATGTTGTATTTTCATTTGCTTACTGGTTTTGTATATAAATTATATATTGTAATATATATTTCCCTAATTGCATTGTATTGTACTTGCAACTCTATTATCATGTGACTATGATGCAGCCATGACAACTACAAGGGCAGACATTTCATTGAGTATCTTAAGGATGGTTATATAATATGACTAATGGAAAGCTGGGGATAATACGCCAGGTAGAAACTAAAAAAAAACACAGCATGTGGGGTGTTTTGTTCATCAAATGTAACTGGAATGATGTTTATAATAAGGGTTATAATGGACGCAAAGGTATACTGCCAGACTTATGGACATATGTATTCCTTTCAACAGAGCCTGTTCAAGTATTTCATGAGGGTGGTGCCATCCGATATGCAACAGGCCAAAGCCATGGTAGACATTGTGAAGAAATACAACTGGAGCTACGTGTCCGCAATACACACAGAAGGTAAGAGTGTGTATAGTGTGCGTTACAGCTTAACATTTGTCATTCTGTCACTCTCCTGTCATACCTCTCTCATCGTTATTTACACTTTTCTTTGTGTATTCAATATTCTCTCTCGTGTTTTACATTGGGTCAGAACATCTGCATTTTTGTGGGCAGTGCCTGACTAAGTTCTTATTATTAGTTCTTGGTTTCAGTCGTTTTCCATCTTTTCCTTTGAAGTAGAATTGAAGAAATATTATAATTGTACTCACTAATATTCTGACCTACCGTTGGAAGAAGAAGAAGAAGAAGCTGAATCTCCACTATCATTATCAGTGTGAATAGCCTCAAGCACACTGGGGACACATACACACGAACACACATCACATTTGAGTTGTTACAGTTCAGGGGAGGCCATTATAGATGCATTATTATCAAATTCACATAAAATTAGCTCTGATTATATATTCTTTGTAATCCTGTTCATTATTGGCAAAGCTTTCCAGGGAACATCTGCCATGGGCTTTGAACTCTCTGGGAAGCATGGCACCGTGTCCACTTATTTCAGTGTTGCTTCACTGATCCCATTCTCAGAGCAGTCTCTCGTTATACCCTTCATTTTTAATTTTTTATTATTGTACCGTATGTATGCTATCTTTTAATACAGTGAAAAAGATAAGAGACCAACAATTGATCTCCCATCATTATAGGGAACAATCAACTTTAAAAAAAATAAAATTTTAATGGACGGATGTGTATGTGAAGGATGGCTTAAACACTTGTACATCTCCTTTTTTGTTACCACAAGTGGATCTAGGATATTTTTGTAGAGCAGAAGTTCAATGCAGCCCTAACCCCCTGAACTATAGGCAAAAGCAACACACAGGGATATCACAGCTTCAACACATTCAGCCCCTGAATCACGAATCTCACCAGAGACACAATATATTGTATTGGCATCATTCTCAGTAAAAAATACCCAACATATTCGATACCGTACCCTCTATTTACTGCGTCTTTGTAAAGGCTTGGTGGCTCAAGGCCATGTGTCTATAAAACATGTGCTTTGACAGCAATACATTCAAGTGTTGTCCTTATGAATACAAACATATGGTAGATGATATTTAGAGAAGAGGTCTGCTGAAAAACCTCATGCCCTGGGTAGCTCTTCTTGTATAAAATACTTATGTGTTACTGTTTATGTTGCAGAATATTGCTATAGTCCAGAAGGCAGTAGGATGTCACTGTTTAACAAATTAAACTGTCTGTATATATGATAACCATACATATTTGTTCTCTTTTGTGATCTATTTGACACTACCTAGACAGCCGTATCAATGTTTTGCGTAGTTACAAGACAAACAAATAAACAAATATTACATTGCCATGCTCAGTTCTGGCGTTTCGAATCTATGTTATTCCAACCTTGTTAGACCAAGACAGTGACTTTAATGCCCTATCTGACAAATGTAAATGCACCTTGCTTGTGACTCTTCATTACATTTTCATAATCTAATAACAAGCTTTATAACCCAGTTCATTATATCAGCATTCCCACATACAACGCACACAACACTTCTCTTTAAAATAGTCTAATGAGCTGATGAAGGCACAGAAATCCCGATGACATCAAAGAAAAAATAACTAAATAATTACGACGCAAATAGAAATGGCAGCCCCATTTTCTGACACATTAACAGGGAGTTGAATCAAGGTAACAGTTTAACACGGTTAACAAATTACTACTCAAGAAGGCATGCCACATATTAGAGTAAAACTCACACGTAGTAAAAAAAAAAAAAGGGTGCCTCAAACGGTGCCTTGCCCAGAGTGAGAGCACCCTCGCTAAGCAACAGAAAGTAGGTGACCTCATTTTGAGCAAAAACAGGGAAATGTAACCCCTGACAGTTGCCATAATGGGGACAAATTCACAGTGTTGTGCCGGCATTACATCAGAGTGTTTCATTGTGCACACCCCGTGTATGCCTGTGTGGTAACAGACTGACAGGGTGGGAAGCAGAAAAACAAGAAACAAATGCATAAATGTTTACGAAATATTGCAATGTGAAAGACCATTTAATGAATGTTTTCCCCTTCTTAGGTAATTATGGTGAGAGTGGTATGGAAGCATTTAAAGACATGGCAGCTAAAGAGGGGATCTGCATCGCCCACTCCGATAAGATTTACAGCAACGCAGGCGAACAGGGCTTTGATAAGCTTTTACAGAAACTACGAGCCCATCTGCCCAAAGCCAGGGTGGTGGCCTGTTTCTGCGAGGGCATGACGGTCCGAGGAATACTGATGGCCATGAGACGGCAGCGTCTTGTGGGGGAGTTCCTGCTGATTGGAAGGTGAGTGGGCGATTGTGCTGCGTAGAATTCATTCTTTCTAATGGACCCTTTGTTTTGCTTTCATCAGCAGTTGATAATTGAAATATTTGTGCTTCAGATTTCTTCATAGTCATTTTCAATCCAGTCTCTGCAGATGTCCAGCATCATCAGACAAGATGTGTTTGTTGTCATTGGGGCCATCTTTGTCTTCTCATCATCATTCCTGTTATCAAATTCATCGCATTCATCAACTTCATGGTGGTCTAGGAAAATAAAGGTATTTTTGTATGTTTTTCTTACAAGTGACACTGTGCTGCAAACTAATTTAAGATGAGTGAGATTAGGACTATTTTTTCATTTGGTCTCAATCTCTGTACTTGTTGCTATTCGTGGAAAATATAACTGCTAAAAAGCTGCTTTGATTTAACAATTATTTTAATTGTAATACAATTAGTTTTATTCATGCAGGTTTTTTATATAACTACATTCAACCTGCAAAAATGTGCTTGAGATTCAATCATATATTATATACATCATCTATATTTAGTAGGACACTATTGGTATTGGCGCTTCATACCAGGTATTGTTTATTAAAAGTGGATAAATACAGCAGTGATGATTTTCCAATAATAAAAAAATGTAGCAATGTAACGACATATTAAATCATTATTTTTTCTTTTAGGGAAATGTAACCAGTTCAAATCTTGTTATGTGCCGGCTCATTTAAAGATTGATTTAAGAACCGGAAACAATAAAGACTGGGCAACTGATGCAGGAGGGACAGAATGCAATTAAAAACATGAGGCAAAAAAATAAATGGGAAAGAGGGGGTTGATTTAGCAGGAGGTTTCACACTCTCCGAGAATAACATGTTTTATTTTAAGGTTTAGCTCTCTGGCTCACTCTCGTCCCTCGTGTTCTATAAATGCCTTTCCTCATTAGGAGCCACATGTAGGCTGTCGCTCAAACCTGACAGCAGGAAGCATAAAATAACCTTGAACTACATTACAAAACACTATGCTCTATAATCCAGGTTAAGGTGGCAAATGTATGTGTCTTTTTGTGCGATCAAAAATGAGCCAGCACTATATGTGTGTCTTATTAATGCTGCTTTCCTTCAACGCTTCTGACCTCACTTTGTTGGCCCCATCCTCCGTCCTTTTCATCAGCATGGAAGATTTGTCACCAGGTTTTTGTATGTGCGCAGTGCATTCATGCTTAGTTTCCATTTATAGAAAGAGACACACTGAAGGAGACGATAATGATTTTTTTTGTGTGAGTTTTATTGCCAGCACTGCCTAAGCCGATTTCAAACTGTTGTTGCCAAGCCACTGTCATCCTTCAGACTGTACGTATAGAAATCAGTTGAGAAATGACAGTTATTGCATATATTGCAAAGACGTTGAGTTGTGATATTCTAACAGGCTTTGTCCTCAAAACAAAGATGACAAAGAGTCACACAAGTGCAGTACTGTCCTTCTTTGTATTTAGCCGACTATTAAATGGATTTACATTTTTCTTTGGTGACACCCTGAGGTTTTGAGATAAAGAGGAAGTATTTTTCCTTTTTTTTTAATTGGTCTGCAAAAGCTAAACTCCCAAAGTTCCCTCCATAGGAAGTTTCTCTCGCACCCCTAAAGGCTAAAGGGCGGGACATCTCTGAGCGGTTGACCAATCACACAGACCCGGTCAGCTAACCAATCAGAGCAGACTGGGCTTTGGTTTCAGACAGAGGGTGAAAAGAGGTGCTGCAGCACAGGCAGCATGAGAAAAATAAAGAGTTTTTTGGACCTTGACGCATGGAGACATGTCCCATTAGATTGGGGGTAAAATCGATCTATGTGCTGATGTTGAAACTGCATTGTCTTATTTTTATTTTGGTTTTATGAAAATGATTGATAGACATGCACCCCTGCGTACATTTAGAGTGAAGGGACGAGACAATCCTTGGTTTTCTGCTGAATTATCTAGTCTCCTACATGAGAGAAACAAGGCCTGGGCAAAGGCTACGAAATCAGGCTCAGAGGTAGAATGGCTGTGATTTAGGCAGCTAAGGAATAGCTTCACATCACAAATCAAAAGTGTGAAGTCTAAGTATTATCTGTCAGTTACCACAAAGAACCTGAATAATCCTAGAACATTTTGGAAAGCTATAAAATCGTTATCCACCGGTGAAATCCGAAATGAGCTACCTCCTTGCCTTACCACAGCATCTGGCACTATATCGGACAGGGCTGCTATTTTAAATTGTGTTAATGAGCATTTTGTGTCCTGTGGCTTTCTGTTTGATTCTGTTACTAACTCTGCTACTGTGAACACTACAGTCTGTGACTCTGAAAAACGTGGTATGCAAAACCCTTTCAGTTTTTCTCCCTTTACTATTGAAGTCGTTCATTAAGCCTTAACCAAGTTAGATTAAAAAAAAAACAGCTGTTCCGGACAAAACCCTTCTTTTTAAAGATAGCTGCAGATTTTATTGCACCACTTGTTACTTCTCTTTTTAACCTCTCCCTCAGCACAAACACCATATAAAAAATATGGAAGTCAGCTTATGTCCTTCCTCTACTAAAAGGTGGGGAGGCCACTTTATTAAATAATTATAGGCCCATCTCAAAATTGTCAGTTCTGGCCAAGGTTCTTGAAAGCTTAGTGAGTGAGCAGGTAAAGGTGTTTTTATGTAAAAATGACATGTAAACATCAGTCAGGTTTCAGAAAGCAACATAGCACCATCACTGCGACAATGAAAGTGGTGAATGATATTGCGGGTATCTTAGACAAAAAGCCGAGTTGTGCAGCTCTATTTGTTGATCTTTCCAAAGCTTTCAATACCGTCGACCATCACATCTTGAAGCAGAGGCTGGCCAGTATTGGCATATCCAGCCATGCAGTGGGGTGGTTTGTGAACTACCTCTCTGAAAGGTCCCAATGTGTTCATTTTGATGGGCTGTCTTCTGAGTGGTTAAACATTACAAATGGTGTTCCCCAAGGTTCTGTTTTAGGACCACTTTTATTCTCCATCTATATCAACAGTTTAGGTCAAAAATGTGGATGAAGCAACTTTACATTTGTATACGGACGATACCGTGAGGTACTGTGCAGGTCCCTCCATTAAGGAGGCTGTTGTTCAATTACAGGCTGTTTTCAATATTATTCAAGCTTCTTTTAAATGTTGATAAAAAACTAAGGTAATGCTATTTTCAAAAGCCAAAAAGACACCGGAGATATAAATACCTTGGTATCTGGTTTGATGATTGTCTCTCTTTTAAACTTCAGGTCAATAATCTGCTTAGAAAGCTAAGGGTGAAGCTAGGTTTCTTTTTCAGAAACAAGTCCTGTTTCTCGCTTGAGGCCAGGAAAAGGCTAGTCTCTGTGACCTTTTTACCTGTGCTGGACTATGGGAATCTGATGTATATGCATGCACCTGCCCATTGCCTGAACAAGTTAGATGCCACCTATCACAGTGCGCTGAGATGTGTGACTAACTGTAAAGCACTTACTCATCACTGTACCCTGTATGCCAAGGCAGGTCTGCCTTCACTTACTGTTCGGAGGCTCAGTCATTGGTACATGTTCATATATAAAGCCATGCTGGGTAAACTACCATCTTATATCTGCTCTCTGATTTCACAGGGAGTCGCAAGTCTGAGATCCCAGGATGTGTTTTTATGTGCCAAGTGCTAGGACTGTTTTAGGCACGAAAGCTTTTATGTGCGCAGCTTGGAACACTGTGCAAAACATTTTGAAAATGGGCATTTTGGTTCCCCTGCATCATTTTAAAGCACAGCTGGATGAAATGATATGTGATACTCCTGGTACCTGTCATTGTGAATAGGTTTGTAATTGTACCCCTGTAATTATGTTGTATGATTGTTTTCTGTTGTATGTATGTATGTATGTATGTGTAACCAATGTGCTGCAGGTCTCCCTTGAAAAAGAGATTGTTGATCTCAATGGGATTTCACCTGGATAAATAAAGGCTACAAACAATTAGCGGGAGACAATACAAACATGAACCTAAACATTTGCATAATCCAGCCCCTTTAATTTATGATTTAGTTATATAGGTGTGAATCAGTTATCACTTAGTGGATTTGAATCCTGCTGTTCAGTTTAAAGATTCGTAGTCACCTATCATGTTATCTTTGTAAACTAAACTAAGCAGTCCCCTGCTAACAGCTGGCAATTCCTTCAGTCACAATGTAACAATGATTCAGTTTAAAACAGAAAAACAAAGCTTGCTTAGGTTGTGTGTTTTTCCTCTGTTACCTTCAGACAGTAGTTACATTTTTTTCTTTCATATCTCGTTCAGTTTAATTATAGTAATGGACACCTATTCAGCCTCAAGTTAGTACCACTACACAGTAAAGTGTCCACTCAGTGAAGATCTGGCCAAAAGTTAACTACCGGTAATGTGTGTGTTTCTGTGTGTGGGTGGATGTGTGTGAGAGAGAGCTCACACTTGTGTGTCTTGGAGCTTGTAGGTGGTGTAGCAACACGCTGCATACAGCATATTGCCCTCCCAGGTCGATGTGTGGGTTTCAGAGCTCTCGTTCAAGAGTGATTCAAACTATCCAGAGTCAAAGCCATCCATGCTTTTCATTTCCATTCCTGTCTTTTTTATGCCAGCATACCATTTCTGTGCTTGCTTCTCTAAGGATGTGTTATAAAATGATCTCCTTTCTCACCAAGAGAAACAAGCATCATAAAAAAAAAACACCCACACTTCTGTTGTGTAACTCAGTTGGCTAAGTTTTCAAAAATGACTTCCTTTGCTTTTTATGTCAGTTAGAGTAGATAGAGAGGAGTTATTTTATTTGTGTGAGTGAGGTGTGCCTGTTTACATGTGTGCACATGTGTGGAGGTATAAGCTGCCTTCTGTGTTTGTGGATCGTAGTGTCCATGGGGAGGGACAATAATAGATGGAGCAGAATCATCTCAACCGTTCACTGATGAGATAGCTTTTTGAGTCCAAGCTTGTTGTTTTTAAAAAATGTGTCTGCAGATGCTGCTGTGTTCATGCTGTTAAAAGTGTATTGACCATCAGATATCTTTTGTCATCATAGTCAAGTGTTGATGAATCAAAGTTCCTATAGATAAAATAAAATTAGTAGATGAATCCTTAACATTTCCACGTAAAATGAATTACATGCTTTGACTTTGTCTGTATTTATAATGCATTGAGAGATTGATGCAGAGGAACTTGTTTGTGATATTGAGATATTTGCTCCTCAAGTTATTCAATCAGTAAGTTCTTCATTTAAATTGTATCTAAACGGCCTTCAGTCTATGGAGATTGTATTACTCAGCATTCAGACACCAACTTTGCAAACTAAAACTTGTGACCATGGAATTGATATATACAAAACAAGTCATACAACGCCAAACATGTTGTTTAAAATAAGTCCTGAAAGCACCATTAACCTTTGATCTCTTAAAGTGTTCAAGTTATCTTTGCAATTGAACACAATTCTAATTAAATGAAATCTTCAGCTTGGATATGTGAGCAAATACTTTTTATTTTGTATCACCCAGTGAGTTGTGTGTCGGTACATCTGAGTCATCATCAGAAATATTTTAATTTTACTGTAACTCTCTGCTCAGTATTCATTAGGTTTATTTAGCGAGACACCACCTGTCTCTTTTCAATCTGTGCAATCACCCAGCTCTTCTCCAGCAGGCCACATTAAACGTCACTGCCATCATGGTGTTATTCCTCTTTAAAAATACATTATGAAGTACGCATGATAATCTTGTGTTTCGTTAAACCCCTACATTTTGAATCATGTTGCCTGAAAGTATTTTCTTCACATGAGCTAATGTTGGTTGTTATGGTAACATTTGCCTCCTGCAATGCTGATCTTGGCTATTTCAAGATGTCGAGTCTGGTCTGTTGGTGAAACCAGTTGCATTGGTGTATTTGTGAACCAGGTTTAAAGGCTACAGTGTTGGTTAGGCGATTAAACTGTCCTTCAACAACATCGTCATTATGTTTAGAATTTGTTTTCAGATTTTTTTATACAAAATAAACAATATACATTTAGCCTTTTAATCTTTTGTTTCTCTGTGTCAGGGTTCTCTGTTCCTTAAAGATAAAAGACAATAAGAAATCTTTCTGAGGCGACAATGCTATCCAAGCAATGACATTTCTGTGTGGGTGCAATATTAAGCAAGCATTACCAAGAGGCTCAAAATAGTACACAATGTGCTGCATATAAAAAGGAATAGTTCATGTGTAAGAATGAATAAGCAATTCTTAAAAAATGTCTGAAAGTCAACACATTTTCTATTATTCCTATGTTTGCCTGTAATATATTTTTTAATTTAAAACGATTATATAATCAAGAGCTTTACGAAAAAAAGACTATTAATGTAAATACAAACTCAACAATCGTTTAAAACTAACATGTAAAATAGTGCCTCATATCAGTAATCCTTATCCTCACTAATGTTGTGCTGTACTTTCGTCCGTGTCTCTCTCCTCCTCATCTCCAGTGACGGCTGGGCAGACCGGTCGGATGTTACCGATGGCTACCAGAGGGAGGCAGCTGGTGGTATCACTATAAAGTTAAAGTCGGCATACGTGACCTGGTTTGACGATTATTACCTGAACCTGAAGCCGGACGCTAACCTGAGGAACCCCTGGTTCCCCGAGTTCTGGCAGCATCGCTTCCAGTGTCGGCTGCGGGGCCATCCGCTGGAGAGCCTCACGTACAACCGCACATGCACCTGTTAGTACGACATCATGTAGCACACACCTCCTTCTGCACATCCTACAAATGTGGATTACAGTGATTGGGTTTCTTCTTATGAGCAGGTCTCTGTCCTCCACAGGGAGAGAGTCTCTGCGCCATCAGTATGTCCAAGACACCAAGATGGGTTTTGTCATTAATGCCATATATTCCATGGCTCACGGCCTGCACGAAATGCAGCAATCCCTCTGTCCAGGATATAAGGTACGTTAATTGACTGTGTGCTCATTTGCATGCTTTCTCATTTCACAGTATTGAAAATGTTTGATTTTTTCTGGTGCCAGGGTTTATGTGAGAACATGCGGCCGATCGATGGCCGCAAGCTGCTTGAGTTCCTGATGAGAACAAACTTTACTGGTGTGTCTGGGGAGACCATCTACTTTGACCAGAATGGAGACTCACCTGGCAGGTAAAGATTATGGTGGGAGAAGTACAAAGGGAACTATGAATGTATGCATGCTGTTTCATGCACACTGTAATTGTGCCTCAGGTATGAAATAATGAACTTCAAGGAGACAGGGGAGGATGAGTTCTCTTATATCCATGTGGGAAGCTGGGATCAGGGTGGCCTGAAGATGAACGATGAGGAAATCTGGAGTAACACCAGTGAAATCATCCAGTCGGTGTGCTCTGAGCCCTGCCAGAAGGCACAGATCAAGGTATGTACTACAACACACAGTTTTACACTGTACTGTACATAAGATGTGTTTTAAAGTTATTCTAAATGTAAATGATAACCCATTTGTATAAAGT
The DNA here is from genome assembly GCF_902827115.2 of Pseudochaenichthys georgianus. Taxonomy (NCBI): domain Eukaryota; kingdom Metazoa; phylum Chordata; class Actinopteri; order Perciformes; family Channichthyidae; genus Pseudochaenichthys; species Pseudochaenichthys georgianus. Next base: position 20,994,371 of record NC_047516.1, read on the forward strand.
AACGATAAATGTGGTAATTTTGCCACAACTTCTTTATATAAATGGTCTTTATTTTAATCATTAAGCCCCCCCCCTCTGAGACAAATTTGTGTTCTTGGTCTTTATCAATAAAATGTACATGACCTGACATTTTATCTATCTGCACCTTCCCTTTTATTTGCATACATGATGTCAAATATATATATCACCTTTTCAGGTTATTTAGATTCATAGCGTATGTCATACCATGGAAATTCAGTTTTAAATATATTGGCAGCCATTTCATTATGATGATCTCCAAACCACAGACTTGGTATCATTCATTCATGTTATAGACAAGAGAGCATGTCGACATTTTACAGAAGAAAACTCTTAACCTGTTAAACCCGGAGGCCCCCGCCTGCTGGGGCTGCGTTTTTTTTTTTTACAAAACTGTGTCTCAGGGCTTCTTAACATTTAAAAAACTATTGATGTGTCATACCCACTTAACGGGAAGAAACTCAGCTAACTGACGATATGATTTTTTTTTACCGAAACAAAACACAAGTCTCACAAGAAGCGTCTAAATGAGCCCTGAGCGAAAAAAGGCTAACGCACTAACTCACGGTAAAATACCCTTATTACTTATCGGATCTGCACAAACAAGATATCGATTAGCAAGCTGAGATTCCATAGATTCCAGAAATATAAGTATCATCACTGAGCGTTCAATGCATGGGAAGCAAACCCAGACATCACACCACGTAGCTTTACGGAGCAAACACGGGACATTGTCTTACCTTTGCTGTTGTTCTGATCAAATGTTGTGTTCAATGGCATTAAAACGATAAAAACGCTGCTGAAGGTTAATCCATAGGTTTGAAATGATTACTGATAATCCATCTTCATATTTATGGCAAAAACTGAGTTTTCATATATAGCTGCTATGATAGCTACTAGAGTGTATGACTGCTTCCAGTTCTGGGGCATTCTGGCTACGCATCACTCATTCACCAATGGGTAATGTTTAGATGGATTTTAGGAACTTCCCCTCGATTCTATTGGCTCTAACGGTTAAAAAGAGATGTCAATCATCAAAATCGACCGAGGGGGGTCAGAGATATGGAAAATGCACCAAAATGACCCCAGAAGTGGGTTTTTTTCTTCTAAATCTCTCTAGAAAGGTCAAATTTCACTTGTTTTGCATCAATCTTGATACAGGGTACTTATTATGTGTTATAGTTTGGATTCCTAAAGCTTTTAGTCTTTCCGATCCCATCATTCAAGGGTGGTTTTCACTATAAGTAATGGGGTTTTTTTGGACGGACACTATCATTTACATTTTTTTTTTGTGTAAATGATTTTTTAATCTGAATTTACTTTAAAATATACAAATTCTATATTGATTCTGACTTTTCTACATCCAACTCACAGGTTTATCATTGCTTTGAGGAAAAAAGATTATTAATTTACCCCTTTTTAGAGATGAAGATATAGTCATTTGTTCTAGGAATGTTATTTTCGAGCCTGAGGCCTGAAAAACCGACTCAGGGCTTAACAGGTTAAGCAATACCCACGCAGCAGTCGTGATTTGGGCCCACAGGTTTGCAATCTGTAAAATTGGTCCAATCATATCCAGGGCCGGCCCTGACCAATTTGCTGCCCTAGGCAAGATTTTAGCTGGCGCCCCCCCCCCCCAAATGCAGACACTCACTATGACTCGCACGTGCACGTTTGTGGCATGACCACCAAAACAGAAAGATATGGACACAAGATGTGTGCAACTGTATTTAGTTTCCTATCCATTTGAACATGATTGAAGTGGGGGGGGACCTCACCTCCTCTGGGGGGGTCCGGGGGCATGCACCCCCGCGAAGACTTTTTTTTTTATATTGAAGTTAAAAGCATCAATCTTGTGCACTTTGAGAGCAACATTAGGAGTACTATGGATACATCTCTCAACACCCATATGAAACAGAACTGTAAGCAGATTTTCTTTTTCTTTATGGATATTTTATAAATCACTCCCCTTTCAAACTGTATTCTTGTTTATTATTAACAACTTTTTTGTACTGTCATATAGTATTTTATACCTGTTCACCAATGGGTAATGTTTAGATGGATTTTAGGAACTTCCCCTCGATTCTATTGGCTCTAACAGTTAAAAAGAGATGTCAATCATCAAAATCGACCGAGGGGGGTCAGAGATATGGAAAATGACCCCAGAAGTGGGTTTTTTTCTTCTAAATCTCTCTAGAAAGGTCAAATTTAACTTGTTTTGCATCAATCTTGATACAGGATACTTATTATATGTTATAGTTTGGATTCCTAAAGCTTTTCGAGCTTCCGATCCCATCATTTAAGGGTGGTTTTCACTATAAGTAATGGTTTTTCTTTGGACGGACACTATCATTTACATTTTTTTTTTGTGTAAATGATTTTTTAATCTGAATTTACTTTAAAATATACAAATTCTATATTGACATTTCTACATCCAACTCACAGGTTTATCATTGCTTTGAGGAAAAAAGATTATTAATTTACCCCTTTTTAGAGATGAAGATATAGTCATTTGTTCTGGGAATGTCATTTTCGAGCCTGAGGCCTGAAAAACCGACTCAGGGCTTAACAGGTTAAGCAATACCCACGCAGCAGTCGTGATTTGGGCCCACAGGTTTGCAATCTGTAAAATTGGTCCAATCATATCCTCGAGTATCCCACCGGGGACTCAGAAAAGCTCTTTGTTCAAGCTGTAATCACGTCCCATCTGGGCTTCTGTAGTTCCCTGTAGCTCTTCCAAACCATGGAGAACACGGCAGCCTGCCTTCTCTTAATCATCCCAAAAGTCTCTGATATTAAACCCTTCCTACACACTCAACATTAACTCCCAGTAATGTGGCAGCTTGTGGGGAATTAAAAGCGCGAATCTCACACATAACAATTTGAGGGGACCTGTTTTTTACACCTCCAGGCCTCAGACCCCAGCCCACGCTGCATAGCTCGGCTCCACCAGCCACTTGGCTCTCTTTTACCCATGCCGACCTTGACAACACATTGGAGTCGTTCCCTACCTCCTATAATTTTAGCAATGCATTTCTTAAAAAATAAAATACTTCCCAATTTCAATCCTTTTCATCCACCTATGAAGCCTCATGGTTACTATCACAGGACTACTGTAACATGCAGGCGACACGTGTTTTTAAGATTAAGAGCAACATAACGTTTTCCAGAGATGGAAAAAGTACACACATCCTTTACTCAAGTAGAAGTAAAGATACTACAGTGTTTAAAAATACTCTGGTAGAAGTAGAAGTACTGACTAAACTTCTTTACTCAAGTAAAAGTAAAGAAGTTTGTGCTTTGAAATGTACTTAAGTAAAAAGTACCCATAACTAGCAGCTGTTTTAAAGAGTACCTGACCTCCCTTTATATTAATAGAACACTAATGTCATTGTTAGCTAATGAATGTTTCGATGCTGAACAACGGCAACATGACAACGTTTCCATTGGTCCCTCTTCTTTAGAGAAGACCAGGAAATGATGGATACACGGATCGTGTTCAAATCAATAGGCACGCAATGACTCTAAATAATAATGATCACGCCACCAAACGCAGATTAATACTAAAGTAACAAACCTGTTTGGAAAATGTAAGAAGTATAAAGTACAGGTATTTGTGCTAAAAATGTAAGAAGGATAAACGTATTCTGTACATCTTTCTCTTTTTTCTCCTTTGATCCCCTGATGAAGACCTCGTAATTTCCCTGTCCTACAGAGCAGTCAGAGTGTAAGATTAGCTACAGCAAAGTGCCATTAGAGCTTTGAGACCTTCCCACCCCTTTTACTACTGTGTGTGTCTCCAGGTGATCCGCAAAGGAGAGGTGAGCTGCTGTTGGACCTGCACTCCCTGCAAAGAGAACGAGTTTGTGTTTGATGAGTACACTTGTCGAGCCTGCGTCCTTGGCTTCTGGCCAACAGATGATCTCACAGGTAAATAAAACACTTTTATTCACTCTGTCATATATGTTGCACTGTTGAAGGAGCCTGTGACATACATTTTTCATTGCCATATCTACAGTGTAGCTAATGACAATAAAGCCTTGAACATTTCTTTAAGTGTCTGATAAATGCAACTGCATATTACCAAACAGATTGGAGAAGCCTTGAATCTGGTTCACACTCTCATAGTGCGCCTTTCTCCTTACATCTTTTGTCGACAACCTCAAAAAACTTGACAAGACTCTAAACTAAGACGCAGAAATCCACAAAAATAATGCAAACACTCCACAGTACTTCAGATCCTTGTTTGAATAGGGCATTTGGCTGAAGCCTTTTTAACTCAATAGTCTGTCAAATGTTTTGAAACCCATTTTCTTGCCCCTTTGTAAACACATATTGTCTCCCACGGTAATTCTGTTGTTGTTGTTGTTGTTGTTGTTGTTGTTGTTGTTGTTTATGTGTATCCTACATAAGAGAAAAGCAGTGTGTTTATCCTGTCTTCTCTCTGATCCCTCTTTTCTCTGTCGCAGATCGCTTTTAATGTTTCACAAAATATAATTGCCTCCACTCTCATTTCCCACCGCATCATTCACTGAAGTGTTACCCTTAACAAGTTGTTGTTCAGGGTAAATAGTGCAGTAGATATGATAAGATAAGATAAGATGTACTTTATTGATCCCAATGGAAATGTTTTCGTTGCAGCAGCATAAAAAGACAAGGCATCGTACTTTAGAGAAATTAAAAGACTAGAAATAAACAATTCAAAATGTAAACATCTCAAATAGAAATAAAATAGCATTAAAAAAGTAGAAAATATACATGTTGAAATACAAATAGTAAACAAAATATAAGTGTGTAAGGAATACACAATAGCTTGCATATAGACTCTTATTTCACTACTTCACTTTTTTTAAACTATTTTTCTTTTTGTATTTACTTTTTAATATTTACTTGCACTATATTGTTCTGTTTTCTGTATTGTGTTGCACTGTTGGAGAAGCCTGTGACCTAAGATTTCCATCGACATAACTACAATGTAGCTATGTTCGTATGAAAAATAAAGAACATTGACCTTGACCTTGATATTACACTAAATATAAATGTGCACTGTGAGTTTAAGTCCAGTTAAGTCTCAAGAGAAGCTATGGAGCCGAAACACATATGGCTGTAACACACACATACATGAATGCACATCTAACTGTCCCTTTTGCAGACAATACCATTTAAGTTGTCCTTGTCTCTTTTCTCTCTCCCGTTCCTCTCTCTGTTTGCTGCAGGTTGTGAGCCGATCCAAGTGCAGTATGTGCGTTGGGGGGATCCAGAGCCCATCGCTGCGGTGGTCTTCTCCTGCCTGGGCCTCTTGGCTACACTTTTTGTTACTTCGGTCTTCATCAAGTAATTACAGCCCATAGCTTTACTGGTCAAATATCAGTCAAAAAGTTAATGGGTTAACTTTAACAACGATGACTAGAAAACTTTTATGTTCTATATGACGGTCTTGTGTTTTTATGTTCTATATGACGGTCAGATTACTCATCAAAAACAAACTCAAATTGAACTTGCATGTCACTTTGTGTCACTAATAACTTTGTTTTTGTATGTCACATGATGTTTTACAGCTAATAATAAGTTAGTTGAATGTACATCTTAAGATATTATGTCTGACATCGGATCAAAATAACAATGGTTCAGTTTAACTCTAACTCTCAATGGTTCAAACAACCTATTTCTTTAATGCAGGCCTTATTTACAGGCACCAAGTGAAAATATATTTAAATGTAAAAAATATAGTAATACAATTTATTCATACAAATAAGATTTTAACTTTTAATGCTATCTTGATTGAAAACCAAACATTATTGTATATGTTGAATATCATTGTGCAGAAACAATGAAGAAGAAATTAATTAGAATGAACATATACATATTGGATCAAATATATCTAATATGTATATATGACCCAATATGTATATGTTCATTCTAATTCATTTCTTATTTTATAGTTATTTTATCATTTTTAAATGTTTATCTTTAATCGTATTAATCTGTGTGAATCTGTGCTGTCCTGTTTTTCATCCTTTCCCTGTTGCTGTTAAACTCCCTGAATTTCCCCATGGGCATTAATAAAGATCCATCTTATCTTCTCTTATCAATACCTTTACTAATTCATCTGTTATGGTAATTACGTGAAATCTTATCTATCTGTAGGTTTTGGGACACTCCGGTGGTGAAGTCATCCAGTCGTGAGCTCTGCTACATCATCCTGGCTGGGATATGCCTGGGCTACCTCTGCACCTTCAGCCTCATCGCCAAGCCCCACATCATCTACTGCTACCTCCAGCGGCTGGGCATCGGCCTGTCCCCCGCCATGAGCTACTCTGCACTCGTCACCAAGGTACTTTCTTTTCTATTTCATTTTAATGAGGTAGGGGCCCATATATAAACTGTTCAAGTAGTGCAAGTTAGTGTTATGTCTCACAAAGCCCCTATGTTCAACCATCTGACTTTGACATCAGTGTTTTGTTCTGTGACACTGTACAATGCAGCCTAATTACACTTACTGTCTGTTATGTGTGATTGCACTATTGGGAATACCTGGAATTTCGCTGTACTCTGTAATTTAAATCAGGGGTGTCCAAACTACGGCCCAGGGGCCAAATGCGGCCCACGGACCATTTTGAATCGGCCCTCGTCAAATTCCAAAAGTATAATGCAATATGGCCCACAAATGAAACTTGTGATTGTCTTATATTGTACTTCTTAGCTATAAATGTAAACATATATTACACAGTAGTATTCATGTGTTAATACGACCACTTTTCAAACACATTCAGTCAATTAAAGTCGGAAACATTTTCTAACATTAGTTAGAATGTTATCTTAGTTGATAAGAAAAAAGCCCATTGACTTATTTACGTAATAAGCTTGAAATACACCCTTCCTATTTCTCCTTATTGTAATCAATCTGAGGCTTCTGTTTTAAGGGATGAGCTGCCAACACTCACGAGCATCATTTACCTACATTTGATTGATTTTGCTAACTTATAACTGAACTTATGAGGCGATATACCTCGAGGGAGCGGCCGAGCCCTTCGTATATTTTTCTGTATGTGGCCATCGGTGAAAAAAGTTTGGACACCCCTGATTTAAAATGAGTTTTACACCTCCATCTCAAATTGGTATTGGTATTGATTTGTATTGTTTGCCGACAAACTACGAAATGTACACTCAAAATAGCTATCGATGACCCATTAATTTCGTTTTACGCACTTACTGACTTGGTGGAGAACTAACAGACAACCATGCAGTGAGCAGCTAACGGTGTTTGTTGGACCGTTTGGCAGAAGAGAGATGTCGATGATGTTGCAAACCGAAATATGTGATCTGTCTAATTTCCACTATCGCAGTCTAATGTTTTTTAGCATAAATAGAATGGCATTTGAGGATAAGTGCGGGAGTTAAAAGGCTACCTCCAGAGATTGGATGATGGCCAATTGTTAGAGAAGTACATTAGAAGTGTAATCTCTGTGTGTGGGTTGAGGCTAAGGTTTCAAGATCTAAAAAACTGAAGAGGGGATTATCATTATGAATCAGCATGAGCAGTTTTTATCGACATTGTAATCGAAGCCTGCATAACCATTGAATCTATTTTTATCCAGACCAACCGTATAGCGCGGATCCTGGCAGGCAGCAAGAAGAAGATCTGCACCAAGAAACCTCGCTTTATGTCCGCCTGCGCACAATTGGTCATCGCCTTCGTACTCATACTGCTGCAGCTTGGGATTATTGTGGCGCTGCTGATCATAGAGCCACCACAGGTATATAAGAGTGTGTCAACGACGTTCATTTAGATCAGAATCAGAATCGGGTTTATTACCAGGTAGGTTGACACGTACGAGGAATTTGACTTGATGTCATGGTGCGTACATAAAAGTTAAACAAAAATTCAAAACACAGATAGAGAACTATTTTAAGAAAACTATAATAACGTAAAAAAATATAGTAAAATATAGCAGTATTTACATAGAAATAGAATGGAATAAAATATGTGCAGTAATAAAAAAAAAAACTGATATTGTGTACAGTACATTGTTTGCATTAATGTATACATTATACACTATGATGACTTTCTATCATATTTTTGTGATACAATACTCCAGAAAAGAATACATTTAGCATTTGAAATGGAGATTTTTTACAGACGGTTGACACAAAGAGTGATCGATTCCCTTTCTCTTCTCCTAGGTGATCTATGACTACCCGAGCATCAGTGAGGTGCATTTGATCTGCAATCTGACCACTCTGGGGGTGGTGGCGCCGCTGGGCTACAACGGCCTGCTTATCCTGAGCTGCACCTTCTACGCCTTCAAGGTACCTCAGCACACCCGTACTTATTAATACAGTCCCAATGCACAGGTTCATGGTTTTCTTTCTTGTACCTTGTCTCATGTTTCTTCTTCAGCCTACACCGTTTTTCAAATTTCTGTTCTTAATTTTCTCCCACAGACCCGTAATGTTCCAGCTAATTTCAATGAGGCCAAGTATATTGCCTTTACCATGTACACCACCTGTATCATCTGGCTGGCCTTTGTTCCAATTTACTTCGGCTCCAACTACAAGATCATAACCATGTGCTTCAGTGTCAGCCTCAGTGCCACGGTGGCTCTGTGCTGCATGTTTGTGCCAAAGGTAAGACAATGAAAACATCACACGGTTGAGAATGTTCTTCAGACTCTGCATCTTGTTGCTGATAGCTATTGTGTTGTTCATGTTCGTGTTCAGGTATACATCATGCTGGCCAAACCTGAGAAAAATGTCCGGAGTGCTTTCACAACATCCACAGTGGTGCGCATGCATGTCGGCGATGCCAAGAAAGTTACAAAGACCGGTAAATCCACGAGCAGCATGGCCAACTTGTTTCGACGCCGTGGCTCTGCGCAGGACATCAGGTATGATTATAAGTAAATACACCTGTGCACAGTTGCATAGAGGAGAGGGAAAACACCTCCTTAAAGTTGCTCGTTAAGTTTATATTCAATTAATATTTAATTGAATGTTGTATATTGTGCATTTTGAAATCTTAAATTATGTTTTCTTCTACATGTCCCCGGCAATTGAAATAAGAAAAGATACTTAACGTATTATAATCCAATCCAACTTTATTTATATAGCACATTTAATAACAATAGAGTTGACCAAAGTGCTGTACATCAATAAATATATAAAAAGCAGCATAAATACATACAAAACCAATAAACCAATAAATACATACAAAACCAATAGGACAAAAATAATTTTCAGCTATTACACAGCACAGGATTTTTTTCTAAAATAAATCTCATGAGGGCGTTATAATATTAGTCTTCACCTTCTGTACTCCTTCCATCTAATTGTTTGATCATTTCATTTTCAATATTTACTCACTGATTTTATATCATGTCATCTTTTGGCCTATAATTACACGACAATTTGGCGTCCTTTTCTGCTGAATTCTGTCCATCAGGAATACACAAGCAAACTCTGCTAAGACATTTCCATGAATTATCCGTGTTTCTTCTCCAACTGTCTTGGGTACATCAGAGCCGATTCCACTACAGCAGGGTGAATATGCCAGGAACAAACTGCTCCCCGAGCTGAGAAAAGGCTACCTCATTTGGGTTAAGTACTCCCAGAGGAGACTCGCCGCCTTAAGGAATTCTCTTTCTAGGGAAGATAAAAAGAAAATGGAGGGAGATGTGAATTTACACAGACGGCAAAAGATTAAATGGGGGGATGGAAGAAATTCAAGCGAGAAGAAGTAGAACAGGAAATTACTAATCCTGGTGTTATAGTAAAAGACGTTATTTGCCAACATGTACTTTATGTCTGCACTCAAATGTATATACCTGTATTTATATAGAAGATATGGATATTTACCATTACTTCTTATCTAATGTCTTTAATTTGTTTTGCAGTTCCAATGGAAAATCTGTAACATGGGCGCAGAATGAACGCAGCTACAGACCGAACATATGGAAGAGGATGTCATTTCATGTGAAGAAAAAAGAGGCAGTGGAGGTAAACCAGACGGCCATCATCAAGCCGTTCTCTAAAGGAGAAGACGCTCCTGCGGACACCGTGGTCAAAGAGCAGTATGGCGACCAACATGTGCCTCCACCCTTCACCTGCTCCCCCTCCCAGTCGCCAAGGGGTTTCCAGGGAGGAGTTACGGGGGAGGACGGGGGAGCCTTACCCACCTACATACCTGAGAACGGAGCAGGGGTCAGAAGAAGAGGAGGGGACAACAGCCAGGATGTTTGTATGTTGGACGGGGGGGACATTAGCGTGATCGGCGTAGGGGACATCGGCACAGGGATGATTGGAGGCCAAGCTCAAGGCACTTGTATCATGGACCAAATCAGCTGTGTGGTTAACCGTTTCACTGCCAACATCAGCGAGCTGAACACCATGATGCTGCCGGGGGAGGTCACCGCTAGCCCCACGTCTACCCCTGCTGTTCCTACAGATGCAGATGCCTCCCCCTGCCCACCTCAGTACCAAACATCCAGGAGCATAGAGGCCCCCTCCACTGTCACCACATATGCAGAGGTTGCAGCCGTCTCCAATTTGTGCGAGAGTCGACCAGCAGGGAAGTTTTATGAGCACCTGGCTGGGACTTGTAGCAGGCGAGCCAAGGATATGGAGGAGCTGGTGGCTCTGACGCCCCCCTCCCCGTTTAGAGACTCATCTCTGAGCTCCAGCGGCAGCTCCACCCCCTCGCTGTCCCCCGCCTCAGAGGCTGAGTACGACCAGCTGCTGCTGAGACACTACAGCCAGAGCTCCTCCTCCCTCTAAACCTGCTCTCTGCACACCTTTCTCCCCTTGTTGGAGTATTTTTTTTAAACTTTCTTTAGATGGGACCAGACTCTTGGATTGCTTTTTCTACACATGGATATTGAGAAATAAATAAAAACACATTTTCAGATTGGATTCAAATGCGCACACACAAGCCTCAATTGAGAGGACTGTTAGAAAACACATCAGTGGCCAGACTACAAATACAAAAGGATTAAATTAAGCAAGTCAGTGCTTCATCATTTGTCTTCAAGTGAGTACAAAACTTGGCAAACTAAAAGACACTTACGGGCGTTTTACACCACTTTCAAATGCTATGATAACTGTCACAATTGTTTCAACTTTCCAAATTCCAAAGAACATACTGAGAAGCTGAGAAAACAAATGTGAAATAGCCTATTACATTTGTATTTCATTATAACTTTGTCATTGATCCTAAGTTACCAAATATTTATGTTCAGTGTTTCTTTGATTATGCCAAAATGGCTTATATACTGAATTTCAAATATACATTTGATTTTCTTTTTAGGTAACTACAGGTATTATTAGTAACTCTTGTATTTCAGTTGTATATTTTCCATCACATGTTATCATAAACACAAAAAGCGTGATTTGTTTTTATTGCTTACTGTATCGCTGTTGTACATGTGATGTTTTTTTATATCTCTATTAATGTGAGATCTGGTGGATGCCGATTGTATCAGCATGATGGCGTCTGTATAGAAGATAAAAGATAACTTTCCTGAAATGAAAAGGTTAGTTTTCCATGTCTTTTTCCTGACCTCTTGTTTGTTTTCAGTCCTGAAAGACTCAAGCAAGCATTTTGTATCCTGATGCTAGAGGAGAACATGTACAGATGCTGCATGAGGTGAATCAGACAGCAGGGTTTTCCAGTGTGGAAAGTTCTCAATGACCCTCCCTTTTCTTGGAAAGAAAGAATGAATCCCCTCCCATTTTGATAGGACAAGAGCTCTTTAAAAGAGTTAAAATACCTTGTCTTAATGGACTCAACGTCATCAGGTGTCTAACCGACAAAGACATGGACTACTTGGATGTGTTTTTGACTCTTTTCTCTAGAAGTGACTTAGCTGAATGTACAATAAGTTGTCATTTGAAGTGGACCAAAACGATCTTCCTCCTCAGGATGTGTCTGAACCAAAATACCTTGACTTTAACTCATAACTGCGGAATGAGCACCGTCTTTTGTTGGCTCAGTTTGCATGATGTCAGGATTTGGTTTCCAATCGTTAAGGTACATTTGTAATGCATTTCTTTTTGATATTCTACATGTTAAACCAATAAGATGAATAGATACAGTAGCAAAGTAATGATACCATGTGTGGGTACATTGATGTGTTTTGATCACATATATCAGCTCTAGGAGAAGAGAAGCAAACTGAAAATGTGCCAGATTTTTCAGACATCCATTACAAAACAGTTGTTTCTCGTCTGGCTTTTTAACTCTGTATGTGCGAATGTCTCTTTGCAGTAAATGACATGTTTCTATGAATGGGCTCATGGTGCAGGCATTATAAGGAGGATGTTCTTTTTTTTATAATATTTTATGACATTTAACTATGTTATTGATCAATTATTGAACATTCTTTTTTTATATCTGCATTTGGACTGTCTGATGATAGTGACAATGTCAAATAACAGGCTAGCAGATGTAACTGATGATATATATGTCATAGCTAGCTTATGCTCGTTTAACAAACATATTTCTTCTGTGTGTTTACAGGCAGAAATGTGTTCATGTTTTTTCAAATTTGAAGAATTTTTCTACTGGCTTTAGTTTGTTAAAATTATCATGAGTAATTCTCATATTTGCATGCAGGTTTGTGCCAATTTTTGCAGTTGCATACTACGCTTTATGCTAATTATTCAATCTAGAGAAGATGTTTGTCATATTTTATCATCTGCCTTTGATCATTTACAATCTAAACTAATGTTGAATTAAAGGTTTACAACCAAAATGCAACATATGTTCTTGTAATTGTTTCAATTAATTGTAAATACAATAATTAACATTGTAAAAAATGAAATGTTTTCCCCTTATTATACGATTAATATTATATTTCTCTATTCAAAGTCAAAAGCAATGTGGGCAATGATGGAGACACTTGGAGGGACGTGATTGGGAAGAACAGCCCCTCTGATCTGAACCGGAGTGGTGGTTTGTTACTGGACTTCTGTGCTAGTCATGCATTGGCCATAACAAACACCATGTTCGAACATAAGGATGCTCATAAGTGTACGTGGTACCAGCGCACCCTAGGCAGAAGGTCCATGATCGATTTCGTTAACGTATCATCAGACCTGAGGCCGTATGTTTTGGACACTCGGGTAAAGAGAGGGGCGGAGTTGTCAACTGATCACCATCTGGTGGTGAGTTGGGTCGAGTGGCGGGGGAAGCCTCTGGATAGACCTGGTAAGCCCAAACGTGTAGTTCGGGTGAACTGGGAACGTCTGGAGGAGGCCCAAGTTCAGGAGGCCTTCAACTCACAACTCCGGCGGAGCTTTTCGGGCATTCCTGTGGAGGTTCGGGACATTGAACCAGAGTGGTCGGTGTTCAAAGCCTCTATTGCCGAAGCCGCGGGGGGGAGGTGTGGTCTCAAGGTCTTAGGTGCCTCAAGGGGCGGTAACCCTCGAACCTCCTGGTGGACACCGGTGGTCAGGGAAGCCGTCGGACTGAAGAAGGAGGCCTTCAGGGATTTGTTATCCCGGGGGACTCCCGAGGCAGTTGCAAGGTACCGACAGGCCCAAAGGGCAGCAGCCTCATCCGTGGCCGAGGCAAAGCAGCGGGTGTGGGAGAAGTTCGGAGAAGACATGGAAAAGGACTTTCGGGTGGCACCAAAGTTGTTCTGTAAAACTGTCCGACACCTCAGGAGGGGGAAGCAGGGAACCATCCAAGCTGTGTACAGTAAGGATGGGACGTAGTTGACCTCAACTGATGGAGTGTTAGAGCGTTGGAAGGAACACTTTGAGGAACTCCTGAACCCGACAACTCCGCCCTCTATGTTAGAGGCAGAGCTGGAGTATGATGGGGGATCAACACCAATCTCCCGGGTTGAGGTCACTGAGGTCGTCAAACAACTCCACAGTGGCAAAGCCCCGGGGGTGGATGAGATCCGCCTGGAAATGCTGAAGGCTCTGGGTGTTGAGGGACTGTCATGGTTGACACGTCTCATCAACGTTGCGTGGAAGTCGGAAACAGTACCGAAGGAGTGGCAGACCGGGGTGGTGGTCCCCCTTTTCAAAAAGGGGGATCAGAGGGTGTGTGCCAATTACAGAGGCATCACACTACTCAGCCTCCCCGGGAAAGTTTACTCTAAGGTACTTGAAAGGAGGGTCAGGCCGATTGTCGAACCTCAGATTGAGGAGGAACAATCGGATTCCGTCCTGGTCGTGGAACGACGGATCAGCTTTTTACTCTCGCAAGGATGGAGGGGGCCTGGGAGTACGCTTATCCGGTCTACATGTGTTTTGTAGACTTGGAGAAGGCGTATGACCGAGTTCCCAGGGAGTTACTGTGGGAGGTGCTGCGGGAGTATGGGGTGAGGGGGTCTCTGCTCAGGACCATCCAATCTCTGTACTCCCAAAGCGAGAGCTGTGTCCGGGTCCTCGGCAGTAAGTCGGACCCATTTCCGGTGAGGGTTGGCCTCCGCCAGGGCTGCGCTTTGTCACCAATCCTGTTTGTAACATACATGGATCAGATTTCAAGGCGTAGTCGTGGGGGAGGGGGTCTGCAGTTCGGTGGACTAAGGATTGCACCACTGCTTTTTGCAGATGATGTGGTTCTGATGGCTTCATCGGTCTGCGACCTTCAGCACTCACTGGATCGGTTCGCAACCGAGTGTGAAGCGGCTGGGATGAGGATCAGCACCTCCAAATCTGAGGCCATGGTTCTCAGCAGGAAACCGATGGACTGTCCACTCCAAGTAGGGAATGAGTCCTTACCCCAACTGAAGGAGTTCAAGTATCTCGGGGTCTTGTTCTCGAGTGAGGGAACAATGGAGTGTGAGATGGGCAGGAAAATCGGAGCAGCGGGAGCGGTACTGCAGTCGCTTTACCGCACCGTTGTGACGAAAAGGGAGCTGAGCCAGAAGGCAAAGCTCTCTGTCTACCGGGCCATTTTCGTTCCTACCCTCACCTATGGTCATGAAGGATTGGTCATTACCGAAAGAACGAGATTGCGGATACAAGCGGTCGAGATGGGTTTTCTCCGCAGGGTGGCTGGTGTCTCCCTTAGGGATAAGGTGAGAAGTTCGGTCATCCGGGAGGGACTCGGAGTTGAACCGCTCCTCCTTCACGTCGAAAGGAGCCAGTTGAGGTGGTTCGGGCACCTAGTTAGGATGCCACCTGGGCGCCTCCCTATGGAGGTGTTCCAGGCACGTCCAGCTGGGAAGAGACCAAGGGGTAGACCTAGGACCAGGTGGAGGGATTATATCTCTTCGCTGGCCTGGGAGCGCCTTGGGATCCCCCAGTCAGAGCTGGTTGATGTGGCCAGGGAAAGGAACATTTGGGGCTCTCTGCTGAAACTGCTATGGCCACGGATAAGCGGGAGAAGATGGATGGATGGATGGATGGAAGTCAAAAGCACAACTGGAACTACAATAAAATGTCTCAAAGTGACTTTAAATTACCTTTTAAATATCAAAATGTATGTGCTATTAAGGAGCCATAATTATTATAATTGCAAGAAACTGGATCATGTTCAGCGTTATTTATACACTTCCCAAGACCATGTTACTTATGAACCTTCTCTAAATATGAAGATAATTGTGTCGAATCATTAATAAAGAAATAAGGTTTCTGGGGCACTCTTTATTAAATAACATGAGATTTAATTGTCTATGTTGTATATTATAGACCTGCATTAAAATTAACATTCACACCATGATGGGGAAAGCAAAGAAGTCACTAGCTTTGATGAGCTTAGGGAGAGAGAAAGGCCTAAATGGACCGCTGCATTGTTTATCTGAGGGTGAAATATACTGTTAAAATCAACTGTGAATGATAAGGTATTACAATTCAACTGCACCACAATTTACAGCGACCCAACTTGGCCTACATGTCTATTAATAGGCAACAGAAAACAACCAGTTAATCATTATTGCCTTACCTCCAAGCCATGTTGTCCAGCTGTGCTGAGAGGTCACTGCCCATTTACACCTAAAGCTACATAAAGGCAAGAAGTAGCAGGATGTCAGTAACAGAATGTACTGTATGTGAGCAACCTCCCATTTTACATCCTACCTAGACATTGTGTTGATTCCCCCAGAGAATCAAAACAGCACTCTCATTTTTGCAATTTTCCTGTTTGACTGGATAAAGTGAAACCTCTGTATTCAGGGGTTGAATTGGGATTTTGACATAATATACCAGGATTTTTTTCAGAAATGTTTACATACTTTACTACCACTCTTTTCAAACATACTATACCATTACCTTTTATCATATTTTACGACATACTGTACTATGGATATTTTGTCTGTTTTTTAACAGAGAATTCTAGGACTTTGTGACGTACGATACCATGACTTTTTTCATGTTTTTTTCAACATACTATACTGTAACTTTAAAAAAATAGTTTGACATGCTATACTTTCCACATATTTTAGTTTGACTTTTCTAATACTTTTTTGTACCTATTATTTTTTTCATGATATTTGATACTACGACTCTTTTTGAACTTACTATAGAATGCCCTTTTTTCATATATTTCAACATACTATCCTTTGATTTTTAAACATAATATAACATGATTTATTTTAAGCATACTATATTAAAGACATTTTTTTCAACATAATATAATATGATCTTTTTCATATTTTTCGACATAGGCTACATAAGACTTTGTCTTTTTTATCCGCACACTACACCATGACTTTTTGCATGATATTTTTAACATTATACACTCTGACTTTCTATCATATTGTTGTGATACAATACTACAAAAAAGTTGAAATGGAGAATTTTACGGTAGGTTGACACAAAGATATGAGCATTAGGTCCAAAGGTATGGTGGCTGAGAGGTGTAATCGACAATTACAAAGTGTGAAATAAATGTACATTTTCTAAAACAAATAAAAACAAATTTACATTTTCTAAAACAAAATTACATTAGCAAAACACTTTTACCAAAGAAAAAACTATTTAACATTAACAAAAACAAATTAACAAGTGTCGAAACACTTTAAAGGTCCCATGTCATGGCCATTTCTACTGATCATAATTCCATTGTTGAGGTCTACTAGAATAGATTTATATTGTGTAATTTTCCAAACTCACATTGGTTTCTCATACAGCATTCTCTGTATAGTATGTGTATTCACTCTCTGTCCTAAACGGCTTGTTGGAGCTCCTGCCCCCCTCCCTGTGAGCCCACTGTACTCTGATTGGTCAGCTCGCCCACTCTGTTCTGATGAGATCACCACCGTTACAGCGGAACATCAGTGATTATGTGTTACAATGGCGTTAGCAACCAGAAAATGACACCAGTAATGACAAACAGATGAGAATGCTGCGTGGGGTCTGGGTGCCGTGTTCGCGGGACGTTGCGCGGCTCGCTGCTGCGAGGAGCGGCAGTGTGAGCTGGGTTCATTTCCTGTTTGCTGCGTGGGGTCTGCGAGACTGTGAGACAGCACGAATGGACGTGGGAAGGGGGAGGGATGCTGAGGGGGCTGCAGCACCCCCATCTGTGAGGCCTCCACTAGTAGACTCCGGTACTGCACATTATTGAAAAATTGCTTCAAGTGAAACATTCGGGGCTTTTCAGAAGACATCCGGGGCTTGAGCCCAAGTAGCCACCCCCTAGCGCCGCCACTGGTTTCGACACTTACACATTTGTCTCTAGCTTTGTAAAAGTGTTTTGCATCTTATTAATTTGTTTTTGTTCATGTTAAATAGTTTTTTCTTTGGTAAAAGTGTTTTGCTAATGTAATTTTGTTTTAGAAAATGTAAATTTGTTTTAGAAAATGTAAATTTGTTTTAGAACATTTAAATTTGTCTCAAGCTTTGTTAAAGTGTTTCACACTTTTTAATTGTCGATTGCACCTCTCAGCCACCGTACAATTGAGTGTCATACTTTATGGCTATATTTCATTAGACTCACGAAGCCCTTTAACAGGAACTTCGCGGAGTGTACAGTAAACCGTGCGCACTTCGAGTCTCCAGGGAGAGGCAGAGAGATCACAAGTTCCCAAGTACAGCCCCTGTCCCTGAGCAGACACACTTCCTCACAGGAGAGGCGGTCACTACACTCATTACAAAGAGGCTGCACACGGGATTACCGGGTCCTCAAACTGCCCTCGAGTCAAAGTTGCTGAAAGCTGCGTTACACCTCGGAGATCCAACAAGAGCAATGACCAATCACTCATCACACTCAAACGGCATGCACACCCACCGCCAGGAGCACCTGTACAAGGTGCTGGTGATCGGAGACCTGGGGGTCGGGAAGACCTCCATCATCCGGCGATACGTCCACCAGACATACTCCACCAACTACCGGGCCACTATCGGAGTGGACTTCGCACTGAAGGTGTTGAACTGGGACTCAGAGATTGTCCGCCTCCAGCTGTGGGACATCGCAGGTATGACGCTGAACAAGTGTAGCCTATGTGTTGTCACTGTTAGTATACAGTGATCATCTCCTTTATGCTGGTGTCACCACAACAATTAAAACATAAAATGAACCCTCATGTATGGCTGTTATTTCCCTGTTGAATTTGTTAAAGCATGTGGAAGAACTTTGGAAGCTCTTTTTATGCTAATTGAAAAAAAATAATCTAAAATGTTCTTGAGCAACTCTGTGTGTCATAGTTCCTGAAAAGTTGATCGTTTGTGGAGATAAGACTTATCTTCAAATTGTCAGTGAGTGTGACCGTTGTAAAAATGATGAAACATTCACAGCTCAAAGATGCACTGTCATTGAGAGCTTGTTTCTGACACAGAGTATCTCTACTCTCTATCTCACTCACTCACTCACTCACTCACTCACTCACTCACTCACTCACTCACTCACTCACTCACTCACTCACTCACTCACTCACTCACTCACTCACTCACTCACACACACACACACACACACACACACACACACACACACACACACACACACACACACACACACACACACACACACACACACACACACACACACACACACACACACACACACACACACACACACACACACACACAGCTCTTAAATGGCAGTATTGGTGGTTGGGAAGTGAGTGGAGGATCTGCTCTCATCTAGAACCATCAACTCCAAGTGGTTGGTTGGAGCACTTGTATGAAGGGACTGTCAAACTGTATTTCTCCTTTTATAAACATGACAAGGCAAACAAACAGTCGTAACGGTGACGAGGACTTTGGTGGAGTAAGTGTAATGTTAGCTGGGAGGTAAAAGTTCACAAAGTCTGATTTAACTAACATCATAATACTGGGATTATGTTGAGTACGATTTACATGTACTGATACTGATACATGGATAGAAAGGATCATCGTTAGGTATAACATAATACAACTCCTGTCTGTCTGTCTCCTCCTAATGCTGCCTTACATTTATACAAACCATTTGCTGTCGAACCTTTGACTCGATACATTGGCCCATTGGTGATTTTAGCCATGCTTACAATGACAATATTGCCTGGATAAGAACACCTCATTCAGTCATTATTCAAGGTACGGTGATGCGTCATGTGATTCTCGGAGCATGTGAGGGAGATTTAAAGGCAAGTCACAGGAGTGTCATTGAAGCCTGAATAAAAAACAAAACATCATTAGTCACTCACACACAAGCACATGCTTCCAGCGGGCAAATGAAATTATGAGTAACATCGGATGTAGTTTCATTTACCTGCTTGGAATTCATCCCAATAGGAATAGACTAACTAGGGTCTGTGAAATTCTGTTTTATTTTAATATGGCGGTGAAGTTAACAGGTTGTAAAGCCTGAAATTGCACTGTCATTTTATTATATGACAGCGTATCAAGTGACATGTGTGACGTGTGTGTCTGCTGTCACGCCGCTGTACATGAGGGTTCCTTGTGAGCAATAACAGTCTTTGATAAAAAAATTCGCAAAAAAGGAGGAAGTTCTCAATCCACGTACTGTCAGTTTTTCCATTTCCTCTCTTAGTCATGAGGCAAATAGAAGCATGTTGTCTTGTCGAAGTATCTCTAGCAAAGCCAAAAGCGGACTCTGAAGCGTATATATTTATTAACAGTGTAAACTTTTCTGCTGAGAGGGCATGGTATGTAAAACAAGCTGAATGCAAACGCCTACACACTCAGTTTGGACCAACAAGTATTCACATTAGACAGCAGAACACAACCCCCTGGGAAATGTTGACAGCTCTTCTAACCTGCCCCTCAAGCAACTTATGTCCATCCCCTGCACAATACACACATTAATGAACACGCAAACACGCGTATCTCCACAACGATATTTCACATTGTTATATTCTTACAAATACATTGTTTTAATACCGTTTTAGTCTGGGTCAAAGTTAGTTTTTATGACAGGTCAGGGAAAATACAGGTTTAATTTAAGTATAGGCCTATTATCAGCAGGCACAAGCAGTTGCATTGACCATCTGGTTAAGAGCAACGTGACAGAAAGACCACAGGAATGTGCTGTTTTTGTGGGAATGCAGGCTGTGCTAACTGCAGTCCGAATGCCAGCGGCATTAGCTGTTTTGCTGCAAAGAATAAGCGAAACAATGTGAATCTGTCATTAAACTGGTGGCCAGGAAACAGCAGTTTTTCAACACTTATCAATGAAGCCCCCTTTGTGTTTGTTTATCACAGGTCAGGAACGCTTTGGAAACATGACAAGAGTATACTACCGTGAAGCCATGGGAGCCTTCATAGTGTGCGATGTGACCAGGCCCACGACCTTTGAAGCCGTCCTCAAATGGAAAGAGGACCTGGACTCCAAACTGATGCTGAATAACGGGCAGAGCATTGCCACAGTGCTTCTGGCTAACAAGTGCGACCAGGGAAGAGAGCTGACCAACAACAGCATCAAAATGGACCAGTTCTGCAAGGACCATGGCTTTGTTGGCTGGTTTGAGACATCAGCTAAGGTGAGATCAGAGTATGCTGAAGGTATTCTTGTTTGCAATGTGTGAAATGTATTCCTGCCGGTCCTGGGCATTTGTTGTTGAAGGAATGCTTTCCCATTATAGGAAATGCTCTTATCAACGTCCTTGATAATAATCAGCTGTTCAAATTAAACCCACTTATAAATCTGTCAGGTAAAAATGAACCTGGAGTCAACAATTAGCTTAGCTTGGCATTATAAATGGGAATAGGGGACATGGCAAGCCTCTGTCTTAACGTAACAAAGCACATATCTTATTTAATATGCACCAAAAGTAAAAATGTTAAACCACCAATCGTTGTTGACGATTGTTCAATTGTATAGAGCAAGAATGGCTTTCACCCCTGTGTCCAGTCTTATTGCTAAGCTAAGACGACGCTATAGTTACGTAATATTTGACATGAGTGTATCTATCTTCTTATGCAACTCAAGAATGCAAAAGAGACAACATCCAAACATATTGAAGCATAGCTCTAATCATCTACATTATAATGAATGGTTCAGATGGTAGTCCTTGACACACTCAGTGGAGACCCTCTCCCACTCAGGTCACTGCAGTCAGAGACATCCCCATAGAGCCCGCTGGAATTTCATATCCTGGTGGAAAGTGTCTCTCTGAACTACATTTATAAAGCAGGGTCAGAGTTGTGTGGTGTTTAAAAAGTCCATCTATTCTGTTACCAAGTAAAGACAAGTTATTTAATCACTAAACTAGTTTTTCTTGACTAGAATAGAAAATGTTATGTCTGAACTAATCATTTCTGTACAGTGTTTGTTTATCTAAGTAAAACAGGATATAATATCTGAGATGCACAATCATTTGAATGAGCCTACTTCTTTATACCTAAACAACTCTGCAGTACTTAAACATGGCTATACATTCTACAAAAGTCTTTATTAACAAAGCTTCTGCTGACACTAATTTGTTTTGGAGAGCATAAGTGCACTGTCACTCGTGTGACATCAAGACTCAACATTCTCAAAAGGTCAAAGGTTAATAAGGTTCACGTTCAGCCAGTGGTGTCAGAGACAGGCGCTATGCTTGCAGACATAAATGTTTCCCTTTGGTAGCAATTAGAAAAACATGCGCAACTTTGTAATAGCTGCAACCAATTACACCCAAACACACACACACACACACACACACACACACACACACACACACACACACACACACACACACACACACACACACACACACACACACACACACACACACACACACACACACACACACACACCATAAGAAACAGTTCATTCATTTGGCCACAGTACCTAAATCTTTGTTAAAGGCCACTCTCACCTCACGCCCTTTTTTCAAAATGGCGTGAAAAAAACCACACCTTCCCTCTCAAACAAAAACCAACCATTTTCTCTCTTTTTTAGGACAATCTCAACATTGCCGAAGCTGCAAACTTCCTTGTCAAGCACATCATGGCCACAGAGAATGACATCCTGAAAAGTGTGGTACCAGACACCATCTCACCTCAGCTCCACTCCAACAAGCACATGAGCTGCTCTGGATGCTCCAAATAATGAATGGAGAGACAACAGAAGGACAACGAGGGACAGGCACAGTCTTCCAAAGAAGTGTCAACAGTACAATGTGGCTTCGTTGGTCCAAACCAAAGTTAAAGATTTTCATTTGGTACAGAGAACCAGAGCTCACAAAGAAAATCACATGGACTCAGGAGTTCTTGGTTTCAAGAATGGCAGACCCACACGTGTCACCTCTATGTTCTTTGGCATGATGATTGCAAGTATCAACTTTGCCTTTTTTGGCAGTTCTTATATAGTGGTCTACACCCTCTTCTTATAACAGTGTACTTGGAACAAGACTGGCAACTGTCGCACAACCTGCCGGACCAAGCTTAACAAACTGCTCCCAACATGCTTTAGGCAACATACAGTAATTACACACTGAAAACTGGAGTCTTGTTTCTTGGTTCTTCCTCATTTCCAGACAGTTTGATTGTGTTGCTGTTCCCCATCTGTTTACATTCACCTCTATCTAAACACGGTGAAAAGAAACCGTGTGGGTGACATACAGACCTCCTTTAACATGATTCTGCCAGAGCCATGAAAGCAGTATTGACTTTGTATGCAAGTGAATTTTGCACATATATTTTTGATTTTAAGTTATTTACAGTTAACCATTGTGAATGCAAAGCTGATATTCTGCTTGACATCTTTTCTACAACTGACTATTGTGTGTGATTGAGATTAACGAAAGGGTTGAGTTCAAAACAATCATCCTGGAGCTCGACTAGTTAAACTTGTTTTTGTCCGGGCAGTTCCCGTGGAGCAGTTTAAGTTGAAGTATTCAACATTTGTTTCTAATGGAAGAGAGTGGTTTGCTGCCATAATTACTCTGTCTGGTTGCAAAGTGATTTTTGTTTCTTCTTCATCTGTTCAAAATGTTTTTTATCTGTGCATGTATTATCTTTCTTCATCTGAAGGAGAATTGTGTTGATTGTCTGGATGTCTCCTGGACTTTATTATGAGTTCACTTGCCAAAGCCTAACCCTCTGTATCCATGGTAACTAGATCATTTGTTATGGGTATCCTCGAACATCCATGTGAAGCTATTTCTCGCTGTACTCGCAACCATGCAGGCACACATGCACATGCACACGCACGCACACACACACACACACACACACACACACACACACACACACACACACACACACACACACACACACACACACACACACACAGGCAAAGAGATCTTTCCTCTCTCCATGTCCGTGTTGCTTTGTAACTACATATTTTCTTCTCTCCCACTCACTTCCATCATTTGTTTTTGTTTCTGATACTGAACAATTCTGAGTCTCTTTTCCTGATCATCTCTCATGATGTGATTCGTGTACAGACATCTACACGCCCAGAGAACTATAGTACTTTTTTCGATCATCCAACAAGTTATTGTCACTATTTAAAGTTGTTTTCCTCCATTTGTGACCTTGCATCTTTGTATAATCCCACTAAGGGCAGGCTAGTTGAACCCCCTGGTGTCTTTTTTTCATTGTAACTTAAGACAGAGAAGACTTGTACCTTGTATGACCTTCGTTACATTGTTTCTTACAGCAGCTGTTGGTCCGCAGGGTTAGCACAGTATTTATAAGAGTGATCTCAACAGTGTCATGTGTTATTGAGTGATTTCTTGGAAGTAATGCACAGCATGCACATTAGGGCCTGATAGAATTAAACAATGTCTTCTTCACCGGATTACAATTTCACAGTGTTAGTTTGGCTCATCATGAGGGTGTGTGACATCATGTGACATCAGCCTGGTGTTACACTATTGTAGCGAGAACTGCATTATCTCTCTCTGTCTCACACACTCACTCTCACACACACACACACACACACACACACACACACACACACACACACACACACACACACACACACACACACACACACACACACACACACACACACACACACACACACACACACACCATGTATGTATCACTTCAGGGGACATTACATTGACTTACATGCATTTCCTGGAGACTTATCCTAACCTTAACCATAACCAACACATGCCTAACCCTAACCCTTACCCTTAACCTAACCAAGTCTTCACCCTAAAATTAATGATTCCCCTCATGGGGACCTCCAATTTGTCCCCATAAGGGAGGCGAGTCCCCACACGTGACTGTGTAGACAGATTTAGGTCCCCACAAGTATAGTAATGCCAGGCCACCCACACACACACACACACACACACACACACACACACACACACACACATTCAGTGGAGAAAATTACTTTGTATCAGATAATCAGATAATCTACTTTTTTATATCAAAAGTAAACTGCCCCACCACTTGTGGATTGTTCGTGTTTGTTATTTATTGTGAAGTAATGACAAATAAATTAACACATTTTACACATGTCCCTCTTCTTGTAACTCATGTAATACAATGTGATATGCAACAAGATACAGCATAAGTAATATGATAGCCATATTTATCAAGATATTGCATGTTTTGACAGGTGAATAAATAAAAAGTCTATATGAAATAACCACATGGTGTTTGCTTTACTGTATTTTGGACTAATGGCAGTTAAAAGGTTGGAGAAGAGAGCTTGTCACTCTAAGGTTGGAGACTATTAATCACATTGAACTTGTAAAATTGCACTGAAAAATATAACTTGAATCTATATATTTCATATCAGTTCTTCTGTGAAATTCTAGTTGTTTTCGGTGTTATTATCACTACAGACGATGTAATCACCATATCTCAATATAATAATGTTACGGCTGCTGCTTCTGCCTGCTCGGTAACCTGTCTGGGATTGTCTGCAGCTGTGTGTGTGTGATTATGTAAATGAGCTGTGTGGATGCCCCAACGTCATTGGCTGTCATCTCCTGGTCCACTTCCGAGGACACTGATTGGAGCACGCCGGGCCCGACGTTCTCCAATACCTGTGCAAGCCCAGCGCACACCTGCTGGAGAGTACTACAACGCCTGGGAACAATTATCACTCAGGAGGCTCTGCTGCGATCAGACGCCTCATACCTTTTGCGCTTGTGTCATGGACACTACAGACTGTGTTTGGTGTGACCTATGTGTTTAGTGACGAGTGTCAACGTATGTGCTTAATGTCGAGTGGTCGAGTGACAATTGATGTGCTTAGTGACGAGAGATGTGCTTAGTGATGAGTGTGGATATATGTGTTTAGCGTAGGGTGCTTAGTTTCCCTCCTTCAGCTGTGTTTTCTTACAGCTTCCTTTCTTTAGACTGTACCACTTTGACGGTGAGGGTTATTTAGGTTATTAGCTATATTTCTTTGTATTTAACCCTTCTCTTGCGTTTCGGGTCAAAAGTGACCGAATGACTTTTATTTTAATCATAAATATTGTGTTTTTCATCCAATTGCCTCAATACCTTATGTTATCCTCCACACTAGGCCTCTGAACATATACACTTGATGATCACCACTTCCATTGCATTTTGAGTGATTTATTCAACAGTGAAACACCCTTGATGTTTTCGGTCTGATTTGACCGCCATAGAAAATGAATGGGTATGAGTGTATTATGTTCATCCTGCAGATGGAAAACATCTTTCCACACACACACACACACACACACACACACACACACACACACACACACACACACACACACACACACACACACACACACACACACACACACACACACACACACACACACACACACACACACACACACACACACACACACACACACACACACACACACACACACACACACACACGTTATGGGAACCTCTCCCTTTCTCACGCTGTATGATGCAATGTATCATACCTTCTCACAGGTGCGAGCTCTGTGCCCCTCGAGAAACACAAACCCCTCACTTTATTGCGCTAAATGCGCCTCCCTTACTGGCTCTCAAGCAGTTATATTTGTGCCTTGCTCACATTTGACTCATTGACACCGATTAGGCTATTTTCTCTACTAGGGGCTCTGGACACATTTTTGAACCAGATGAAGAGGAGATTGAGGAAGATGTCTCAGAAATGGAAGACAACAGCGATCCAGACTATGAGCCTACAACAGACCAGGAAGAGGCACCTGAGGGAGAGGCCCCTGAGGGAGAGGCCCCCGAGGGAGAGGCCCCCGAGGGAAAGGCCCCTGAGATAGAAGCCCCTGAGGGAGAGGAGGGAGAGGCCCCCGAGGGAAAGGCCCCTGAGATAGAAGCCCCTGAGGGAGAGGAGGGAGAGGCCCCTGAGATAGAAGCCCCTGAGGGAGAGGAGGGAGAGGCCCCTGAGATAGAAGCCCCAGAGGGAGAGGAGGGAGAGGCCCCTGAGATAGAAGCCCCTGAGGGAGAGGCCCCTGAGGGAGAGGAGGAAGAGCCCCCTGAGATAGAAGCTCCTGAGGGAGAGGCCCCTGAGGGAGAGGCCCCTGAGATAGAAGCCCCTGAGATAGAAGCCCCTGAGGGAGAGGCCCCTGAGATAGAAGCCTCAGAGGGAGAGGAGGGAGAGGCCCCTGAGATAGAAGCCCCTGAGGGAGAGGCCCCTGAGGGAGAGGAGGGAGAGGCCCCTGAGATAGAAGCCCCTGAGGGAGAGGCCCCTGAGGGAGGGGCCCCTGAGATAGAAGCCCCTGAGATAGAAGCCCCTGAGGGAGAGGCCCCTGAGGGAGAGGCCCCTGGGGGAGAGGGCGGAGAGGCCCCTGAGATAGAAGCCACTGAGGGAGAGGCCCCTGAGGGAGAGGCCCCCGAGGGAGAGGCCCCCGAGGGAAAGGCCCCTGAGATAGAAGCCCCTGAGGGAGAGGAGGGAGAGGCCCCCGAGGGAAAGGCCCCTGAGATAGAAGCCCCTGAGGGAGAGGAGGGAGAGGCCCCTGAGATAGAAGCCCCTGAGGGAGAGGAGGGAGAGGCCCCTGAGATAGAAGCCCCAGAGGGAGAGGAGGGAGAGGCCCCTGAGATAGAAGCCCCTGAGGGAGAGGCCCCTGAGGGAGAGGAGGAAGAGCCCCCTGAGATAGAAGCTCCTGAGGGAGAGGCCCCTGAGGGAGAGGCCCCTGAGATAGAAGCCCCTGAGATAGAAGCCCCTGAGGGAGAGGCCCCTGAGATAGAAGCCTCAGAGGGAGAGGAGGGAGAGGCCCCTGAGATAGAAGCCCCTGAGGGAGAGGCCCCTGAGGGAGAGGAGGGAGAGGCCCCTGAGATAGAAGCCCCTGAGGGAGAGGCCCCTGAGGGAGGGGCCCCTGAGATAGAAGCCCCTGAGATAGAAGCCCCTGAGGGAGAGGCCCCTGAGGGAGAGGCCCCTGGGGGAGAGGGCGGAGAGGCCCCTGAGATAGAAGCCACTGAGGGAGAGGCCCCTGAGGGAGAGGAGGGAGAGGCCCCTGAGGGAGAGGAGGGAGAGGCCCCTGAGGGAGAGGCCCCTGAGATAGAAGCCCCTGAGGGAGAGGCCCCTGAGGGAGAGGCCCCTGAGATAGAAGCCCCTGAGGTAGAAGCCCCTGAGGGAGAGGCCCCTGAGGGAGAGGGCGGAGAGGCCCCTGAGATAGAAGCCACTGAGGGAGAGGCCCCTGAGGGATAGGAGCCTGAGGTGACATTCCACAATTTTGCATTGCCAACTATGTGCGTGAAACACCGGCTTGCTTGTATCAAATCAATACATCCCATACATCTTTGGAACGGGAAGAATCTCAGCTACAACACTAACTAAAGCATTTCCATCTCCAATAAACACAGCCTACATGGCAAGCATTTTTATAATATACAGTAATGTAATATAAGCACTATCTTTTAACTTAATGCCAAAAATAATATGAAATTCACCCCTGGTGTCCTTCTGTCTGTCATCCCTTGATTCTACTTGCTTTGACTGTTCAAATGAGATGTCAACTATCAAAATTGTATAAGGGGTTCGAGAGATATTACTGTGCAAAACACACCGGTCAATTTTGACCGAAAATAGCATGGGAAGGGGGGTATGACCTAACGCAAGAGAAGGGTTAAGTAGGCTCCTTGTTTTAGAGTCCTCCTTTTGTTTAGGTTGGTTATCAACCTGTGCCCTTTTGGCCCTTTTGTTTGTTCAGGCGGCACGCCTTCCATTTTGTTACACCCTGTTCTGTAATAAAACTACTTATAATTATTACCAATTACATACTGGTGTGTGTTGCATTCCTCTTCCCCTAGTTGGGACGTAACAAATAAATATAACAGTTCAAAGGAAAAAAGGCAAACATATCATATTGAATTGTTGCCCATTGCCAGCTCTACAACCTATTTTAGAGCCTTATGATCACTGCAGTAAAGCTGCTAAGAGATAGGGGTGTGTGCGTGCGCGCGTGCGTTTTCGGGCTGATCAAGGGCTCTCAGGTCCTCATTAGGAAGCCCCATGACTGCGTGGATTACTCTCTGCCTGAGGGATTAGATTTGGTTGTCCGCTCTTGGCTCACATTAAAGACATCACCACCAACAACCCATTAACTGATCTAAAAATGCTCTAAAAAACAAGATCACCCCATACTTCATAATGTTGATCAAGTTGTGTCAGTGGGTTTCAATGTTTTAGAATGTTAATTACGTTTCAAAAGATGTAATTAAAACAACACTTCAATTAAAACTTCTCATTTCAATTTGGGACAATCTTCTGCCAGTTTTGGTCTGTTAACTCTTCCTATGAAAACAACTGGCACAGATTTAACAGTTCATTACTGTGATTACGAGCCCAACATATTGTGCTCCCTTATAGAGCTCAGGCTCTGCCAGAGAACCACCTACAGAAAAACGCCCACATTTTCTCTGGGAGGGAGAGACGGCGAGAAAATGAGAGACAGAGACGGAGAGTGATGAGGAAGAAGCAGGTAGCAAGAAATAAAATGAGATGGAAGAAAAAGCAATAATTCCATCTTCCAATACTTAAATCTGCATGCAGTTGAACAGAAGCAAACTTATTAGATTGGTCAGTTTTGAATGCCTTTCAAATATTTTCCAGAGGGAATTGACTTATATCAGATCAGATGACTCTCTATTAGATCAAAACACAATCAGCCAAGACATCGAGACCAACAGTCATCTGGAAAATAACAGAATACAAGCAGCAGTAACTCAACATGATAGAACAGAAATCATCTGATCTGATCAAGATTCCTCACCATCAGAAATTGCTCATCTGGTGCCATCTGTTGACACATTAGTAACACCGCAGGCATATTATTCACTTCAAGTTTCTGATGCTGATTGATTCGAAACAACCTTCCCTTTTCCTTTTCTGTTGACATTTATTTGCTAATAATAATAATACATTTAATTTATATAGCGCTTCTCATCTGCCAAGACAAATCTCGAAGTGCTTCACAACAAGGGATACTGATACACTTTGAGAGATTAAACAAATAATAGTAATAATAATTAAAAAAAAAAAAAAAATTAAAGTCGGAGATAGCGATAAAAATGGCAGTACTCCAGGTGTACCATGCTCAAAGTTTATTGGCAGGCCTGCCGAAAGAAGAGGGTCTTAAGGCCGGTTTTGAAGACCTCGGTGGAAGGGGCAGATCTCAGCTGATCTGGGAGGGAGTTCCAGAGGCGCGGGGCGAATGAGCAGAAGGCTCGGCTAACCTCTCCTTTATTTGTTTTAGTATATCTACTGAAAGCTTGGCTAACAAGATGCATGGCCTCAGGACATGGTGACAAGGTCCTGTCAAATGCAGGACAACACCAATTTCTCTGCCCAAAAATAATATATCAAAAAATAAATCATTTCAATGACTTCGATGCCCATGACCCCATGGCGGAAGGACGGCTGCTGTAATAGTGACCTTTGAATGAAGTTCAAATGATAAACAATTCCTAAGTTTCCTCATTTATACAGGAAAAACACAACTATGAACACTGAGGGCTTTAGCAGTGGAAACACATGCAGCCATGAGTGAAGTGCAGCCACTTGAGGATGACTGGTTTAAACTTAATTACAGCGTGTGAACTCATGCTTTCCCAAGCTAATGACCTCCTCCATTGGGCTGTTTTTGTCATTTTAAAGCCCTGGGACCTCAGCGACCCTCGGTTCCCACTGCCCAGTGCCATAATCCATTAGGCAAAGTTAACCTGCGTGACCTTTACCCCCTTGGGTTATACTTTCATTCTCTCCTTATGATAAGTTCATAATAGCCTCTGAAAAAGACCAACATTGCTGTGTATTACAGATCTTAGTACAGTTTCGTAATCATCTGAGGAGTATTACGTTATGTTTGCTCCCATAAAAGAAAATTGAGAGATGAAATAACAGTCCCTCTATAATTAAAATAGCCTCCAGGGAGAGACAGAGGGAAAGAGGGGGAGTGAAGAAAGAGGGAGAAAAAAAGAGAAACTTAAAAGTAATAAAGATGAAACTAAGCTAAGTGGAGAAACATGAAAGTGAAGTATTACATCATAAATACATCTGTCCAGGTTGAAAGATGAGTCCTGCGAGGACCTTGGAGCTCAGCTATTCATCACTCACTCTGAACACTGACAGATTCTACATCTCATTAACCTTGCTGATGGTTTTCAATTACACTGCATCTTCACAAGTTGGGCAGGCATGATAACAAACACCATTAACTGGTTATTTTTCTGTTTTATTGTTGATTGGTTTTGTTTCACTTTTGTTTATAAAAATCCTTTTAGATATATACAGTCCTTTTTGTGCTTTTAAAATAAATGAACAGTCTTAACAATCTTTTGACTGTAGCAGTACTGCCACTAGAGGGCAATAAGCACCAGCGTTATCATGGAACAAAACATTCTTTTGTTGAGGACATTTAACAGCGTCAAACCCAACTGTCCTCAAAAATATAATGTTGTTAGTCAGAATTTCCTCACATACCCTTTATGTAATTGTTGTATTGCTGTATTAGTTCACATTAGACACAAATCATTTTGAGGCTAGATGCACTGAGTGTGATCAAGAGTACAAAAATAAACATATGCACATATAATACAGTGAAATTAGATCATGAGGAAGTGGTGAAGCTGGTTTGCTGTAAATAATCCTGAGTGTCAATATCTACTAAGCGGGGAGAAAATACTAGGTCAAACGTTATAGCAGAAACGCTGAGTAATGCATGGAATGCAAAACAAAAATAAATAATTGTGCTTTGAGACACAAAATATAAACGTAAAATTGACCTTGAGAGTTATTTCAAAATGGTTGTTACACACAATCCTGCCGCAATTCAGGACAAACTGTAAATGTGGGAAGAATGATGGGAATGATTTTCATTAGACAGAGTGAAGCAGCTTTTCTCCTGAAAGTGTTTTTTTGTTCGTATTTAAAAGTTCTGCTAAGATGCACTTTCTTTCGACAGCACTTTAAACACATGTAAGCACATTAGGAGGTTTGTTTTAGTGAGTCCATGCTGTGAGCAACCTAAAAGAGCCATGTCACTGCGGTTGCACAACCACAATGACAGTTGTCTGGTTTGTGTGCAAAATCTTGTTGTGTGGTGCTCTCTCCACGGAGAGGGCCTAACCCACACTGTGTGCAAGAGGTATTGTTGCTGAGTTTTCCTTTTAACACCTGAGAGCCTGTATAAAACACTTTAGAGTTTTAAGAAAGGAAATGAATTATGTATAAGGATGAAGTGCAATTTCCTGAGATATGAAGCAATGAAGCCCACTATAAATATAGAGACCATTGTTTCCTTTCATTATGATTAACATTGTGTGTCTTAGTGCTAAAATGTTAACATTCTCAACTTGCACCCTGGCTGGGTTTATTTGTGAGCAGGTACCGATCAGCTTTCACCTGAAAACCAAGTCTGATAAGCGGTTTGCCAAGGGTGAAACATTTGCTCTGCAGGTAATCAGACTTATCATTGGTGTCAAAGTCAAATGAATAGTTTTGGACACCTGGAATGCATTCCTGACCTCGCAATTAAAGGTGGGGTAGGTACGTTTCAGAAACCGGCTCGAGATACACTTTTTGTTATATTCCATGGAATGCTCTTAACATCCCGACAGCAATGAATATCTGAAGTGCTTTGACAAAAAATCCATAAAAAAATGTCATCTGTGGAAGCCGTAATACTGTAAAAAGTACAACCAATCCGTTTAGATTGCCGCCCTGTCTGTCAGCCTTCCATCTCGTGCACGCACAAATGTATCTCGTGCCCTCATTGGGCGTGCCGTCATTGGGCGTGCATTGCAGCAGTACGTCAATGACTCGCCAGCAACAGGCGGCCACTTTCACCAGTCTGCTGACGTCATGTGCGCGTTCGTGTGTGTTGGAGGAGGTGCTCTGTAAGGAAGTCTGAAGGAAGGGGCGCATTCTTTTCGGCTGTGTACTTTCAAATTGTAGTGCACTCGAGCCGGTTTCTGAAACGTACCTACCCCACCTTTAAACACTTCTGTTTTCAATTTTTAAAAAAAGGGTAGCAGGAGTTAATTAAAATGTTTGTTGATTGCAACCACTCAATATAAATGTATCAAAAGTATGCCACTGCTTTATAAAAACAGCCTGTCCTCAGTCCACAGTCTGCAGTCAAGTCTTTAGATTGGTAGAGAATCATTGAATCGTTAGTTTGACATCATAATCAACCCTATTGGTTTTTGCTGTATCTAAAGCGAATGATGATCCTCTCTGGTGAGTGTATCCTTTCTGGAGCTGGAAGCCTCATCAGACGCCATATACTCATCATGGCCAACCAGACAATCTGACCGTACAGCGTGAGGCTGGAGGAGCAGCCCAGGCTGTGAGAAGAGAGCGTCCATGTGAGTAGAGAGAGAGGACACAGGGCAGTCCGGGGAGCTGTATTTGGCCAACACCTGGAGCTGCTCCGGCTGCAGGTTGGCTTCGCTGCAGACCCTCTGGCATAATGCAGAGACATTGTGACACGCTTTGGACTTCATCTGGCTCAGGTGGCTCTTCTCCGTCATCAGTGTCTCCCTCTCTGTCTTCTGTGACACACACAAGCAGCACATGCAATCTAAATTAATACACAAGAAGCGGATTGGAAAGTAACCGCAGATTTAAAGAGAAGGTTTTTCGTTTTTGTTTTACCAGTTTGTTGATTTCACACTGCAGATTATATATGCAGTCTACTTTCCTCTTGCGGCAACGCTGAGCGGCGAGGCGGTTTTTGCTGCGGCGTCTCATATCGTGGACAAACTCCAGCTGTTCTCGGGTAAAGACCTGTTGCTTCAGCAGCTGCTGGAAGTCATTTCTGCTCAGATCAACAATCCACTCAACAGAGAATGGCAACTGCACCTGAGGACACGCAAACAGGAAATAAAGGTTTCACAAGAGAGTGTGTGAAAGATGGAGCAAAATCAATCCTATATTGCATGATGTCACACGTTAGAAGACATGGGACTGTGGTACACACACCCAGCAGCAGGGTTGTAGAAACAGCTTTGATTTGGTTGTATTGACATCAGACGGCCTAATTATCATTGTCAACATGAAATCTTAGGAAATCATCCTTTGAATTAAAATACTATGAATACAAATATGTAATGATCAAACAGATGCATGGAGCTGTTATCGCTCAAAAGAAGGGAATTAATATAGAGTTAAAATACAGTCATGTTAATTTTTTACCAAGATGTTAATCATTTACTCGGAGATAACTTTTATAGGCAGAGGTTGGGTGCTGGGTTATTGCTTCTGGACAATGTGTGACAGGAAATGTACACTCGCTGGCATATTGGAGCAGTACCAATCATGTAGTGTTTTATCTAGAGTAAATAAAAGCTCGGTTTCTCCTGTGAAGTGACCTCAGCTTTGTTCAACCTCTCTGTACAGAAACACGAGTTTCCTCAAACCTGTCCTTTGTGCGTGTCCATTGTCAACTCAACGGGCTGAGCTGTCAATTTCATGAATTGGACTCTGAGCTAATTATGCACACCGTCGCAACAAACACAAGTAAACACACACACACACACATCATTAACTTGGTGAATAATTAACTTGGCACTTAAGTGATTCTGCTTTCTGTCCAAGCAAACATAGTGAATGTATCTACATGTGGGGTGAGCTTGCTGACGTTTACTGACACAGACTATTTTCAGCACATGACCTTCCCAGTTAGGTGTCAGCAGGAAGCATATATACATATATCAAAGAACAGAGCAGATCTGTAGACAAAAGGCAGACTGGATTCATGGTTTAACCGCTCACCTGTCTGGCCCGCTCTCTTGCGTAGGCCTCGCTGTCTCCTTCTGTCTCCGTCTCCCACTCTCCATCCTCCCCCGAGTTGAAGGATGACACACCTGACTGAGAGCCCCCCTCGCACTCAGACAGCTCTGCTCCCTTCCATCCACACCGGCCTTGCTCCAGATCCTGGAAAAAGGGACAGCTGGTGCTTGTGGAGCTGATGTTGTGGCACTTACTCCACTCTAAAGACTTGCTCTGTGCCTGTCCGCTCCCTGTATCGGAGGAACTTCCTGCATCAGGCTCCACGTCGGACCCCAGCCTCCTCGCCAGGTGCTCGGCCATCTCTCTTTCCTCTGTGCTCCTTTCTCTGGCATTATCTACTGACAGGGTCACGCTCTCCATGCTGCCTCTGTCTTGCCAGCCCAAATCTATCTCATCGTCTGCCATTTTTACCTCAGCTTCAACCTGTTCCTCTGCCTTATGGGTAATGGATACTGGCGGCGGTGCACCAGAGTTATTTGTTTTCTTGCCCTCTGTAATGTCCACGACAAACCCCTGTGACAGAGTGATTGCAGGGGCTTCAACAAAGGTCTTCAGGGGGCAATGCTTCAATATAAACCCTGATGACCTCTCGCCCAGCGATGTGCTTGACCCTGAAGAGACTTCCTTGACAGTGGATCTGTCTGAAGAGCTGATCTCTTCCCCCACATTCATCTCTCTCTCCTTCTTAATCCATTTGCGTTGCCTTTCATGTGTGTCTTTCTCAATCACATCAACCTCCCCGACATTCTCTGTTTTCTTGTCATTTTTCCATGGCTCATGAGCCCCTCCTTCGCTCTGTGTGGTGGAATTTGAGGTGGAAATATGAGGGAATTCAACATCAGCTTCTTTTTTGCTCTTAGCACTGCTGGAGGGGGGCGAGCAGGAGACGTCCCAGTTGTCCCTGGTAACTGTTGCAGGATTGTTCAGACTTTTATCTGTGACACAACTTTCCTTACAACAAGCTAGCTGGAACTTGCGATACTTTGGACATTGCGTATATTCAATGTTGGTCCCTTCAGCTTCAGGTGGAAGAGTGCTTGCTTTGTTCAGACTTCCCATTGTGTTGTTCACTGATTTGTTACAGTGCCAAGCCACTTCCTGCTTACATAGTGAGTCATCAACTGGTTCTACTTCTTTCTCATTCAACAAAACGCTGTCAGAGTCAATGTCTTCCTTTAACAATTGTCTCTTACATATCTTCTTGCAACAGGTCTTTCTCGGGACAGGGGCAGAGTCATTGCTGGAGAAGAACTTGGGGAGGAGGAAATCAAAGCATGACTCGTCTAGGTCTCTGAAACCAAGAAAGGAAGCTGAATTGCGTATTTCTAAGACATTGTTTTTCCCGAAGAGAAGTTTGGATGTGTAGGCAAATTTCAGCAAAGGTTCAAAGCCAGAAACTGTCACCTGTGAAAGAGGACACGCAATATAAATGAGCATTATCTTTCTCAAGGATAGCAATACATAATTCTATAATGTGTTCTGTCAGAAGGCAACAATATGCCAGTAAGCCAGGGAAATAAAGCTTCTCCGACCAGAACTATTTGGTGAAATAAGGCCACGGATTGTAAGATTTTACTGACACAACAACCAATAAACAATAATCTATTTTCTATCTTTTTTCAGTGGTTTTTGCATTTACCAAGAAGCTGACTACCAGTGTATTAAAGAATTGTGCAAATGTAAATTCAATTTTTGAAAGAAACACTGTACTTGTGGAATAATAGAAAACACTGAAAAATCTAATTAAAATAGCGTTGTTAAATATCTAAGCCAGCGGTTTCCTCTTGCAGATCACATTGATAGAACACTTTTCTGCTTCTTTTTATTTGTATCTTAGTTGTTTTTCTTTCCAACTTTAGTATCATTGCTTAAAACCCACTGGGAATATATATTGTACTTAAATATCTCTGCAGGAAACCACTAAGAACCACAATAATTGTATTGAAAACTGCAGTCAGTCAAGTGTGTGTCATAGTAGTATTTACACTAAACAGCATACTAAAATGTCACAGGTTAAACAAATCAAGTCAGCCTATTTACCATCAACACTATTGAAGAAGTGAACCATTCATCCTACTTCTCACTTCACATTCACACAGGGGTGTGTTTGGCAGCACGGCTTGTGTGTGTTTCACTTTCTCTACGTTACTGTATGTGTCTTGAGGTGTCCTCTCACCTCTTGTGGCAGACTGATGACAGCTCCATGCTGTGTGAGGGAGGAAATCCTGTGTGCGAAGTACTCGCTACAGGAAGCGAGCACTGAGCGGTGGGCTCTCAAACTGTGGCCCTCCACCACCACGGTAACATCACACAACGTGTCCCGGCGACGCTGCTCGTCCAGGCGGCTCAGCACATGGGAGGAATGCACCGAAGACTCAAATGTAAACACAGACGACCGTGGAGCAGCCATCACAGACATCTATATGTGCACACAAACACACACTGTTACAGTTAACCATTTCCCCTTATTTGGGATACATAAAAGGTAAAAAAAAAAAACATACCAACCTTTCAATGCTGCCTTTATATATCCAGCGTTCTTACAGAAGTGTGAAAGAACGTCCCATCTTCTGAGCACACATGGTTATTTCTAAATGGAATCCCGTCAGACCGGGCTACGCTTCTCAGAAAGTCTTATCACAACTCTGCTACAAACTAAAAACCGAGCTTGACTCAGTCATATGGCCTGTGTGTGAGTATGTGGGAGGGAGGGGGAGAAAGAGGGAGTGTGTGCTTGTGTGTGTAGGCTATGTCGCAACAACTCTGGGTGGAACAGAGCAAGCGCTGACTCATGCACTCCTGCTGATATGGGATGAGCAAGCAGTTTTCCGTCCGTACCAATCGCACCCTTAGATCTGTCTGGGAAAATAACGGGCTTTTCCCTGATAAGCCATTTATAGATTTACCAGGCAGATAATTCAGAGTAAGGGTTTGGAATTATAAACCAAGTGTTTAAACACAATTTAGTCTTTTGTCCAATTTAGTCTTTTGTCCAGAGTAAGTGTGGACTAACTCGACTTATTTCAGACGATGCATTTTGTGAACAGATGGTGCGATAACTGAAAATGATCTTTTGCAAGAACAAGGAGGCAATTATAGGCTACTAGTCTAAAAGGAAACATGTCTCAGTACTTCTCATATTATGCTGTTCTTCTAGGCAGCAGCAATCTTTCCAAGAGATCACTTCAAGTCTCCGTCATGTGTTTTTGTGTATATGAGTCTGCCTTCCTTGCAGAAGTCAAATAAATGAACAGCTGTAAAAGAGTAACACAGTATTTGTCCTCATTTCATTCTTAGATTTATTTTGTAGGCTTTTGTGCAAGAAACTGTAAAAGGTCGGGTCATGATTATTAGAGGCAGAAAAATCGTGTAATGATTACGAGTTCTCTGCGTACACCTTCAAAGCCAGGATTCCTGGCATTGAAAGTAAAAAATAAAGTGGACTAATCATCACCACAAAGCATTGTTGCCAATGTCACATGACTCAAAGGAGGAAGAAGGACAGCTACCAGAGTCAAACCAGCCAATCTGGCGACTGTTTCATAATTCCACAATGAGCTAATCTCCTCGTGAAAAAAAAACTAGTTCCCTTTTCCATGTAAGCACTGCAACATGGACGCAAAGCAGACACCAAACACAACAGCGCTGGAAATGAAACTAAGGAACTGATGCTGGTGTTAAAATAAAATTCACTTTAATAATGGACGCAGGCAATAATCAACGTTTAATCTTATTGTATAATACCCAGGTGGATGAGACACGCTACTTCAATCAAATGTACAATTCTTACAGTGTTGTGTCACCCTTCTTCTTCTACTGTTCCTCACAAAAGGCTATTATTTCCCGGTCCCTGGCGCTTTTAAACCACTCGTCTCATATCCTTTTTATCACAACAGGAACTTGACGGGCAATTGTCTAGGTGGAAGAGAGGGAGCAGGGGGGGGGGGGGGGGGACAATCCTCAAAATACAACATTTGGACCACATCATACCACCTCATGCTACCTCCACAGACCCCAGGTAACAGATCTGAGTCTCCACAGGACCTGAGACAGATCTCTGATGATCTGGTCACATTCACAGCAGCTGAGTATGAATATATACTGTGAGGTATTTGCAATGACGACCAGGAAGGTTCTGCAAGATCACATAATAACACAATCCAGAAAAGTGGCCTTGTGTCATAGCTTGATAGAATCACTACAACAGCAGATGATGACATCTCAAACAAAGGACTCACGAATAACCACGGCACCTTTCTGTGTAATTATCTGAACCACTGACTGTATTTGTGTTGAATGAGCACTCGCTGAGCCTTTATTTCTGCCTGGTTTCCTGCCTGGCGTCAGCTGGATGTTGGGAGGCCTCAGGTTCTGCGGGAGGTCAGAGGTCACGAGGAGTCCTGCCTCGTCTGATTGGGTAAGCAGAGCCTCTCCAGCTGCTGAGCGCACTCGTTGTGGACAGTCATCAGTGTGCGGTTCTCCTCTGTTAGACGCAGAAACTCCTCCTCTAGACGGGCAATCTCCATGGCAACCTTCTCATCCTCCACCAGCTCTGCCAGCAACTGACGCCTAAATAGAGTGGGATAAAAACATTGACAGAGGGTGCACATTGCTCTTTTTCTAAGTATTTCTCCAAATTATATCATTCATTTTCTGAATAATAATTTCTTAATTCTCTATTTTCTTCCTGATTAATCTTATTTTCAGTTGTGAAAACCTGGACCCAGCATACACTTGACTGCATGCAGACAAATACCCTGAACAGGTTCCTAGATCAGATAAAAGGCAGATTTGCAGATTAAGCTTACATTTATATCTATGAGCGATTCATATTCTTGAGCTGTTTTGTTTCTTAAAGGTGGGGTAGGTAAGTTTGAGAAACCGGCTCGAGATCGCTAGAATTTGAAAATACACAACCGGAGAAAATCTGCCACTTCCTTATAGAGCCCCTCCTCCAACACACACGAACGCGCACATGACCAATGAGGGCACGAGATAAGTTTGTGCCCCGATGGAAGGCTGACAGGCAGGTAGGCCATCCAATCCGTTTAGCCGGCCCGGCTAAACGGATTGGATGTACTTTTTACAGTATTACGGGCGGCTTCTACAGATGACATTTTTTTATGGATTTTTTGTCAAAGCACTTAAGATATTCATTGCTATCGGAATGTTAAGAGCATTCCATGGAATATAACAAAAAGTGTATCTCGAGCCGGTTTCTGAAACTTACCTACCCCACCTTTAAATGTGGGAGGAAACCAGAGAAACTCAAAATAAAGATGGAAACAATGCAAACTTACAGAAAAGGCTGAGCTTCAGAAATACAAACATTGTTACTGGGCAACAATGCTAACCACTCTGCAATAAGTTAATCATACATTTGGCTAATATTCAAGAGGCAAAAGGCAAATTTTTGTTATGTATAAGAGTTCTTACAAACCCATATTACAAACATATTGGCTAGTGATGCACAGCTACAGTGTAGAGCCTTTTATATGAAAGACAATTTCAACAAAAGGTCAAAGATCTCAGTAAATAAAACGAAAATCTCTGTCTGGATTTTTTCCCCCCAGATCAACAGAATTGTTGATGTCCTGTACCGTAAATCCACTATGCCTTAGCACATGAAGGTGCATGACAAAATAAATAACGTAAACCACATTTTTTGGAATCAAATCCAGCTTTGGTTTAGGCAGGATGACCTGACTTTGCCTGGCAGTGATTTCACACTCTTGGAAGAGAACAGTGTTTGGACTTTGAGAGGCATTGTGAGCACACAGACATGTATATGTATGTGTACGGCCTCAAGCCAGAACGTGTGTGAATGTCAGGGTTGTATTACGGCTGGTAAGTGCCAAGTCACACAAAAGCAGCATTACCTAAGGGGGAAATTATTCTTTATTCTACAATGCAGGCTGTCTGTAGAGCTTTCATGACTGAACAGGTTTTCATTTGCTGAAGGGGTTCAATGTTAGATGATTGAATGGCGCAAACCATACTTTTTTTTAACCAAATGTACACACATATATGATACATATAAATATAGGTAAAACATTTTTCCAACTCTGTTTCAAAATACTAATTGATTTTGACATTTTGTATAGGCTTCGCCATAATATGAATTAATTTGATTGTGACAGGGTTTTTTTGTGAAGTGTTTTGTGTTATTATCGCTACTATTTTGTTTAAATAATATGGATCACAAATAATTCCTTCAAATATTATGTTAGTTTAAATTTACTGGATGGACTTTTAATTTGTAATCATCCTTTTCACATACCTATAACACCTATTTTAGTATTTTCATTTCCTGATGTAAAAAGCAATAATACAAATAGACAGTTCAGCGGAAGCTATGAAATATGATATGACTCATCACCTTATCTTTCTATCTCTTCTCACTCTCCGTCTATGTTCAGTTGTTACACCCTCTAAGACTGGTAATATCATCCTTTTTGAAAAGCATAACTTCATCTATTTTTGTAATACTTTGTGACAAACACCTAAAACACAAAGAGAAGGCTTTTAGTCACGGTCCTTTACAATTTTACAATCGTATATGATTTCATTTTATAGAGGGATTAAATAATTGTATTAATCTGCAATTAAAGTTAAGCTTTTTCAAACCACAGCGTTTTCCAAAGCAAGCGACACACAGTGTGATTTACAGTCAATGATCAGGGAATCCGATGCATTACATTTTTGCTGCGTTTCTGTTTTCTTTTCAGGAGCAAGTTGAAACGTACACGTGCATGTGCATATGTTTCCTGTTGTGTGTAAGTTTGTTTTACAGAGAGAGGCTAAGAAAAGAGGAAAGATCCTTCTTAGCTCAGAAAAGAGGAATTAAATCTGATGTAAATAATACCGATTGTTTTTCCTATTTAACGAGCAACTAATACACCATCATATGTGCTAATGTTGTCTCTTCTGTGTACCAAAGTTGTGAATACCTGAACAAAATGTGCTTCGAAACAACATAACAGACACCACCCAGTTAAACTTATGAACAAGTATGACATCATTTCAAATCTTCTAATATGGACACCAATGTTTTGAAGCAATATTATGATTTCATAATTATTTTACAATTGCGAAAGAGTTTGCATCATGATGGTTCCTGTGATCTTATCTACTATTGGCCTGCCAATGTTTGAATCATTGTTTTTGTACACACAGAAAAGGGGTTTTTCTGAAGCAAATGAATTTGTCTCATGTAAACAAACGTCAAAAACAGTATGGGCTGGTTTGATATTACTGACCAAAAGGTCACTGAGTGAATTTTGGAAAATCCCTCCGCAGGTGTTAGAATGTTGTTCCTGTTGTAATTTCTGCAACACTTCACTGTATGTCCGAGACTAACCTGAGTTTCTGCATGTAATCATATGGCAAGTCACAAAAACGTCCATTGTATAAAGTATGTCCGTCAATGGTTGATGACCTTAGCAGAAAATGTGAAAATATCCACACACAATAATCTGAGCAATAAATTATCAACAACAGAGAAATATTGTACTTGTAGTAATGGCGTAAAAGCACAATCTGTGTAGTGCCTTCCCTTCTGCCTAGTTGTGAATCATTTCACTTGAGGTGTGAATCTAACTTGGCGTGTGTACGTGTCAGTGGAAGTTGGCATGAGCGACAGCGTTAAAAGAGAGAACCAAGAGTTTGTACTGGCCTGACTCATCATGTTCTTATCTCAACTCAAGGCTACACTCATCCCATCAGAGTCTGCCAGCTGTTCTCTATTTAGGAGCTGCCAAGTGGCGTAGGTTGTGTGTGTGTGTGTGTGTGTGTGTGTGTGTGTGTGTGTGTGTGTGTGTGTGTGTGTGTGTGTGTGTGTGTGTGTGTGTGTGTGTGTGCGTGTGCGTGCGTGTGCGTGTGTGTGTGTGTGTGTGTGTGTGTGGGGGGGGGTGGGCGTGTGTGTGTGTGTGTGTAGCGGTGGTGGTGGGGCAGCAGCAATGGCCTTGAAAATCCCCCTACTAAGATCCCCCCACAGCTGCTGAGGGCACAGGGGACAGTGTGCGCTGTGTGTGTGTAGTACTCCCCTGTGTGTGTGTGGTGTGTGTAGTACTCCCCTGTGTGTGTGTGTGTGTGTGTGTGTGTGTGTGTGTGTGTGTGTGTGTGTGTGTGTGTGTGTGTGTGTGTGTGTGTGTGTGTGTGTGTGTGTGTGTGTGTGTGTGTGTGTGTGTGTGTGTGTGTGTGTGTGTGTGTGTGTGTGTGTGTGTGTGTGTGTGTGTGTGTGTGTGTGTGTGTGTGTGTGCGTGCGCGGGCATACACACCACACAGGTGCATACAAAAATACAGCAGATATTCACACTTCAAGGTGGTCTCTGATTTAACGTTATTACAAAAATAAAGAAATATCCCTTAAAATGAAGTTGTACAGAACTAACTGTTCACATATAATCTTAAGGTAGTACTCTCAGGAGTTAATATGCTAAAGTCTGTATGAAAGCTATTAACATGTGCCACCTGGTGGACATTTGGAACAAAAAGTGATTGTTTTATTTTTATAGTAAAGATGGCCTCAGTGGGAATTAACTACTAAAATCATTAGTTGTCCTCGAGTCAATGTTAATATGAATGAAAATGTTATTAGTTATGTATTTTCTTCTGGTCCCAACAGTGCAGCCTTACATGATTTGCCCAAACATTTACACATGCTTCCGTTGCATTACAACACCCCCTGTTTTGTGTTGTGTTTTTCCAATAATAGATATTTTATAGGGACTCACTTGCGATCCTCAATGGCAGCAATCTCGTGTTTGACCTGGTGGAACTCTCTGGCCATCCTGCAGTGTTCCTTGTGCACCTGGACGCTCTCTCTCAAAGACACACAGGGGGGTACTGGCTGCAGGGGGGCAGGGTGAGGCGGATCAGAAAGACAAACAAAACAGATTATGATTTAACACACATTATTTCACACAATCAGTAATATGTCAAAACGTTTCCAACCACTTTCCAACTTCTAAAGAAATTAAAATGTTACTGACGTTATTAATTATTACAATTTATGCTACTTGGCGGTATAATGGCTAATTCCTTTACTTTAATGACCCTCTGACCACAGAACCCCAATATCAACATTTTCATGTACTTTGATTTGGATTCGATTTATTTCGCATGTGTAAAACAATAATACAAACATTTAAAATGAGAATTATTATACAATACAAAATTAAGCAGTGTCAAATTAATATACAAAAATATTACTGATTCTGATTCTGATGATGTATTAACAAATAATCGACTTAATTATACATCCGAAAAGGGGTGGGAAGAAGTTTGCACTTATTTAATCCCACCCCTTCTCCCAAAAACTAAATTACTAACATATATATTTTTTTTGTATTAAAGAAATACATTTGTTATTCAAAAACAAACAAACAAAACAAAAACATAAAACAACAACCAAATAAACAAACAAATAAGCAGATAAATAAAAAGACAAACACATACATACTGTAACAGAGGTAAATGATATTCAAGAACATGTTTTTTTTAAACTTTGATTTAATAAAGTATCTCCTTACATTATAAAAATGAGACCTGAACTGACTGGTCTCCATACTGCTTGTATGAGATGAACAAATGCTTTATGTCACAAACTTAAAGGCC
This sequence comes from Pseudochaenichthys georgianus, assembly GCF_902827115.2. Classification (NCBI taxonomy): domain Eukaryota; kingdom Metazoa; phylum Chordata; class Actinopteri; order Perciformes; family Channichthyidae; genus Pseudochaenichthys; species Pseudochaenichthys georgianus. The sequence goes on from NC_047516.1 coordinate 21,038,511, forward strand.
TTACAGTAGACCACCCTATGGCCCAATGCTAGTGAGCCGCTATAAGCCTGTGGTAGAGTGTATAAAAGCTATTATTCATTGGCCTGTTACTACTGTTCTCATTTGATACTTTAAACCAGCTTTATGTAACCCTGGCACTGGCACACGCTGAAGGATAATTCAATGACAACACTAATAGCAGCTTTAGTGCACACAGTCAAGACACTGATTTACAGGGTTGATAAAATTAACTCAGGCTTCTCTTGATGTAGCCAACAGATTCAGAGTCTACCATTAACAGAATAGTAGGGCCATTGTAGTTAAAATACAAAATAAATATTGAGAGCCGAGAGGAAGGAATTATTCCGAGGAAAGAAAATCTACTTAGACTTTATATTTAAACTTAGATTAAAGTGGGACATCATGAGGAAAAAACTTGATGTAAAAAAAATCTATCAATTATTCTGAAAGCTTTCTCGTACAATCGTGACACTAACTTCCTGACCAGTAGTGTATATTACACATACAGTATACTAATAATAATACATTTTATTTCTATAGCGCTTTTCTTGAACCCAAAGACGCTTTACATTTGGGAGGGAGGGTAGACAAACAAATAGTATTACTGTATACCTGTAGTCGCTGTTCAAGGTCTGGGAAAGTCTGAGGGATGTCCGCCACATCTTTTACATCTATTAAAACAGAAGACGTTATTCAGACATGAATAATTAGGAACATGTGCTGAGTTATCAAATAGTAGTGTTATTATATATTTTTGAATTATTGGCTTATTATTATTATTATTCATGCATTACAATGTAAGGGACATTTGGATATTGGTTGAGTTTGGGCTAAATATTTCATATAGTGTTGAGTACATGACAAGAAGTAGAAGACAATAGGTTTAGTTTTATTTACTGATTCTTCCCAGAATGATTTCCTTCATTCTCTCCCAGCACTATATTAAAATCAGCCTGCAGATATATGAAACTTGTGGGAGAGAGATTATCTTGTCAAATGTTTGGCATGAATCATGTGGTGATACAGTACCAGTGCAAGCAGAAATTGCTTTGAACATATTGGAAGCATTGCAGGAAGCTATTACATTAGGAATGTACTACAAAATAATGTTGCAATCATGGGCTACATATTCAAAGTAAACACACGAGTAAAAGTCAAAGAAGTAAGACAAACACTAACAACCATGCTAATCTTGATGGACAATGACAATTACGTATTTCCTTTAATGAATAGGGTTTCTTTTAGCATTGCAAGTTGATTTGTATAGGATGCTAAAAGTCTAAATGTGTATATGTTTCTATTTCGTTTAGTATTGCTTGCTGCATGTTGTTGATGTACAGCCAAGTGACTTGTCCGATGAGCAGTTGCTTAAATGCCTTTCCCCGCTGTAGGAGCCTCTTATACGACATCACAGAATAGCAACATGCTGCTACGCTTATAAATGAGCCATGTCCTCATCAGTAAGGAGCTGACACACTGAATGACATGCAGAGTAAGAACACAAACAGACCAACAGTGGGCAGAAAGAACAGACAGGCCGGATGTATGGACGGAGAGGGATTCAGACAGGCAGCCAGACAGACAGAAACAGATAGGTTGTCTGCACCAGCCAGTAATGTCCCCCAGGAATTGTGGAACACATGTGGAGAATCCTGGGATGATGCAACCTTCTAAAAGCAGAGGTATCAGTGGGCCAGGCTGCAGCCACGGGGCCAATTATGATGTGGAATAAATACAGTTCTCATGCTTCGGATTGACACAGTGGTTATAACTATGCCTGGCATGAAGTCACGAAAGCCCCAGACGATGATCCCTAGATGGAGCACAGGTCCCCTGCCGAGGAACACGAGTTCAAAGAGGGAACGACATGATCGTCTTGGGAATATCTCACATTTGATTTTGGAGGGTCGGGTTGTGCCTGAGCAGCTCTGGATGGTTTAACTAAATTAAAACAAGGCACGTAAGCATGTTACTAAGTCGTCGCTGGATAGGTATTTGATCCTCAAGAAAAAGGATAGAGAAAAAAACCATATAAGGTAAAGGGAAACTAAATCTGAATCTACCGATGTAAATCAAAAAGCAAGCTATTAACAGCATTAAGAAATATGCAAATGTAACTCAGTAAGATACAGTACATGTTGCCATGAGAAAATGACAAGCAGAATGTCAATGAGTTCAATGAATCATTGCTCAGAGTGGGATTTGAGTGTAGTTCCGGCTACAGCCCTTCATCTCACTTCCTAAGAGAAAGACAAGGGGGATCAGAGATGGGCGGAGTAGGACTGGAAGTGTTAACTGCTTATAAATATAGGCCAGTGTTCTAAAAGCTGAACAGTGAATCAGGCAGCAGGACACTGTTCGTATTAGAGGGAAACCTGACTCTGCCATTTCATAGGAGCAGCTGCTGTCCCAGTGCCCGGCCCACTCGAGTAAAACATCCTGAAAGACACCTTGTCCCAGGACAGACCGCTGAGTTCTGATTGGAAATGATAGAATGAAGTAATCATGGTCACATAAAAGGTTGTGCAATCGCTTGCGTGGTGCAAGTGCACAGCTGCTCACATGCATGTGTGGTTGGTTTTTAATATGCAGGGGTCCTACAGAAATAGAGGGAGCACCTGTCTCAGCTGCAGCGTAGAAGAATGAACACAGTTAAAGGGATAGGGTGTGAGGGAGGAGGGGGTGGGGGTGTGAGGGGCAGATTGCGCCTGGTCTGTTTTGGTAGGAGGAATGCCGTGCATGTGTTCCACACATACTGGAAATGCAGTGAGAGTAGAGCTCCAAGCAATGCAGGTGTTACATTATCTAATAGGTTTAACTAAACTCAAATAAATGTGTTAGTGTCTTTTTTGAGGATGCTGGAAACCCAGGTGTGTGTGTGTGTGTGTGTGTGTGTGTGTGTGTGTGTGTGTGTGTGTGTGTGTGTGTGTGTGTGTGTGTGTGTGTGTGTGTGTGTGTGTGTGTGTGTGTGTGTGTGTGTGTGTGTGTGTGTGTGTGTGTGTGTGTGTGTGTGTGTGTGTGTGTGTGTGTGTGTGTGTGTGTGTGTGTGTGTGTGTGTGTGTGTGTGTGTGTGTGTGTGTGTGTGTGTGTGTGTGCACAGTTAGTTGGTGAGTGTGTTTACCTGATGTGTCTTCGAGGCTGAAGGCGATTCTAACTTCAGATTTATCAGGAGACACTCTTCTGGTTGAGGTGATCATTTATCCCTTCACGGGCCCAAGCACAAAACACAGCTGTTAGGGCGAGGATCTCATGAAAGAGAGGTGATGATGTAATAATGAAACGATCACTCGATCAACTGGAAACTGACAGACCTATAATTCATTTAACACATTTAATAAAAAATACAGTTTCAAGATTCCTAAATGTGGGGTTTTCTTGCCTTGCTGTTTTATATAACTGTACATGTGTGGGGTTTAAACAATTGCTAGGTCAGAATAATCTAAAGGTGCTACCGACATTTCTGGGAAACTGTAAGTGGCATTTATTGTTACTTTTATAACAAAAGATAAACCAGTGGTTAAAGTGGTAATTGTATATGTAGTTTATGTGTTTATGTGGTGTCCTATCTGAAATGGAAGGGTAAGTATAGTTTTTTTCATCCCAATATTGTGACTTCAACTCAACTCAACTAAACAGTGAACTCAGCAGGTGTTGTGTTTATTAAATGAAAGCCTGTTCTGATAAACCATGTGATTAATCCACACCTAGGAAAGTATGGGGCTTTATACACACACACACACACACACACACACACACACACACACACACACACACACACACACACACACACACACACACACACACACACACACACACACACACACACACACACACAGACACTCACACACACACCACCAGTTTCATCATCCATTTAAAGTTGCAGTGGGATTAAATCATTAGAGAGCTTTGACAGACTGGCTCTGAGGTCTGGATTGTGCCCCCTCTGTAAGGGTAAGGGCTTTTTATATCCGGGGGCATTTGCCTACTTTAACCCTGGTAAATCCTGTCACACATAACATGCCTCCCTGACTTTCTACACTATACATTGTTTTAATGTATCTCTGAAAGGTCAAATGTGACAGAACAGGCAGAATGGAATAGCATAATAGTGCATATATTTTAAGCATTGTTCCACATAATGATGAAGACTACTTTATCCCATACATATGGAGTATTTCCAGCATGCACTGGAAATGCAACAGGTCATTATTACCTGAAGCAGCAGCAGGAGCCGACCAATGAAATTCCTTATAAAAAAGTTAGAAATCAGATGGCGGTGTACGTCCTCAATATTGATTCACCGTCTGCTGATGTCTCTTCAGAAAAAACACAAGTCGTACATCAGCATGGCACAACTATCTCTCCAAAAGTTGACCTCAACGTCCCTCGGGAGACAAACACGATATTCTTTGGTATTCAGAAGTTCTTCACCATAATAAACGCGTCTCAAGTCTGCGCGTGGACATGGGCATGACATCCACGGAGTGCAGCCACGCGGCGCAGCGCAACACAACAGGGCGCAGGCGGGGGAGGAATGTCTGCTGTCCCCCTGTGGCGGCATGGGTCCAATTAAATGTCTCGGATGACATGACTTTAGCTCGCAAAAATGCCCATAGCTGCAGCACTGTTTTGAGTGACACGGTCATGCCGCTGGGATGGTCTTGAGCTTTGTAATAGCTTTGCAATGAGACAGTTGCTCAGAATGAACATATCGTGCTATAAAAGCTCTGGCGGAAGAAAATAGAGCAAGAGTGTTTTTCTTTTGGGGGGAGGGATGGTCTTGGCAATGAAGTGCAAGTCCACCTTTACGCAGGTGATAGGCCTATACTTTGTTTATATTTACGAGTTCCTTGCAATATAAAGCTACATCAAAAATAAATTGTTTGACTTAAAGGCAAGGGGCGCTACTCGGAATTTTCACAAATGGTCACTTTACTAAATGTGGCTCTGTGGGAGCTTTCTTAAGTCTATGAAAACATAACCCCGATGATGTCATTATTCAACAAAAAAGAAAATATCAACCTTCTGTTTTTAGATAGACATATGGTGCTTTCCAATACCAATACTATTTCGTGTCCCATGTTACTTTATATGTCAAATTCAGTATGCCAAATGCTGATTTAGTTCTGGGTGTATTGCTTTTACATGATATTGATTCGTTTTTCAATGTAATCCAAACATAACACTTGAGATATGGGCTTCACAATGTACCCTTCATCTGGTTTGTTTATAGGCTGAACGTGCATGACAAGCATTCACAATAGGCCAAACACATCATAATACTCACCTGACCTTAAGCCTTTGAGTATGGCTCAAAAAAGAGAAACAATTCAGTCCTGTAGTTTTCTCACATTGTTCGGTCTCAGGGTTTCCTCATATTCTGATTAAGTGCAATTTTCTGAAGTGTTATATGAGGCCAGTTCACCTACACACCACCAGATGAGAGCATTGCCCCTGAATTATATCCAGCCAGGCTTTTCCAGTAGAGAAAGAGAAACCCAGAGAGACCAACAGAGAGAGAGATAAATGATGCCCTCCTCCTCGTTTGTCTTCATTGACAGGCTGTTGACACAGACCTGCCTTATCAGCCCCAGAGGCTGTTCATCTCATTGTGATGGATGGGACCCACTCAAACGTCTGCCACTCTTTTACCTTAGAGACATAGTTTGGATTGAAGGCTTCTTCATGTACAGTTGAGAGCCTTGAGCAGTGATACTTAAAACCATACTTGACAGGTTTTATATGAAAGGTATAGATATGAGTCTGAAGTGCTTCCTAATGTTTTTCTATAATGCAGTTGGTTTTACAGAACATGTCTAAAAGTAGCCATTCTGAGTTGTCTGTGCTTTATTGACCTTTCCTGGACATGTTTAAATGTCAACAACAAGCTCATTGAACTGTCTCTTCATCTAAATGTTCTCTCAATCTCTTTCTGATAATCTGTGCAAGAGGTATAGAAGTTATACATCATAATCTCTATACTGACGGCACAAACAGACAGATGCCACAATCCCTTTATCTCTCTATTTCCTTTTCACCTCTTCCTCTACCACCAAGGTTGGGGGCTCTGCGTTTCACGATCATTAAGACAAACACACGTTTCTGATGGAGGAACAAACCGGGACAAAAAGACAGGTGAAGACAGAAATATTGTCCAACTGCACAACATTGTTCAGGTGAGGTCATCTGATGACGAAATGGACGAGCAGGGCTCAGCAGTGCAGATTGCAAAACCAGAGGAGTAATCCACGGCTTCCACGGATTAGATAATGATAAAAAAAAATACTGCCTTTGGTTTTGATTAAGAATTATGGGGTTAGGAGATTAGAGACACTATGACATTGGACTGAGGGAGCCCAATACCAGAATTAATTTGAATACCAAAAAGGAGAAAACTCATTACATGGAGGGATTAAGAAAACTCGGCTCAATTCCCTCAGGACGCATGTAAACCAGCGCACACCGTGCACCTAGAGAAATGTCAAAACAAAACCTCTGGCTCGAGTCATTTCTAAAGAATTTGGATCCATGTGTTACTCTTTCTTGTTGGAAATGTCATTGCATTAGCTGGTAAATGTTAGGTCAGTTTTGAGTGTCCTGACATTATTGATAATGAATCATGTTAAGCGCGTAGGGTGCTTCAATAACATTTGATCTATTCCACACTATTTGGCAGTAGAGTTGTTTGTATTTCCTTCTTGATTCTGGTGATGGTAGTGTTTCAAGAAAAAGACGGGAATACTGAAATGCCGACTTCAATAAGCTTTTCCAAAAAACACACAGTAGTACGCTTCAAGTCCACTGACTGAGTGCAAGGCAGGTACACACTCAGACGCTAAGAGTAAAGCGGCAGAGGGAGTAGATGCTGATAGAGAGAAAAGATTAAAAGCGGTTTGGCATGATGTGCCAGAGAGAGAACGCTCTGACCTTTCACTGATTAAATGATTTGACCCTAAGGTCAGCTTACAGAGGACAGAAACAATCCCGATGATATGGAGGAGATCTTAATGCATTATTCGGATCAGAACACAATGCAAATGAGGAAGATGTAGGACTTGTCAAGGAACGACGTAATTGATTCCTTTCTGTATTCATGCTGCAGAGGTAATTGTGCTCCAGCTGTTGAGAACATATCCATCCTTCATTCAGGTTGGAATTTGTAAAAAAAGAAGCAAACTTTGATTTGTGTGTAGGCAGATTGGATTTGTGAATCACATCAAACAAATTTAAATTAGGTTTTCATGAAACACATTTTCAGCAGCTACACATTCAACTTTTTTTTAAAAAAGTGTTTTAACAGTATGGAACCCACCTGTTCTTCCAAAATAAGGTTATTAATGTTAGTTAATTAATTAATCGCATCATAAATTATAATGAGCTTCAAATATTCCGGTCGGTAAACATTTACAGTAAGCATGTGGAGTATATAGAGAAGCTTTTCACTTTATAAATGCACACTTCTACTGAGATTCAATTCTGGGAGACGAAATCTCCCTCGAGGCTTTCAAATGTCTTCGACCGCAGACAGAGACAAATATTGAAAAATAAACTATTACTCCGAGGGGAACCAAAAAAAACGCCTTTGCCCTTCTAAGAATTTCACACATTGAAAAAGCTGCTTCTCATTTCACCTTTCCTTCTGCGCGTATTACAATCTTTCTCTGATGCAAAGAGGCCAATATTTCATGATCACACGCATTTGACGGGCTGTGTGTTTGTGCGAGTATGTGTTCGGAATGGGGATGTGCTGTCTGCGGAGTCGGTGCTTGAAGGGCATAAAACAGCAGGTGTGTTCCTTACTTTCCTTAGAGGTCCTTATCTTTTTACACTGGCCAGGGTTGGCTCAGCAATAGGCTCTGAAGATACTCTGCTGCCTGCCAGTAGGCACACAAGAGACACGCGCACAAACTGCTGCCAAGCATAAACAACAAGCATCAGTCGTTGGTTTAAAAAATTCAAAAATCCTTTTACTCTGAAAGTCAGTGAAGTTGTCATACATTTACACAACAGGAGTATCTATAACGCTTGCAGTGAACTACAGCCATTAGGGAACAGAAATGTTGTTTTTTAAACTATGAGGTTGTACTCGCCCGTTTTAACATTATTAATGTTGATACAAGGCCAAGACTTTGTTAACTAAATCTACATTAAAATACTTAATGAATTATCCAGACACAGATGTGAAGAGGAAACAACTTTATATCATTCTCTGGCGAACAAATAAAGGAGTGGAGAGCGATCAGTTATGAGTCTCTGATCCATTTCCATCCGTTAGCTTGTCCAGGCTCACGTGCTGGAGTCCCGCCTCGCTCCTTCTCTCTTGGTGCGTTTGGGTTGACAGAGGACACAAACTGTCCTGGCTCCGCTCTGGGCTCTTGACCTCCTCCGGACACCCTTGTAACACTGCAGGGAGGTTCCCAACTCCTCCATCAGGGCGCTAAAAGATACGCACTGCCAAAGAGAACAATAGTTAAAGGCCTGGGTTAAGACAACATTAAAGCTGATTTCCAATTAAAGGTCCCCTATTATACTGTTTTCCATCATTTATTATAGCTCTCAGATATATACAAAACATGTCTCTGAAGTGTTTGGCTCCAAATACCAAACAGATCATTGCAGCATTACCCATAATCCCCTCTGTTTCAGCCCTGTTTCAAAAGAGCTGATTCTCTGTCTGTTACTTTAGATGAAAATAAGGAGCCCCTCCCCACGCCCCTCTGAGAGAGATTTGGTTCCCAACCTTTTTTCCCAAGAGCCCCCCCAAATGACTGCTACAACTACTGTCACAAACTGGATGAATGATGTATTGTGTTAAAGGAGATGAAAGCGTAATTAAGGAGCACTATTGGAGTGACTTTGATGGTTATTGGACTCAGGATTCATTCATTTGGATTCCCGCTGTATGAAGAAATTAAAGGACGGCGCGGAAGTGGAAACAATTCACAAAGGGATTAAGCTGTTTAAAACGCATGGTCAAAGTAAGCCGGATTTTGCCGATGTGTTTATGTGGATTCAAAAGTCGTAAATAATCTACAAAATGGAGGAGACCGATCTGATCGGAGCAACTGTGACAAATAATAACTGAAACCGGCATGGACAATGACTATGTTTTCAAAATGCGCTTATCCAGACAAGCCCGGTTTGGACACTTTACGGGCAGAAGAAACATTTATATTAAAGAAAGAATTATAAATATCTGTGTTTTTATGCCTATAATAGCTACTAACTTGAATTTGTATTCAAATTAATTAATCAATTATTTTTTATATTTTATTGTAATGTATATACAAGGCTTTTAGTGACAATCATGTATTGCGTTACAATGATATGTAAAAAAAATAAAAAAATCTAAATATTATATTTGGCCTCAAATCATCTGAGGCCTGGCTGGGTCCCCCCCAGGTTGGGAACCACTGCTCTAGGAGGAGATTCAGGTGATAAGGTGGGGGAGGGGGGTACCTTGGTTGGTTATTGGCTAATGGTTACACAAGCCAACAAATCATTATGACATCATAAAGTGGCCAAAATCTGATCAGCTCATTTTCAGACAGGTTTTTATATAAATGGATCAGGACAAAAAGAGAGGGGGTATTTTTTCCTGAAACTTTCGGAATCTCTTCACGTTGAAGGGACACATATGTATGTATAAAAGACATGAAAAAGTGGATTTTGCATAATAGGTGACTTTTAAAGCTGATTGTCAATAAAGTAAATGTGACCTTTGTGAACTTTGGCTGTTATTTTGAAGACTGTGTGATTACATTACAAAAAAGCTGGGGGGGATTGTTAGATACAGCATTCATTGAAAGCTACACTTGTGTAAATGTAAACCTAAGGTAAGAATATTTGACTAAGATTTGCAGAAGCTTGTCCAGCTGAATGTGAGCAGACAGCCAATTACTGCAAATGAAAAGTAAAGTCTGACCAGGCAAACATCAGAAATGACAAAACACTAAACATTCTGTCAATCTGTCAAAAAGACTCTGTTGTCTCACCATTACATCCAATGACACCGAAAGGAGACGAAGGACAGTGTCTGTTGTGCAACAATGCAGGAAGTTGGAATCATAATATGGTAATCATTGGAAATAATCAAAGGCAAGGCCGTCTTATATGAGACGCCTCGGGCTTATTTGATTCTGCAGAATAACACATTGCACTGAACTCATTAATCTTCAATTACGTTTATTTGCCTTTTATTTTGTTCTCCTCCAGAGGCGGTGCTAGCTACATTTATTTTGCAAATTATTACTCGCAGCACAAACTCTTCCCATTTTTATCTGTTGGTCTTTGTTTCCAAGGACTGTAGAAGGACTTCTTCTTTCATCCTCTGGCTTTGCCTAAGGCTCCTCAAACCGATGTGGCTTCCTGCAGGGTTTCCCACGATTTCTCGGAACACTCAGAGGACAAAACCTACCTGGTATTAACCAGACCTTAAAGACGGCAGAGGAGCGAAGAACACAGACTAAAATACATCTATTTTTGAACTAGGTAGAACCCTGTTCAATCATAAATCATAATAACCTAATTTCAACTAAAATAAATGTACCTGCACTATTAATATGTTTGCCACCTGGAAGTACCAAACAGTAACAACTCAATACAAATTAAACTATTGAATGTAAGTACACACATGTTATACCCTTAAATAACATAACTTCCTCTTGTATGAGGGGATATATTTTCTACAAGCTACTGAATATTTTCTTGGGATTTACTGTATTTTTTCGGAGAGACATTAATCTTCCGACTAGATGACAGTCCAGGAGAGCAGGGCCGACCTTGAAAGTCAGTTTTCCTCTGATTAATTTTTTTAATGTCCCGCAGTCAGCAGAAAATATTTAAAATATCAACTGTGCTTTCGGCTTTGGATCGGTGTCTTGGGACATCATAACTTATTCCATCAATGTTATCCAAATTGTAACCATTCAAACCAGTCTACCAATGAGCCTCATGATGAGGAAAGTATCCAAAATAACTTTTCCTGTCTTTTGATTTCCCACAAGACATTTTGATTGCACCTTAAGTACACCAATGCCCACTGAGACTTTGCTGAATGAAGTAAAATGTGTAGGCACTAGGCAGGCTTCATAAGTGCAAACTAGAAAGCAGCAGGGCAGCAGAGCTCCACACTAATTATATGAAACGTCACATTTTTCAAACCATCACAATTAGAAAAAGAAAGAAATGTGCAAGCAGAAGGATCAGGTATGGGAGGTAAAGTGGTAATTGGGATTGGCTGACACAGGTGCAGATAAACTGGGGTGTTTTCAGTCGGGGGCAGAGAGAAGGACGCCTCGTTACAAACCTATCGTCTAGAGTGTCTATGTGTAGTGAATGTGCTGCCATGGCTACTCTGTATCATCCCCCAGTAGCCTGCCGCTCTCCAGATCAGTGGATAAGGAGGTGCCGGAGGAGGAGGTGGAGCCGCGGCGCTGGAACTGACGGGACTGCACCCCGTAAAAGAAACAGAAGGCCTGACCCGAGCATGCAAAGAAAGAAAAGGAATGGAAGAAAGAACACAGAAGAGATCAAATGATACATGTTAAAACAAGGACGAGGTGACAAAGAAAATAAAAAAGCAAAAGAATAAATACACAAAAGCAAGGCAAAGTAAAATAAAGTTATCATGTGAATATTATTGCTTTCATAACAGTGTGGAAAGTGATAGCATTGTCCACAAAAAAAGATTGAACAATGAACAGATAGAAGACGCAACCCAAAACAGCAATTGAGTTTCAGGCATTAAATGGTACTAATGAGATGAATGATATGTGTTCATATATGTAAAGCATATATATTGGCACATTCAATTAATGTAGTTTCTTTTAGTTTAAGAGCGGCCAAATCGACTGTTCAAAGTGTAGGACTGTCAGACACGGATTAGTCATAAATCCATCTTGTCACTTTCCTTTTGTTAACACTAGCAAGTGTACATTTGATTTTGAGTGAATTAATTTATGATGGAGCAAACACCATCCAACAAGCACTTCCATAATTATAAAAAAATATGAGTCAAAGACAAACTAAAAAGAAACTCTCTAAACATTTTTGTGCATAAATGTTATTTGTCTGACACCTCCTCGATGTCTGCGTTCCTGCGAGCCTTGTAGATGAACTCTCCGATAGCCACGAACACAGAGAGCACCAGCCCAGCAGCCAGGACGATGAAGATGCCGCCGATGTTTTCCACGCCGAGAGCACTGGCTTCCTTGTTGTCCTCCTCTGGACATCCATTGCCCCTCCACCACTTCTCCTTCATCATATGCAGCTTCCCTTCCTCCTGCAGCTGGAGGATGGCAATGGTCACTTTATCCCTGTATGGGGACCCTGGAGAAGGCAAAGAGAGAATGAAGTGACAGAGCATAAACAATGATTTAAAATTGCCCTCGAGCAGCCCTTTGTTTACATTGTTTAAAAGAAACAAAAAGTATTTTCTCCTGCGACCTTTTACAACAAGATCAGAATATACAGTCAGACAGGAAAAATGCATCTTCTTGAATCTTGAGGATACAAGAGTCCAATATGCATTTGTAATGTTTATTGTTATTCAAGAGGCATTTCGAGTAACATCACAAGCTTCAAGCAGACCAGCGATCAGAAGACTGCAGGAGACATGGAGACATGGAGTTGAAGGTATTCAACCACTTGTAATATATTTAAGAAGGAGTCTCTGTGCTGTGGAAAAACAGCATCACAAACAACTATAGAAGTGATGGGGTAACAAAAGAAGGAAAATTAAGCCATCATTGGATCCCGTGCACTTTCCCTACCGGCTAGATTTTGGATTTGTGGTTTAGTTGTAATGCCATATCACCTGCCATGCCATGCATTGGCTTCACCAATGAACGCTTACATGTAGGTAGATGTTTCCCTTAGTGTCATAGATGGAAAGTCATCCAAGTTGTACGCCCTAATATGTTGCTGGAACATGAAACATGTCTTCCTTCTTCCACCATCATAGAAACACATGCTGTGGGCACACATCAGGAAGGTTGGCTTGCTGGTGTGGGCGAAACGTGGGTCTCCTGTGGAGGTGAGTCAAACTACGTGAATAATTGGCATGCCTCCTTCAAGTCTGCTTGAAGTCTACAGGTAGTGTTGGAGGTTGTTTCTGAGGGCTACAAACGGTACAACCCCTTCCCCTGCTGCTTGGAGGAGAGCCTGCAACCTTTGAACTTTGGCTCTTGCTTATCATAGCATTTCACATGAGTAACATTTCGTAATGATTGTACTTACACTGCACCTTGATCTAGTGTATGTTGTAATAGTAATACTGTAAAAGTATCCATTTAAGTAAGCCATGTTGGATAAACTACCATCTTATATCTGCTCCCTGATCTCTCTGCGAATTGAAAGTACTTATTGCCTGAGATCGCATGCTGTGGTTTTATTAAATGTGCCAAGTGCTAGGACTGTCTTAGGGAAGAAAGCTTTTAGATGTGCAGCTCCACTAACCACTAACCAAATTACCAAGCTAGTACCACTACATGTTTTTAAAGCTCGGTTGGATGCTACAAAATCAGATGCTGTTGGCACCTGTACATGTGGTTAAATATGTATAAAAAAAAGAGATCATTGATCTCAATGGGATTTTACCTGGATAAATAAAGGTTTTGAATTGAATTGAATGTATGATTCCATCTCTTATCTAAGAATAGAGCTGAAGAGGCTTTAATTGCTATGTAATAATTTACGGTATATCATTTTCATAGATACTGACAGCCAGCCAACATCTCATGGTGATGACACAAATGTATTGTAATGTTGTTTTGCCCCTACATATAAATGTATTCCCTGTACTTGCCAGCTTATGCAGGTGTGGAGGATATTCTTGGCTGACAGGTTGTGCTCAGGAACTACCACAGTTTAAAAGGAATATTTTAACTAGGGCTACATTTTTTTAACATCTCAAGAGGAAAAGAGAAAAACACAAGATGTTAAGCACTGCTAAAGTAAATATCCGACTGCAAACACGGTCCAGAAGGTTGACTTGCTTCCAGTTTAAGCTTTCACACCAACATACTGGCCTCAAACCTCACATGGGCATTTGCAGTGATTGGTTGGCAGAGCTTAGGGATGGAAGGACATTTGCATGTGGAAAATACAGCACAGAAAGATTGCACTTTAAAAATGAAAATGCATGAGTAAGAGTTAAAAGCATCAATTTGCAGAGATTGTAGGAAATGATCTTCCATCAACCAAACATGTTAAAAGGCCTTTCATTTTTTACATTTTCAGAGTTATGAATGTGATTTATGGACAGTATATACTTTGCCATGGCTTGTTGGAACTAGATGTAAGCAGTCTACTATAAAGAACAAGCAATGAAGGCCAGCGAGTGTTGCTGATTTAAAATAACCTTAACTCATGTTGGGCTCATATAAATAAATATGAGGTTTTCCGAAGATGACGACTGTTACAACACATTCAAAAACATCCTTTTCCTACGTTACAATATTTCTTCTTCTTTACATGTTCTTACCTATAGGGGTTCCCACTCCGTAGCCCTTGGAGTCGATGAGACCTCCGATCTGAGTGAGGTTGCAGTTTCTCTGGCTGATGTACTCGATGCTGGTGGACTCCATCAACATGGCGTAGTCGGTGGTCAGGACCCGGGTGATGCCTTCTTTGTTGTTCTTAACCAATGCAGTGTTCTTCCTGCTGCTCATAAACGCCCACATCTTCTCATAGGTGGAGATCTTAGATTTCTGCCAAAGGAGCCAAACACGCCAACGTTGTTAAGAAGTGCAATATTTATTTTCTTTATGTGTGTTTGTGGCAGCCCACATGTACTATACACTATACATGTACTAAACTATACATCAAAAACTATTAATAATAATAATACACTTTATTTGTATAGCACCTTTCATGCACAAAGCAGCCCTAACAAAAAGCTTTACAAAACAAGATCAAACATCTACAGTGATCCTAATAAAATTCCCTTGAATTAAAGCTGACAAGAAATTAAAATAGGTTAAAATGAAACAATTTAAAAAAGAAAATTAAAAAGTAGTATCGTATTTTACAGTAGTATTGTAAAATAACATACAAGTTAGCGGGATGTGCAGCACTCTATCTTTGAGTGTGCTTTTGTGTGTGTGTGCGTGCGTGCGTGCGTGCGTGCGTGTGTGTGTGTGTGTGTGTGTGTTTCTCCTTGCTCAGTCAGAGAAAATGGGACAGCTGTGTACTAAATCTCCTCCAGCTGATTCAATTTGTTCGAGCCATCAACACAGCCTGCCTTCTATCCAGGCAGCCGTAATCACTGGCTGCAATCTGGGAGGATAAAGCGCTGCATGGATCACCCCCGCTGAGCCACCAGGAAGCTGGGGCGGGGGTGCGGGGGAGGAAGTGACAGTCCTGTCTGAGGACTCTCGATTGAGTGAAACGTTATATAATACAAACTAACAAGTGAACATATGTTAAACTGCAACACTGACACCCCAACATGCGGACATAAGTAGTCTTAATAGGCATCATTTCCACTTCCCATCAAACATCTCAATGCATCAAACTTGCTTGAATTGCACCAAATGCAAATATTTGTTCTCTCCCTTTCAGATGTGTTCTTTTCCCTGGGATAATTGGCAGAGATACAGGATGATGTACTGTAGTGGAGAAACTGAGGAAACCCTCACGAGTCTGATTATATGGAAGTGAAGGTACTGCACCGCTGCTTCATAAAGTAGGACAAGGATAACAGAATAACTGCAAAGACATGAGGAAACTTTATTAAGAATATTGTCTCCAGTTGTTGTTATTTGGAACTAACCTGTGCCATTTGCCGATAATTAAAAGTCTCAAAGTAACATTTCCTTTCTTTTATTCATACATTTGTGTCTAATTTAAAAAGGTATTTGTGCTGAAGATAAATCAATAAAGACAGATGATGGATGAACTGTACATGTTTATAGTTTTACTAAAATACTCAAATGTATTGAAGAAGGCAATATTCCAAATAGGGATTATATGAATTTAAATCAGGGAGTGTAATACACATGAGGGCTTTTTATGACGTCTGATAAAGTTGTTTTCTTTGAAGATTATATTTTTGGCATGTTTACCTTGCGGACAGTTTGACAGTGAGTAGGTAGACAGAAGGGAGTGTGCCATGCATGCAATACTTCTGCAATGTGTATAATGTAGTGTTAGGGGATATATGACTTGACATGACTTTTTGACAGGCAGGCTGTGAAAGTTAACAAGCTCATTTAGAGCCCTTTTCACCTTGAAGAAGGTCATGGTCGATCCGTCTCTCACCGCCCCGTACTCAATCCTGGTCTGCTTCGCCAGGTCGTCTGCCGAGTCGATCGGAGCGTCCATTCGCTCCACCGTGAGGAACGCAGCCAAGTTGGCCGTGTAGGAGGAAATGATGATTAAGGTAAAGAACCACCAGATACCCCCGACTATACGAGTGGACAGAGCCTTGGGCATTAGCTCCGAGCCTGGAAAGGGACAAATTAAAAATAAAAGTAGCTGAAATTGGATTTTCTACTGAACCCTAAATGATAAATTGTGCAGCTCTTCATGCAGTATGTTATGTTTTCACACTGCACTATTTCAGTCTAAAAACAAATAGATCTCTGTGAACAAACAAAATGGTACAGCTTAGATAAAGTAAATGTCACAGACAAAAGATACTAAAAATGAGGGAACACAACATGCCCAAAACGTAATGAAACATCAAACTGTAGAAGCAGAATGAGCACTGTTCTTTATCTATTCCTGTCTGTGCAGAGAAAAGAGGAAACGAAAACACATAAATGTGATGGAAGAATACATTGTGGATGTTTTCTTAACAACACTTTTAGAGCCAAATCTTTTCTGGAGGGTTGGTTTAAGTGCCATGTATCCAAGGAAGCAGTAACTTTCAGGCACAGCATCCCACAAACAGCCCAAGGCTTCCATTAACCACCAAACAGCAAGGTTACACACACATAGGCCACAGAAATAAACCATAGCGTAAAAGCATCTCTGCCTTTAATACAACTTGTTCTTCTCTCCTTTTATCACGACCGTTGTATTTCTGAAGCAGAATCACAACATTTCATCTGCATCCCCGTGTTATTGTGGACTGCTGCCGTGAAGATAGTTTGTTGGCTGTGCAATCGAGCATGTCGGATTTATCCTGCTCAAATCTCCAGCCTAGAGGGAGGTCAAGTCCCCATGAAGTGCAACATGATTGGTATTACAGGGCATGGTTGCAATTAATGCGGCACTGGATCCGGGCTATGTGGAAAGCGCATTCGCAGCAAAAGGGAGGCAAATATTGATGTTTTGAATTAAACAGCTTCGAGGAGAGTTGAAAGTGTCAGACCAGTAACGGCTGTGCAGGGAGCGCAGACAGATCTACAGTACGGGATTGTTCAGCCTTTGCTATTCATAAATGTTGTGTTTCTGACAACCTGAAAAATGGGTTGAGTCCATATTCAATCTCCTTTTAGTCTTAATGTGGTCTCGATAGATCTGTTATTTATGGGGCGAAGTCGATAGGGACTTGGCTTGGCAACTGGAAGGTCACCAGTTCAAGTCCCGGCAAGACCAAGTGCTATCGAGGTGTCTCTGAGCAAGGCACCGTTCCCCACACTGCTCCCTGGGCACCGTTCAAAATGGCAGCACACTGCTCCTAACACTAGGATGGGTCAAATGCAGAGAAACAATTTCCCCACGAGGGATTAATAAAATTCCATCTTATTTAAGCTGCTAAATAAATCAAATCAAACTTTGTGTACGTAGCACTTTTCATGCACAAAGTGCTTCACAAACCCAACACATAGACAGTGTACAGATACATTGTTTATACTGTAGATCTGTTTAAGGAACTGCCTGCAATACTTTACTATGTTCAGCAGCTTGTGATTTATTCTGTCTCTCTGCAGTTTGATATCGGGTTAGCTAGCGCACAGAGGCTTTTATCAAAGCTTTTCAGCTAAATACAGCTGCCTGGTGCAACTGTAAAAAGCTGACGAGAGTTAACCGGAAAAATCTAGACAGGGAAGTTGTCAGCACGAAAAAACAAATTAGCTCGAAAAAAATAAGATTATTCCTGGTCCATGCTGTATAGGAGCACCCAGGACTGGTATTTATTAAGAAAAAGCAGCACCAGTTGTTTCAGCTGTGTATGAACATTTTCAATTTCATACGACAATCCGAAAGCGTCATTGTAATTTGGAGAATATCTTGTAGCAAGCCCTTTCACACAGAAGTAGCCCTTTGATCCATTCTTTGCATACAAATATTAGTTGTGATTGCTTCAACTGTAAGCTACCTTGCCGCATGAGAGCTCCAACGCCGAACCAGAAACTGTTGAGTAAAGTGAAGTTGTTCTGTATGAGAGTGGAGGACGGGTTGCATGGATGTGGGTTGTACCATTCGTACGGAGTAAACCTGCAAGACAATAAGGAAAAAATAAAATAAAGTCAATTTCAATATTCATAGATACTAAACATGAACATGCAAAACCCCCTCTACAAATCTCCACACACAAACTTGACTTTAATGCAGGCTTTCAGTGTTTCTCTAGTGCAATGAACACTTTACCCTGGTTGGCATTTATAAAAAAGATATATCCATTAAGGGTTTTAAAGAGCAATCTGCTGGAGGTTTGTTTTGTTCACAGAACCTAAGAGAGAGCTAGCAATGACTCCCTGCTAGCACAATGAAAACCAATGTTACGGATGACAGCTAAAATTAATTCTGGGTTATTTTAGAATAACTTTAGAATATTGGACATCTTCTGAATTACAGTCATGCCATTATTCCACTATTTGTATTGTATTTCTTGCCTTGTGAATAAGAGCTGTGACAAAAAGTGATGACACCATCTCACTGTTTTCTTAACTGTAGCCCTTTCAAAATCGTAACAAAAGAGCTTTTGGAAAAGCTGATCCTGGCTGTGGACCCCCCATTAAGCAGTCACCCTCTATTCATCCTCCAGTATACCCTCAGCAATCATTATATTCTGCCATCCCACTATACAATTTCAATCAATCTTCTTACCTGGCAATCACAAAAAGCACACAGCTAACTCCTGTGCAGGCTAGCAGCACGTACATCCAGATGTCTGGAGTGAGGGGATTCAGGAAGGAGAACACGCCCGGGTTGGTGCCGTTGGGTTTGCGGTACAAGATGCTGATCCCCAAGGTCATGAAGGGCTTGGAGAAGTCGATGCTTTTCTCTCTAACGTATGTGATGGTCAAGGGCGCCACTGCAAGGTCTGCGATCTAGAGAAGACAGAAGACAAACTAATATACCACAGAGAAAACAGATAGTCCTGGAGGAAGACATATGTAACCTCCAGGACATTTGTTTTAATCAATTTAACACATTTATGTGACTTTATATCAGAGCGACACACAACTTGTTAAAAGAAACAAACTGTCTATTAAATATAAGAAAACAGAGCAATATAAGGAAAAAAGGAAGAGTAAAGAGGCTGTGTAAAACCATTAATGTCAGTACAATTATATGTAAGGGTTATATTATTTCCTATCTTTGACTATATGATCAACCTGTTATTTGTTATGCTCTTTCTCTACAGGCTAAGAAAGTGTATTAACACTGATTGTACTCCCTTTGGATAATATCAATACAGCAACATGAAGCTTCCTGTCTAACAGGCTTTGTTTCCATCTGTGAACCTAATTATAGATTAATTGGTTGAATACATGTTAATGCAGAATTTGTATCCACATCACAACTCTGTAAGCGACTGTTTTTTAGTAGTTGATTCATGAAGACGGGGAGATTTAATACATTTTTGATACACTATCGCATTTTTCTCCTTGCCTTGAGCAGATTAGCCATGAAGTAAAAGCAACTATGTACTTTTACGCAGGTTGAATTATTATGCTTTATACATTATCGGATCACATCCTTTAGATGAAATTGACTTACAAACTGTTGTCGGGCCGAAATATAGTTGATTTTGCTCCTAAAACATTTTCTTAAATGCTGCCGTTTAGCCGTATTACAACCATCATAATGATATATGTTTCTATTTTAAAAACAGATAATGTCCACTTTTGGTTTAATTTTTGAATTCCACAACTTGATTCGCTATTGAAAATCTTTAAGTTGTTAATGACAGTCAACACATGCTGGACCTAAAACTTTATTAGCAAAGATAAAAATAGTGATACCCTTTGGTTAAAAGAGACCTTGCAATACCTCCATAGAAAAAGTAGGTCCCACCGGTGCTTAATTTTTTACAAACGTGTCAGTCCACTCTTATAATGTGCTTAACTGCCTGCATACACACACTCAGCACTTAATTGCAGCAAAGATAGGTCATTTGCCAGAAAAGATAACAAATCCATTTAGTTCTGTGTTAACTCACATGGTCGATCAGCTCCCGGACCATCCCATTCCACTCTCCCTTGTCATTCTGGGCGCCATATTTCCCATCACCCACCAGTCTGACTTCGTAGGTGAACCCCAGGATGTTGGAGAGCTCTTTCAGAAGGTCCAGACAGTAACCCTCGTAACGGTCGTTCCCGATCAGCTCCTTCTCCGACTTTCTCTGCATCACATATGGATTTTCCTGTGCAGCAAAAGAAAACAAGTATTTGACATTTCAAGGCATGTTCATTATTATGATTAAAGGATTATCTGACGGCAGTTGATTGACCTTTGGATGATTGGCAAAATGTCTGAAACATTTTGAAACACACATTCAGACTCTCCAGTAACTATTGTCCTCTCCTTAACAGCACTCCATCCGATGTTTCCCTCCCTTCCCTCTCAGATTATCCTCTGTTTAACCTTTCCTCTCACCAGTATCGTGGTGACAATAAGCGTCCTGTTAGCCAGGGAGTCCGTCACATTGTTATTCTTGTCTCGGCTGGTCTTCTCCGTCAGGTTCATCCCTCTGTACGAGTTCCACACAGCAATCTGGAAAGGCAAACAGGGCTTCAGATAATTGAGCTTTGTATTAAGAGAAGTTAAGGTGTTCAGATGTTTGCTTAAAGATTTGAATTAGGAGAATGTGGATTATTGATGATTACAAAGGAAGGAAGCTGATTAATATCTCTGACATATTCAGTCTCTAAGCCTTGACAGGAAACAAGAAACTGCTTCAATACTCTTCATATTTGATCATATTTTCTGATTCGTCTAACAGGATAATGAAAAAGAAGTGTACTGGTTAAAAGACATGACAATCCTGGCTCATTTTCAACCTTCTGCCCATTCACTATCCTTCGCCATGTCCCTTTGCCCAGCTTTGCTATGATGATTCTTGGCAAAGTTCTGAAAACTCCATCGAGTGAATCCACAGTGCATACAGTATACAAATGGAGAAGTAGAGGGCTCCAAACTGAGCTGCTGATTGTTTACAGATGCAAACTAATATCACTCCTGTTGTCTGCAGCCATATTTCAGGTACTGAACATATTGTGGGGCCTGAACTACAAAGCTCTTTTCCATAACAACAAATCCTTTATGATGAATGATTGCTTTGGATTTGCACAGCATCTGTTAGCATTTATATTTCATTCTGTTTGAACCTGAAAAATATGAATATTTTCCAAATAGAAAACAGGTTTTTCTCACAATAACTTACTTTTGTGTTATTCTTTCATGATCAGTCAATAATATTTGCCAAATTGTTGCGTATGGAATAATAATAATAATAATAATAAGCCACTGACACTGCCCCTCAGCCACATCATAGACTCTATGATGTACATTAATGCACATATGTTTTTTTATTACTGCCGAATATTATTCCAAATGGTATTCCGAATTGTATTCCATATTTTATTCCATTATATTCTATTATGTAAATACTGCTATATTTTAATTATTTCTTATGTATGCACCATGACATCAAGTCAAATTCCTCGTACGTGTAAACCTACCTGATAATAAACCTGTTTCTGATTCTGATAACATCTAAATGTATTAACATTGATCAGACAATACTTCCGGCTCTAGGACATTGACACAAAATGATTGATTGATGTTTTGGTGTTCGAGCAGCAGGGACAGTGTGAATGATGAAGGGCAGGATCAGAGAGTGTCAGGGGGGTAGAGGACGACATGGCGTCTGTCCTCTGTCACAGAACGAGAGCGTTCCGTTCATCGGACCAGGCGGTATAATCCCGACAGTTATCAGATTAGGACAGGCGTCTGGCAGATGGATGCTGACCTTTTTTTAAATCCCCTCACTGTTAAAGAGCAGAGCAAAGGTCAAGGGGACTCGTGAAATGGATGCAATACAGTTAAGTGCATTAAATATACTACTCTGAACTAAAGCTTTCTGCCTTTTGCTTTTCAGTCTGTGAAGGAAAAAGTGATGAATTTGAAGCCAGAAACAATGGCTTTTTTCATTCCCTGGAAAAGATGATAATTCACGCATCAGTACCTCCTAATAAAGCAGAAGGTAGTTTTATTTTTCATAATTTATTTCGCTAAAGGGCTATATGAGTTTACCAATTGGAAAAGATAACGTGTTTTTCACTCCCCATTACGTTCTGTCTCATTCTGTTCACCCCGTCAGACAGACAGATGATGTGCTCACTTATAACCTTGCTTAAAGTACTCTGTATCTCCACTGTGGCACTTTGCGAGGTCCACTCTGTGTGGGAGTCCATCAATCTGTCTTATCTCTGGATACTGCAGATGAGAAACACAGTGAATGGGGTTGGATTTAATTAATTGTATTGTCTTCAATCTCAAAGATAAATGGACCCAGTTAGAACAATAGTTTTTGCAATGAGGAGGGTATATTGGTCTCAAATTGTGCGGTGCTGTAGAGTAGAGCCGCGTTATTATGAGAAACATCATCCTCTATGAAATATCAACAAATTTAAAGTTTAAAGGTCTCCTATTATGCTATGTTTAGGCATATAGTATGGGTCTCAGATAAATACAAATATATAGCTAATGCCTGCCCTTAATTATAACGGAGATAAAGGTAAATGCTGCCGTGATGAAACGCCATATCATGTTCCAAACACATCAAGGATTATTTCTGAAACAGCATGGAGCTCAAATGCTTTTTCTCTTGCGGGTTTACTACAAGGTGAGTTCCTCTGCTTTTTTACACATACACTCTCCAGTACAGGTTAGCTCTGAGTGTTAGCGATGCTTGCTAATGTAAACAAAGACCATATTGGAGCACGCTCAGGTACTGCGGAGCAAAGCTTAGCAGACTCTTCACGCTAACGAATGATCACTTCTAGGCTACTGTCCCGCAGCTCCTGCCTCTCTGTTGGACTCTGTCGCAGCGGGGCTACTGCTGCGGAGCACATAAAGCAGATGCTTCACAACGAAGGATCACTGCTTCTTCAAGGCAGGGAAGGCTACGCAGTACGCAGTCTACTGTCCCGTAGCTGTTGCCTCTCTGTTGGACTCCGGTACTGCACATTACTCACGCAACGTTGTAAAAAAAAAAATGAGTGGGGGGCGAACGCACAAACCACTCCGCCACAGTCACCCCGTCGTGCGGGCCGGATGAGAATGTCTGGCGGGCCGGATGTGGTCCGCGGGCCGCCAGTTGATGGTCACTGGAATACATCATAGAGTGCATTTGGCATGATAGGTCCCCTTTAAGTAATAAAATGATCTGACCAAGCAAATGAAATCAACACCAAAATATAGCCTTTGAAGAGTGCACAGCGTTTATTCATCATCTTTTAAACCCCTAAATCAAGGATTAACTGTGCAGCCTTGCGAATTTATCATACGTACCAGAAGCAGTTCCCAACAACACAGTGTGCAAACTGACAGGACCTCTCTCTCATATGCTGCAAGTCAAATAGTATCTATGAATCCCTTTGCTCATCTCCACCCACACCAAATCAGACTGGAAAACTGTAACCGAGAAGCGGGAGACATACTAAGCCCGGCCAAGAAAGCTGAGAGGGGGGAAAAACGTACTACCAGAAAGAAACAATTTTAAGAGAAAATATTGTATTTCCTAAGAGACTTTGTTTAGTCCCATCATCCTCTTCAGAGTTTATTTAACACTCCAGTGCCCAAGCTCTAACACGTCTGCAACGCTCTGATAATGCATTCGTAATCAAACAGTTTATGTGATGTGCTTACCATGTTGTGGTATTTCATCTAAAGGGAGGCTTTTAAAATAAGTACTGAATGGAATTAAAATGACAGAATAAATCACTGCGGCTGCACCTTGACAGCTGCTGCCTCCCCCATACCTGTCTGTCTGCCAACTGAGATGACAGTAATATATTTGTTTTAAGCTATGAATTAATTAAATATCCCTTTTTATTTCACTCACAAATAGTTGGTTTCAAGGTGATAAGCAGAGGTGGTGAAGTAAAGATTACTTAATTTGCTCTTTAGTACTGACAGTACATTGTGTGAGACTGAACAAAGCCAATAGTAGTTTAAATTGCTCTTAAATGTGACTTAATTGTACAGAGAAAGAATGATGTGACACACAACTTAAGCAATCACATCACAGTGACTATTTAACTTGTGCACTGGCCTCAATCTGCTGCTCTTGTAACAAGTCTAAATGCTGACTTAAGCTGTCGTCTCCTCTGCTAACTGCATCCTTCTTTGCTGCATTAAGTACTGTTTGTGTGTATGAAGGCAGTTAAGCACATTATAAGAGTGGACTGACAAGTCTGTAAAAATTAAGCATCGTTTGGACTTGCATGACTTCCTACTTTTTCTATGGAGGTATTGCAATGTCTCTTCAAACCAAAGGGTATCACTATTGTTTTACCTTTACTAATAAAGTTTTGAGACGTGTCAGAACAATGCCTTGACCCCGACACGGAGAAAACTGAAATGTCAAATACATGGCATTGGTGTACACAAAATCAGCGAAGAGAAACAGGGTTGACAAGGCAAGGTGCCGGGAGGTGCGTGGCATACAGAGTGAGAAAAGTGGGAGAGAAAGGGGGGAGGGGGGCCAAACAACAATGGCTTGGACCAAACAGGGCACTGGCACAAACCTTGATCCACCTTTTCGTGAGGCGACTTCCTGCCTCCACAAAACCCTTTTGAAAATGTGAATAGGGCCACATGAAGCACAGACGGTGTGGAGAGAAATAATCAGTTGTTGCAGTATTATTAATATTCATGACCAGACAAATCAAAACCAAATAATAAATATGTAGATGGATTATGGAAAACTAAATCTGTACAGCACCTCTCACACACACACACACACACACACACACACACACACACACACACACACACACACACACACACACACACACACACACACACACACACACACACACACACACACACACACACACACACACACACACACACACACACACACACACACACACACACACACACACACACACACCACACACACACACACACACACACACACACACACACACACACACACACACACACACACAGTTTAATGGACTGAATCAGGCAGGGTGGAAGCAGTGTGAGAGTGGTGTAATTGGATGTTCCAGGGTGCTCTGCTCACCCTGGCACTGCCGTCCTCTTTGAGGCTGATGATGTCCAAATCAAAGTCTTTCCTCAGGCCGTCGGTCTTATTAAGAACAATGTGCCCTGTCAGTCCGTCCCACTGTGCCTACAGAGATGAGACGCAGAGGGGGAGAGAAGTGGGAGATAGTCTGAGTGCAGAGTGGTATTGAAGCTCTGCAGCAGACTCCCAGGAGGGACAGTGAAAGGGATGAAGTCAGTGAAGCATTAGGTGAACACTGGAAGACGTCCACTGGAGGTTTTGTGGTAAAATCGCAAAATACATAACATTTTGTTCATGAAAGAGATCATAATTGAATTCCATGCATATTCATCCAAATGCAATACAAGGGGTTTCAAATTGTTAATTGTAGTTGGTATGCTTGTTAGCATGCATGCAACTTGTACTGAGTATTACTAATTGTCTTCCCAGTGCACAGTCTGTTTTCACACCTAATTAATCTAAATATGTGCACTTTGTTTATTTTACAAGCTGTAGTGTTTTCTTACCCTTTTTTCACATGCTCCCTAATGGCAGTGAATTTCAATCATGTCCTTACCTTCACAAAATGATTCTCTATTTTCCCATATTGTTTTATGGAACACGTACAACGTTTTTGGATGTTTGGATAATTTCTTATATCTTAGACATGTGTGAAAAAAATGATTATTTGTCTGTGGTTATACAAGAGACTGAAAGGAAGATACAAAATAAAGTACCATCAAAAATGCTACATCTCCAAAAACATCAAAAGATATGAACTGGATATAAGAAACACCTTTCTGTGGTTTAAGAATGCTTCTACAAGGATTCAACGTTAGAAATCCAGGATATTTCCACCTTTTCTGTAATGAAATGACGAACATTGAACAACAAAAATGTTTCCAAACATTTGAAATTGAATTCCATTAATGTTTTCCACAGAAGCATTCGGAGTATTGGGGACTATAATAGCCGGGGGAGAGAAAACACGCAGGTTAAAGTGCCCGGAATTTAATTTCAGCCATTGAAATGAAAACTGTGTACTCATATTCTGCACTCTCTTGGCAGAAATGCTTTTTAATTGAGTGCTGTGTGAGGCATTACTGGTTCTTGCTATCAAAAAGGCTCTTATCTAGTGATGAATGGCACAGGAGGACAGATGCTTCAAAGGATAGGTGGTGGCGAACTAAACGAAAAGATGAGGAGAGAGACACTGAGATAGAAAGAAAGAGGATGGGGGGCATGAAGAGCGAAATATGAGTGAGGGGATTGAATGAAAACGTTCCCTCTCCGTGGTGGGCAATGCTGGGTTTAAGACTTAACAGATCAAAACGCTCAAGCATCAAAGGCCTCATTTCTGTCTGTAGGCATGGCCAAACCACAGTCAGGCCAAACCACAAGCTTTCAACTTATAAGTACATAAAAACCGTATATTTTCATGTTGTGTAATTTAAGAGGCAAAGCTTGGCCTGTCAGAAGCGACCCATCATGTATCGTATCACATGAAATGATCTGACATGCTGCTGGGTACGTTTCATTCCTGGAGCAGAGGCATTACGAGGGCAATTTGAAGTAGCTTGTGCTTTCAAAACACACTGAAAACAGTTCATTAAAAGGCATGGTGGTTTCTGAAGCCATGCTGCTAATGGAACGGGGTGTTTTAGCTGTCTGTGATCCAAAGACCTCAGCTGACACCGACCTCTTTGAAGAGGTTCATGAAGCGAGGTCCGAAGCGCCAGGGTTTGTGTCGGTGACACTGCAGCGAGCTGACGGTCATCTGAGTGGCTCGCTGCGACGCCACGGCAACCATGAACACTGCGTCGTACATCAAGGCAGCGTCTGTCTGCGGAGGAGGAGGGGAGAGAAATGTCAAATGATCATATAATCATTTAAAACATATAGTCTTGCCTTTTACACTGTTAAATTGTATTTTTAGTCTTGTACAGTATGCAGCTAAATACATGATATAATGTGTCCTCCCAAGCTTCCTTGCAGTCAAAATGGCAGCAAGATGGCAAGAAATAGGGATTTAATCATCTAGTATCCTGCCTAAATGTAGTAAATCATAACATACCCCACTTCAATTTTTGTGTCATAGAAAAAGTGGTTGTCAGCAAGTGTCTAAATGAGACGACTAAACGTAATCACGCCCAACGTTAGCCGCCTAAATGCTTAGCATTTACGCCTCAACTATTATAAAAGTGGTGTTAATATGTGAAGATAATACAAAACGTGTAAGTATCATCAACGTTTGGTTGCCACATATCTGCTTCTCACTTCTAGAGTGCTACATCTGTATGTGTTTAACAGAGAGCAGAGGTGGGAAGTAGTGGAGTACAAATACTTTGTTACCTTACTTAAGTAATTTTTTCTGGTATCAGTAGTTTACTCCACTACTTATTTTTCTGACGAATTTTTACTATTACTTCTTACATGTTGAACCCTAATACCTGTACTTTCTACTTCTTACATGTTGAACCCTAATACCTGTACTTTCTACTTCTTACATGTTGAACTCAAATACCTGTACTTTCTACTTCTTACATGTTGAACACAAATATCTGTACTTTCTACTTCTTACATGTGGAACACAAATACCTGTACTTTCTACTTCTTACATGTTGAACCCTAATACCTGTACTTTCTACTTCTTACATGTTGAACACAAATACCTGTACTTTCTACTTCTTACATTTTGAACACAAATACCTTTACTTTCTACTTCTCACATTTTCCAAACAGCTGGTTCCTTTAGTCTGAATGTGTGTTTGGTGGCGTGATCATTATTCTTTAGAGTCATTGCGTGCCTATTGATTTGAACACGATCCGTGTATCCATCATTTCCTGGTCTTCTCTAAAGAAGAGGGACCAATGAAAATGTTGCCGTCGTTCAGCATGGAAACATTCATTAGCTAACAATGACTTTAGTGTTCTATTAATATAAAGGGAGGTCAGGTACTCTTTAAAACAGTTGCTAGTTATGGGTACTTTTTACTTAATTACATTTTAAAGCCCATACTTTTACTTGAGTAAAGAAGTTTAGTCAGTACTTCTACTTTTACCAGAGTGCTTTTGAACATGAGTATCTGTACTTCTATTCGAGTAAAGTACTTTTGCCATCTCTGAGAGAGACATATGTTAAGGTTGTACTTATCAGGAGGTCAAAAGGAAGTGTAAAAGGGGGATTTGTAAATGGTTAGGGACGAGGGGGTTTTATGGTGTAATGATGGGATGATGGGATGTAGGACCAGTTGGCTGTTTCCTTTCATGAATATATAGCGGGACTGTAAGCTGTGTTCGGGGTGCAGAACTTCTCTGTCCTCTGAGGATGACGTTGCTCTGTTCCTGCATTTGAGATCGATTTCACTTGTATATTGACTTTCTTTATTACTTTATTAAATATAACAAAAGACCAACTTTGTCCATGCATCTTAAGAATTTCCTCCACAAGGAAGATATTTTTTTCTCACACATGTGTCGTTCACATATCAAGGCAGGTTGTAAACAAGATGAATTACAGTGAGAAACCGAGAGAGCACAGTTTGATGATGAAGATGTAAAATAAACAGCAGATCGTATAGATATTATGACGGAACAAATACAAGGGAGGATTACAGCGATAACATTTTTTATCATGCTGAAATACAGCCTCTGCAAAGATTTAAAGGTTAGCAGCTGTGTGCAGAAAAGCAGGCAGAATACAATGTGCATCCTGGGCTTTCATCAGTATGTGTGTTTATGGCTTACAGTCATGATTCCGTCCATCAGGCCACTCTCTTGTTTTGGACCTTGCAGTCTTTCCATAGCCCACTTATCCATAGTGGATGCTACCAAGGGGTGGTCAAAGTTCAGCAGTCTGAAGCCGGTCATGTTGACCCCGCTGTAGCGGTACGGCTCCAAGTCCAACGCAAACAGATCCTGCAGGGGAGAAGGGAAGCAAAAGGAAATGTATGATTTGGTGTGTGTGATATGTATAAAAGAAAGGGCAGGAAATAGCTTTGAGATCTAGCTCAGGGTGCAACTTTCTCAGCCTTTACTTTGAATTGATGAGCCACGGGCAGCATTTTTTAACATCCTGAGAGAATTTACAACGCCAGTTCAAGGCCAAATGAGCACACAAATCATCAGCTTGGTTTTTTCCTTTGTCTGGTATCTTCAATAAAATAACTGTAGTCATACGGTTTTCTAACTCACCAAAGTCGTGAAAAAAAAATGGTAGTACTCGGTCATCATTCCCATTGATGAGAGCTGCAAACAATGAAAAGAAAGAAAGCAATAAAAGAAATGTCAGGGCATTATTTCAGATATATGAGTTCTCCAGTGCTTCAGCTACAGTCTAATCTTCAATAACAAAGATATTCTGCTGGTGATTTTTCTTTGTGTGTGGTGTATCAAATATGTTATACATTAAAGGGGACCTATCATGCAAAATGCACTTTTGTACGTCTTGTATACATGAATATGTGTCCCCGGTGTGTCAGGGAACTCACCAAGTGTCAGAAAACACAACCCTCTCTCTTTTCCTCCATACCCAAATCCCTAAAAACGGGGCTGCAACGGATCTGATACAGACTGATACAGATTTGAAATTGTTCTGACGTCAGAAACGGGGAGCTCCGCCTATATGGGCAACTCTCCACCTATCAGGGGAATGAGAGGTTGCGTGGCATGGTAACAGCATGGTAACAGCATGGTAACATGATGCTTGTGCCTCGCCCCCCTCCTTTGCAGGGGGGCGTGGTCAGCTGCAGCTCATTTGCCACAGAATCAGCCCTTGTGAAGACAGGGCTGGAATAGAGCAAATAGAGCGAAATGAGGCATGGCTAAAATGCATGATCTGTTTGGTATTTTGAAAAAAAACTTCACAGACATGTTTTATATTGGTATGGCCCTACACTATGTTATTCAAATATAGCATAATAGGTCCACTTTAAGGATTATTTAATGGCATTCAATACGGCTATTAAACAATTACATGAAAAAACATTCATGAACTTCACTAAGAATAGTCTCAAAACGTGTGTCAGCATGTCTGTTATTTAATGAATCGTCAGCTATCGAACTTCACCATCTGTGTTTATGGGAAACAAAGTAATAATGTGAAGCCCCCAAAAGCACACCTAAATGTTTCGGAAAATCTGTGGAATGACAGAATGTTACAGGAGACTCAATCCCTGTACGAACCTGCTTCAGGAGCTCCGCTGCCATGCGATAGGAGCAGTCGAAGAGAATAAAGAACTCCTTGTCTTTCTTCAGTTCCTTCAGCAGCGGTCGGGCGTCCTGGTTGCCGGGGGTCAGCTGGCGGATCTTGATCTTCAGGTTGAACTTTGCCGGAGCTTTGATTAACTCCTGCATCCGCATCAGACCTACAAAAACAAGTTGGCAAATTAGACTTGATTTTATTTATCCCCTTTTACAAATTACGCATTCCTAGCTCCGCCACATGAAGGTCATATGTCACGGTAAAGAACATATCAGCAAAGCTTGTGCTTGCCGTAATACTTGGTGCCTCATAGTCAACTGAGGAATGTAATCACTATTCACTGCATCACCCTGTTGCCAAATGTCTTGCATCTTTTTCTCAAATGTTTGTACTTTGTTTTAAACCCCATCAAAGGATAACACACACCTTCCCTGAATCTTGTTCGTGTGTGTGTGTGTGTGTGTGTGTGTGTGTGTGTGTGTGTGTGTGTGTGTGTGTGTGTGTGTGTGTGTGTGTGTGTGTGTGTGTGTGTGTGTGTGTGTGTGTGTGTGTGTGTGTGTGTGTGTGTGTGTGTGTGTGTGTGTGTGTGTGTGTGTGTGGTGTGTGTGTGTGTGTGTGTGTGTGTGTGTGTGTGTGTGTGTGTGTGTGTGTGTGTGTTAAATTAAACCTGTATTTTCCCTGACCTGTCATAAAAACTAACTTTGACCCAGACTAAAACGGTATTAAAACAATGTATTTGTAAGAATATAACAATGTGAAATAGCTTTGTGGAGATACGCGTGTTCATTAATGTGTGTATTGTGCAGGGGATGGAAATAAGTTGCTTGAGGGGTAGGTTAGAAAAGCTGTCAACATTTCCCAGGGGGTTGTGTTCTGCTGTCTAATGTGAATACTTGTTGGTCCAAACTGAGTGTGTAGGCGTTTGCATTCAACTTGTGTTACATACCATGCCCTCTCAGCAGAAAAGTTTACACTGTTAATAAATATATATACGCTTCAGAGTCCACTTTTGGCTTTGCTAAAATGCTTCTATTTGCCTCATGAGTAAGAGAGGAAATGCAAAAACTGACAGTACGTGGATTGAGAACTTCCTCCTTTTTTGCGAAAAAATGTATCAAAGACTGTTATTGCTCACAAGGAACCCTCATGTACAGCGGCGTGACAGCAGACACACACGTCACACATGTCACTTGATACGCTGTCATATAATAAAATGACAGTGCAATTTCAGGCTTTACAACCTGTTAACTTCACCGCCATATTAAAATAAAACAGAATGTCACAGACCCTAGTTAGTCTATTCCTATTGGGATGAATTCCAAGCAGGTAAATGAAACTACATCCGATGTTACTCATAATTGCATTTGCCCGCTGGAAGCATGTGCTTGTGTGTGAGTGACTAATGATGTTTTGTTTTTTATTCAGGCTTCAATGACACTCCTGTGACTTGCCTTTAAATCTCCCTCACATGCTCCGAGAATCACATGACGCATCACCGTACCTTGAATAATGACTGAATGAGGTGTTCTTATCCAGACAATATTGTCATTGTAAGCATGGCTAAAATCACCAATGGGCCAATGTATCGAGTCAAAGGTTCGACAGCAAATGGTTTTTATAAATGTAAGGCAGCATTAGGAGGAGACAGACAGACAGGAGTTGTATTATGTTATACTTAACGATTATCCTTTCTATCCATGTATCAGTATCAGTACATGTAAATCGTACTCAACATAATCCCAGTATTATGATGTTAGTTAAATCAGACTTTGTGAACTTTTACCTCCCAGCTAACATTACACTTACTCCATCAAAGTCCTCGTCACTGTTACTACTGTTTGTTTGCCTTGTCATGTTTATAAAAGTAAAAATACAGTTTGACAGTCCCTTCATACAAGTGCTCCAACCAACCACTTGGAGTTGATGGTTCTAGAAGAGAGCAGATCCTCCACTCTCTTCCCAACCACCAATACTGCCATTTAAGAGCTGTGTGTGTGTGTGTGTGTGTGTGTGTGTGTGTGTGTGTGTGTGTGTGTGTGTGTGTGTGTGTGTGTGTGTGTGTGTGTGTGTGTGTGTGTGTGTGTGTGTGTGTGTGTGTGTGTGTGTGTGTGTGTGTGTGTGTGTGTGTGTGTGTGTGTGTGTGTGTGTGTGTGTGTGTGTGTGTGTGTGTGTGTGTGTGCGCGTGTGCGTGTGCGTGCGTGCGTGTCTGTCTGTGTGTCTGTGTGACATTTCAGGGGGGGGGAATGTGGATCGATAATGAAAAGGGAAAAAGAGGAAAAAATTAAAAATCTATAAACTTTGACATTTCAACAGCAGCATTTCATATTCTCTAGGTCATAGGCTGGGACTCCATATTGGAACTCTCTGGATTTGAGGCTGTGGGTGTTGTGTTTTGGCTCTTCTCTGCACCATCAAGGCTGAGGGCAGCAGTGCTGACAGCTGTTTGATACGAGGAACTCTGCCCTGTCACAGATTGGGTTCACTAGCTAAAGGTGGCATTGGTGGACAGTTGAATTGCATTTTTGTGAGTTATTATGACCTTCACATATGAATACATTGTAATGTCGAGAAAACAAGAGCCAGACCTATTCTCACTTCAAATGCCACACAATGTCATAGTGGATATTCTTTCATGCAGTAGGAAAAATCAAGACACATTGCAGTCTCCAGTCCAATTATATTATTAACTATAAGAAAATATAGTATGAGGGCGCTGATCTTGTATATAAGAAATATCAATTCTCGTGAGAACCTGACGCCCGTATACAAGATGGCGCCGTGGACGTAAACATCAACAACTGTTTGACACGATTTTCATATTTTTTGAGTAATTATACAATTTTTGACGAACAGAATTATCATTTTCTGGCATCACTTTCAAACTTACGGGGGGAATCTGCATTTTGGTATGAGGGCGCAGCGCCCCTGTTACCCAGTTTGAAAAAAAACCTGGATATCACAATACAAGACAATATATTGATCGCTGATTTTATTACAGGTAGATGTACAGTAAGTTACAGATTTTTGAGCTGAATTGTTTTGTTGTGTCTGAGTGACCGGAGCACTGAATTTATCCAGCATCCTCCATGAGTGATATTTTTCGTTCTCAAAAATGTCTTGGATATATTTGCCTTATTTCATACATATATATATATTTGATCAAAACCCTTTGAGGAAATGATTTCCATATAAATTGCAGACTTCATCAAATGGGTTTACCTTCTAGTACATCTCTACTCATGCCTGGCACCATGAAAAGACTTCTTGAAGTATATATACTGTATATATGAATCTGTTTTGAAATCTACAATGGCAATCTGACAGATAAAAAACAGATGGCCCTACCTGTGCTGTCCTCATACACCACGGTCAGCTTCCTCCATTTGAAGAACGTGACCACGTCCAGGATGGCCCTGGCGATGGCGGTGTACTCGGGATACAGGTTGATGAAGAAGGTGTCTTTGTTGTTCACCGACGGGTGTTTCCAGCGGGTCTGGATGTGAGGGACCTCCAGAGCGTTGCAGATGGACTGAACGGCGCTGACCGAGGAGCTGTGAGACGGGCCGAACACCGCGACCACCCCCAGAGCCAGCTGGTCACACACTGTGGGGGAAGAACAAGGTGAAAACAACACAAAGTCAGACAGGTGTCATCACAGTTTGGAGACAGTTTCTCAAACAAAGACCATTGCAGATCAGGTCCACTTTAATATTCAATACTTAAGGACTTTATAAGCTTTTGGACCAAAGAGAGACAATCACACACTTTTAGCCTACGTTGGCAGAGCCGTCCCTGGCCAACATGAGGCCCCACGCAAAGTTATATGATGAGGCCCTCTGTTTAGCGAGCGTCGACGGGGGGGGGGGTTCTAGTGGGGCCTCGCATCGGCGAAACCGTGCCGCGCCACACTAATTGCATAAGCGCATAGTGCGCCACATTTTCGGCTCAGTTGAGGCAACCTCTGCAAGGTGAGGCCCCCACCGCAAGGTGAGGCCCCACGCAGTCTGCATGATCGGCCTGTAGAGAGGGACGGTCCTGTACGTTGGTATTAGCGTAATGAAGACATTAGTCAATAATTGCCTTCAATAACAAAGCACATTTCTAATTGTAGGTTTTATATAATGTGCATGTGTTTTTTCCTCTCTTTAAGAGATTCTATCAATCCCCTTTACGCAGTAATTAACCTGTTAAGCACTGAGCCTGTTTTTCAGGTCTCAGGCTCGAAAAGGACATTTCCAGAACAAATGACCATATCATCCCTTCTAAAAGAGGAAAATTAATAATCTTTTTTCTCAAAGTAATGATAAACCTGTGAGTTGGTTGTAGAAAAGTCAGAATCAATATAGATGTTTTTCATTTTAAAGAAAATTCAGATTGAACATAGTAAAAAACTGTAAATTATAGTCTCCGTCCAAATATTCTTTTTTACTTATAGTGAAAACTACCCTTGGATGATGGTAAGGTAGACTAAAAGCTTTAGGAATCAAAAGTACAACATATAATAAGTACCCTGTATCAAGATTGATGCAAAACAAGTGACATTTGACCTTTTTAGAGAGGTTTAGCAACAAAAAAAACCACCTCTGAGGTGATTTGGGTGGAAATGGCTGTTTTTACCGTTTCACTGGAACCCATTGGTCGATTTGGGTGATTGACATCTCTTTTTGACCGTTAGAGCCAATAGAATCGAAGGGGATTTTCCACATACGCACACACCTTACCATTGAGAAATGAGAGCTATGCACACGCAGTTTTGCATGAGAGTGAACCTATCTCTCGCTCTGACATCTGGAAACGGAAAAGCAGGTTTATTGCTTATGGATTATCAGAAATAATTTCAAAGGATTAACTTCAGCAGCGTTTTTATCGTTTTAATGCCATTGAAGACCACTTTTGACCAGACAACGACAAAGGTGAGCCATTTTGCCGTTTTTAGCTACCTAGCGCCACATGTTTTGATGTCTGTTCTTGTTAATATCTTCGCGAGTTCTTATCATGGAGTGATGATGTATGTACCGATTAGAAAGGAATTGATCAATTTGCCTTTATGGTGATTAGAAAGGAATTGATCAATTTGCCCCACTCTTGTAAAAAAAGTTAAATAGCCTAATAGACCTAAAAAAAAAGATTACAATGTTCAACTTGAGCCTCTTTAGTTTCAGATTCAAAATAGTTTATTGTCCAATAAATCGACATAAAATTGAAATGTGTAAACAGAAAAATTCCATCTTGAAGTTTTCTATAGAAGTTTTTAGTACACACATGATTATGATGATTAAGGTGATAATGTTGTCATCGCTTACAGTAACTACTGTACATCTATAGCTTAGCATAGTTACATCTGATCATTTCTTACCTCTCCTTGAAGCCTCAAAGCCATCAAAGAGGTTGATCCTCTGAATGTCGTAGGTGAGAGTCGTGTTGGGCATCAGGGTCTTGTTGCGGTTTATGTTATTTACAGCAAATTTGAACGCCAGCTCATCCATGCTGACTAACTCACTCTCCCTGGTCTCAAATATACCGCCTGCACATGGAGAGGGGGGACAAACACAAGAACACTGTCACTGCACAGAGATTATATTTATGGATTTGGATCTGTGGGTTGAGATTAGAACCTTTCAAATCCCATCACAAACACATAACAAAAGGAAATTATAGCATCATTGTAAACTGGTTGAACTCAGTGACCGGAGAACCCATTATCTGGTGTAAATATCAGTTTATTTACAGCAAAAAGCAGTCAAGACCGTTATAAAAACAAAGCTATATTCAAACCTTAAAGTGTAAACTAAAGTAAACAAATACAACTTTTCCAAAAGAACATATGAAATCCCATAAGTAGACAAGGGAAACGTTTGAGCTAAGCCCACAGCGATTGGCATCAAGCTTCAAACAGGTTTGCACCAACCAAATGTAGCTCAAACAAGGAAGTGCCCTGAAGGAGAGTCTCTACACCAGGGCCCCTTTCTCACTTCTCTTATTTTTCATTTCCTCGCTCCTCGGTCTCGGTCTCACCGGAAGTTGATTTGTCTGCGCCATTCTTGAGTAGCGTCCCAATGGCCTTATTTTTGCCGGAGGAGCGAGGAGCAAGGAGCGAGGAGCGATAATGGAGGAGCTATAATCGAGGAACCACCAGACCATCCTTCGATGAAATCATCAGACACTCGCCCCGCCCCCCTTACTGTGTATCGCTCACTGATTGGACGATGCAGCGCATGCACTGATCTGATGCTTCTTGACATAAGAGCAGTTTCCCAGCGGAGTGAAGAAAACACATGAACCTCACGGGAGTCACTCCTCAGTTATACCGTGTTTTGTTTCAATTAATGTATCATTTAGTTACAAATATGTGATATATCTGAACAACGTGGTCAAAAATCATTTTATTCATTTTTTGGAAAGATTTTCATGATCGCTTTTTTCGTTTTACATTTTCATTTATTGTCATTTCCATTCAGTCAATCATTAGGTGCTATTTAAAATGTTAATTTGCTACATATCCAATTAAAAACAAACAAAGTGTGCAATCCAATGAATGTTAATCTAACTGAGTTTTGATAGATAATATATCTCTTTTTCTTCTCTCAATTATTGTATTTCTATTGTGCACTCTAATCAATATTAATCCAACTAATGTTCGTTTATACATTTTAAGAATAGCGTTTATCTTTTTAGAGAATGAGTTCTTATTTTATTTTATTTATTTGGGTCTACAACAGATGATACAAATGTTTGTGTCAGTAAATGTGTATTAACATATGGTACTAACAGAGGCGGGGGTGTGTGTGGAAATAACTGGGACAGAGCTGGCTGCTGTCAGACGAACAGCTGTGCGACGTCATCACAAACGGACGTCGCTTCACGTGACACTGGAGGAAAGGACGTCCCATAGAGAACCGCAGTGACGCGTCCTAAAACCCGGAAGTAAGTTAGCATTTTTAGCACTTCCGGTTCCTTCGTCAAAAAAGCAATGTATTTTCTCCATAGGGTTTTGGAAAATAGCTCGAAATAAGGTCTGTGGTTGACACAAATTTAAGAGATAAATCACGTTTTGTTCTACGACAGTAGATACATCAGCAGTGACCCCACTGGTGATTTGTGAAGAGTTTACGTGTCTGAAAAACGATGGTTGTTACCGAGTGGCTGAATAGGACTACAGAAATGGTCGAGTCCGTTGTACTCATTACGCCTACACACGTAAACACTCCCGCTAAGTTTGTTTTCCCCTGTGTTCTGCTTGAAAGAAAGTACCTGCCTATCTTTAGTAGCCTATCTGTAGTCTCTTTAGTATCTGTATATCTATATCTTACCATTAGAATCTCTATTTTTGAAATGGTCATTTTTAACACCGTAGTTTTATAAATTATAGAACAATTAATTACCAGTGTTTTCCAATTTTACTCGGCAGTTCGTTTCGTTGGCTAACGTTAGCTAAAGCTAGCGCTACTAGTTAGCTACGCAATGGTTTGTTGCTTTGCTCCGGGTTGCAGCCACAGGTCTTCGCATGAAACGTGCTCGTTCTATCGTTTCCCGGACAATGTTTTCCAAAGGAGAGTCTGGATTCGTGCCATGAGGTAAGCTGACGTTACATTGTTGTCCATGTCACGGTGAAATGTAAATGATGGGTAGTGTATCGCCGTTTTAGAGATGGCACTGCTGAAAAGACCGCAAAATAAGTAAAGATAATGAATACATCCTATTAAAACCTGTGTGGCTTATATGATAAGTCTAATTAGTACAAGCAGCATAACGTTTCACCATGTAACTAAAGATTGTAGTCAGGGAAATCAGTTTGACATATTGAACTAATAACAAATCACCTCTGGCTGGCAGAGAACTCTCTGCTCCATAGCTTCTCTTGGACGTAACATCACATGTACATTTTACATTTATATTCAATTTAATATTCCATCCCTAACATACTTTTGTATATATAATAACTTATATTTTGTTTTTCTTGTTATGCTGCTGCAACACAAACATTTCCCCAATTGGGATCAATACAGTAATATCTTAATTAATTAAGAAATATAACTATTATAATTAGTGTAGCAGCTGACACCTATTTTCAATATGGATTAATCTACCTTTATTTCTTTAGTTCAATTTTGATCTATAAAAATGTCAAAATAGTGAAAATGTTCACGAGTGCAAGGTTATATCTTTAGATGTTTTGTTTTAGCCTATGTACTGTATGTCTTAATGCTCTTATTTGTGACGATGTGACTTCCATGAAACTAATATTTTTATATCTTCCCAACAGACGAGCTGACAGGAAGCCTAACCCCCTAAACGCACCAGGAGCGTCTGCGCCGCGTTACGGCTGCGCCGCGTTACGGCTGCCGCCGCGGCGGTCGTAAGGATCGCGGCCACTCTAGTCAATGGGTGCTATTCCACCACACGCGCCGCCGTTACGGCTCAGACGCGTCCCAGAAGCGGCTCGGCGCAGCGCTTCTCTAAAATTAGGATGAATCCTATTTGTGCCGCGGCGCAGCCGTAAGGTAAGGTCGGACAGGCAGCCCCCCCCCTCGCAGGAAGTGGAAAGGTGAGCATCCGGGCCAGGCCCATCCCGCGTATATACTAATTTAGCAGACCCCCTCCTTCATCACAACACCTCCACTACGATACGCACAATGGACGACGAGGAGTTCATAATGGAAGTGGAGAAACACACCATTGTATACGATGTAACCAATGCTTTTTTACAAGGACAACATCAGAAAGGACAAGGCCTGGTTTTTAGTCGCTGCAGTTTGTGGAGTGGAAGGTAACAACTACATATTAATGTTTTAAAGTTAATTAAGAAACTGCGAGGCTGCACACACGACGCTCCGCTTCCGCAACGTTTTGAAACGCGCCTGGTGTGTTATGTCGCAGGAGGAGGTCGCAGCGTGGCGCAGCCGCAACGTAACACGGCGCAGACGCTCCTGGTGCGTTTAGGGGGGTAACACTCTAACAACCACAACATTGCAAAGGCGAGTAAATGTAAATTAAAAACGATTCACAATTTCTTAATTTCTATTCTTCTTCTTTCGTGCAGTGAGGTGAAGCTGACCTTGCACTTGGTGCCAGTAAGGATGCTCCTCAACGCAGGCTGAATGTTTCTCCTTCCTTACTGACACAGAAGCCCTTGACTTGCAATGCTTCACTAATTGTCATTTTCCTGGCTCCGTAGGGACACTTTACCTCCAGTACAGCGGGAGACCCTTCCAGACCATCTGGAGATGCCCCCAACACTCCTGATTGGGAGAGCCACAAACCTGACTCATGGACCTGCATCTGGGTTGCAGTGGTGAATGCCCTGACGCCCTCACATTCATTCATAGTCCCCCACTGTACAGACAAAACACCACCAAGGGTCTGTTGTTGCCCAAGCACCCTGGCACTAAGGGAAGCAGTCACACGCTTTGACCTCAGGATAGCTCCAACGTTGCTGGCAGTCAACCTTCCTTTCCTGAACAAATGCCAGTTTGGGTTGGTTCGCTGACCAGTGTAGCCACCTGAATTGCCCTCTGTTGCTCCTCAGACAATGCCATGCTTGCCACAATTGCCTCAGGTCCCTGAGGCCCAACAGATTTGAGAATTTCAGGAACAGTAAGTGTTTCCAAGCTGTAGTGTTCCTCTTCTGGCTCGGGGGAGAGAAGCCAAGACATTCCTGAGAACCTGCCCCCAAGTCTGTCCCTCAGCCAGTCACGATCTACGGAGGTGGGCTCTCTTGTCAGCGGGTTGAATGAGTTATTGGTTGGAGGAAATAGCTCCTCCACTGAATGCGTACGTTTAGCTGCCTTTGGCTTCTTCCACTGACAGGGGTGTCAGTGCAGCTGAAAGTGTGGATGGCAAAGATGGCTAATGCAGCCGCATGACTGCATTTCCATTCTCCACGTGGGCATTCACATTTTTGTGGAGAGAATTCCCTCTTCTCCTGTAGATACCTGTGGTGGTGGGATTGTTTTATTATTTAAAATATATTTAATTTGTAATGCCATCCCAATTATAGCC
The DNA here is from genome assembly GCF_902827115.2 of Pseudochaenichthys georgianus. Lineage (NCBI taxonomy): Eukaryota > Metazoa > Chordata > Actinopteri > Perciformes > Channichthyidae > Pseudochaenichthys > Pseudochaenichthys georgianus. Next base: position 21,079,133 of record NC_047516.1, read on the forward strand.
TACTGTATGTTTATTTCATGGATATTTCTGTGTTTTCTGGTGTGTAAAATTTGTAATCTTGGGGCCTCTTCTCTTTAACGTCTACATGCTACCACTGGCTCAGATAATGAAGAACAACAAAATCAGTTACCATAGCTATGCAGATGACACACACATGTACCTAACCATTTCACCAGGAGACTATGCTCTATTTCAAACACTGAGTAAGTGCATTGAACAAATCAATGACTGGATGTGTCAGAACTTTCTCCAATTAAACAAAGATAAAACTGAGGTAATGGTTTTTGAAGCCAAGGTGGAACGTATAAAAGTTAGCGCTGAGCTTCAGTCTGCAATGTTCAAACCAACAGATAAAGCCAGAAATCTAGGTGTAGTCATGGACTCTGACCTGGGTTTCAACAGTCACATTAAAACAGTTACTAAATCAGCCTATCACCTAAAGAACATATCTAGGATTAAAAGACTAATGTCGCAGCAGGATTTGGAAAAACTTGTCCCGTTATCTTCAGTAAACTGGACTACTGCAATGGTGTCTTCACAGGTCTCACTAAAACATCTATTAGGAAGCTGCAGTCCTCACTAACACTAAGAAAGTGGATCACATCACTCCTGTTCTGAAGTCTTTACACTGGCTTCCTGTGTGTCAAAGAATAGATTTCAAAATACTGCTGCTGGTTTATAAAGCACTGAATGGTTTAGGCCCAAAATACATTTCTGACCTCCTGCTAAATTATGAACCATCCAGATCTCTCAGGTCTTCAGGGACTGGTCAGCTTTCTGTCCCCAGAGTCAGAACTAAACATGGTAAAGCAGCATTCAGTTATTATGCTCCAAACATCTGGAACAAACTCCCAGAAACCTGCAGGTCCGCTGCAACTCTGACTACTTTTAAATCCAGCAAGAAGACTTTTTCTTTTTGCCGCTGCTTTTAATTGAACTATTCACATCTTAAACTGCACTGTAACTTTTATCCATGTATTATTTCTTTAATGTTTATTTTATTAGCTTTGCTTTTTAATGGACTGATTTTAAATGCCATTTCTTAATGTCTTTCATTTTTTGTAAAGCACTTTGAATTGCCATGTGTTGAAAAGTGCTATATAAATAAACTTGCCTTGCCTAATAAAGATTTCATATGACACATAAAATGGATTTGTTGATGGGAATTAATGTGAATAAATTAACTCTAGGTTAACGGTACTCTCGCTATAACTACTCACCGACACTCTATAAACCTTGTCCCTCATGCTAGCCCTGACAACACCGGTAAGCACACCTTCATCTAGGCTGCCCGTGTCCTGACTTGTAGTGGTTCTCTCCTCTATCTCCATTCTTCTTGTCATCTTTGTAAAACGATATCAGACTGGTAATTGACACAGCCATGACTTCTAGTTAAATTCAGTGTGGCTAAAATGAAAAGCTTTGTTAAAATATGCAAGCACGCGGAAGTCAAAGTCAGCTTTATTGTAAACAAATTCTACATGTGTTATACATCCAGAAATATCGTTTCCCACAGTGTGACATGTAGCCTATACATGAAACAAAAAGGGCCTAGATAAACGGGGTATACAGTTTAAAATGTTAATATATTTAAAGTGTTCAAAGTGCAGTTTCAGTGCAAGTCAGTTGAAACGATCTTAAGTTGGCGTGACGTTGAAGTCGTGCGACCCTGCTGCTGTACTGGCGTGTAGTTCGTTTATAGCATAACGTTAGCATTTCGCTTTTGGCGACTAGATTTATGATTCAAAAATTATAAAAGTAGGAGAGACATGTGGAGATTATCCGGCTGAACAAAACATGATCCTTCTCTTAAATGTGTGTCAACCACAGACCTTATTTCGAGCTATTTTCCAAAATCCTATGGAGAAATTGCATTGCGTTTTTGACGAAGGAACCGGAAGAAGTTTACATCCGGGTTTTAGGACGCGTCACTGTGGTTCTCTATTGCTCTTAAAACTAATTTCTCTGTGTCACTGTCACTACCCGATCCGTCCCCCTGCCCGATCGGTACTGCGCATGTGCGAGATGGTCCGCCATATTGGACAACTCCGGACGGCAACCCAAGTTGGACAGTTGACACAGTGGCTTTTAACAAAGCTCAAAAAGAAAACTCGAGAGAGATGAGTTATTGTTATTACAACGTCACTTCACTATTATTTAACAACTCTTTTTATTGGGTTCTTTTATTTGGGGTTAAGTACATTGTCAGAATAAGTGAGAAATGGATTTAACTTCTGTTAGACAGCTATCATACTGAATACATATTTACTGTGAATGTGTGCAAAAATATATGGCATATAGCTAGAAGTTACATTTATTTCTCACTTATTCTGACAATGTACTTAACCCCAAATAAAAGAACCCAATAAAAAGAGTTGTTAAATAATAGTGAAGTCACGTTGTAATAACAATAACTCATCTCTCTCTCGTTTTATTATTGAGCTTTGCTAAAAGCCACTGTGTCAAGTGTCCATCTTGGGTTGCCGTCCGGAGTTGTCCAATATGGCGGACCATCTCGCACATGCGCAGTACCGATCGGGCAGGGGGACGGATCGGGTAGTGACAGTCACTACCCAATCTGCAGCTCTGCCCGAGATGCTGGACGAGGTGTCGGTCTCGTGGAGAGACCGCCCCTTTAGCAACAAGGCCCCAATCCAGGGTGCCTCCTCCCTGGACTGTGACGGTATGGAGAGGCTCGGCCTGCTCCGCATGCCGCCCATGGAACCGCTGGTGGCAGCCCACCTCCAACCAAGGCTGGCTTCGACACCGAGCAGGAACCCCATGCTACCGGCAAAGGCAGACCGGTTCCAGTCAGCGATGACCGAACGCCGAACGGGCCTATAAAGCCGCAGCTTTGTCCGCCAGGGCACTCAACGTCTCCTCGCTGCTGACCGCCTACCAGGCGGAGCTCTGCGAAGACATGTCGAGCAAACCTGAGCCTGCCGTGTGGGACGAGATCGCGGCGATCACGGACATTTGCCTCCGTGTGCAGCGCTGTGCAGTCCAAGCCACCGGCAAAGCACTGGGAATGATGGTAGTACAGGAGAGAGCCAGGTGGCTCAACCTGACGAACCTTCCAGACCGGGAAAAAGAGGATGTTCTGGACATGCCTATTGTTCCCGAGGGCATATTTGGCTCCGCTCTAGCTTCAATGCAGCTGAGATGCGAGTCAAAAAGGAAGGGAGACGAGGCTCTCCAGCTCTGTCTCCCCCGAAGGGTTCAGCCGCCACGCTGTCTCACGTCCTGCCCGGTTCAAGATACCGAAGCAGCAGAGACCGCAGCCCTTCCCGGGTCCCCAGCCCAGGCACGAGGCAAGGGGGAGCTGGCCAAGAAAATCTCCGGTTCCGGCAGCTGCCTCTCAGGCGCAGCCGACCCAGGTTTTCAGCCACCAGGCGAGGAAGAAGAAGCGGGCGGCCTGACAGCCTCCTCTCCTCTCCTCGATGAAGGAGCTGGAAGTTCCCTGTTCCCCAGCTCCAGAGCATGTTCCAGTGTTAGATGCTCATGTGTTTTCGGGGGGTGCCACCATGCCCCCATCTTCCCGCCGCCTCGAGTGATGCCAGAACGTCATCCTCAAGTTCGCGCCATCAGGGAAATGGACTTAACATCGAAGACAGCAAGTTCCGCTGCCTGTTTAAATCACACAAACACATGTCATCATTGTTGTTTCAGAACAAATCATTTTCCACTGTCGTTTCCAGGCTTGAAGCCAAGGGCGCAGTCAATACAAATGAAAAGAAAAACAATAAAAACAATAAACAGTCTGTCGTCTCCCCCTCTTTTGAGAGCGGCTACGGCCTCTCTCAAAAGACGGACAATAGACGGGATTGTGAAGGCACCACCGCCACGCACATGTGCAGTGTCGGCCGGGGTTGTCAACCTGGGGTACCACCGTGTTCAGACACTAGAGGGCCCCATAACACAAAATAGAGACACTGAGGGCAGACGATAGAGCTGTGACATCTCCGCTCGCTTTGAGAAGCGAAAAGTGGAGGATGCTCACAGATTCTGCTTGGGTTTTCAAGACAGTAACACAGGGCTACAGGCTCCAATTCGCTGTCACCCCCCCTCACTTCTCGGGCATTCTGTATTCACAGGCCCGGGGAGAGTCGGCCCATATTCTAGAGCAGGGGTGGGGGACCTCCGGCCCCCGGGCCGTATACGGCCCGCGAGACCATTTGGTTTGGCCCTCGAGGTAATTTATAAACACACGCAAAAAAGAAAAAAATTAAAGAAATCTAGACCGCAAAATAATTAAACAAGCGAGTGCCTGTTTTTCCTGGCAACGGTCATGGTCCTTGAACACAACACGAGCCAAACGTGTCATCACGTGGTATATGTCTCGTCTGACAGGGGTGTAATTCTGACGGAGAGCACCAGAACGCCACTCCGGGACTTAAAAAAATTGCAGTACACATAAATCCGTAGGCTACACATGCTGCAGTTTTTGCGTGGCTGTGTCTTAGTTGTAAGCCCAGTGGCGATCTGTCATTCTGATCATACAGTCAATAACTTTGTTGTTATTAGCATCTGGTTAGCTAGCTATGCTAACGAATATAAGAAGCTTTTTCTCCAACCAGTGAGGTAAAGGCACATCTTTATATGATCATTATAGTTATCAAAAAACAAGAGAATAAAGTAAACAGGTATAAAATACTATATGACAGTAAAAAAAGTTGTTATTACTAAACAAGAATACAGTTTGAAAGGAGAGTGATTTGTAAAATATCCATAAAGAAAAAGTAAATCTGCTTACAGTTGCACGTGAATGCATGCGCGAGTCATGGCAAGATATCTGGATTAAGAGGTTGCTTTTTCTTTGCACAGCATGAAAGAAAGGCCAAATGAATGTGCTGTGATTTTTAAGCAGAGGTCAATAATTTGTACGGCCCTCGGAGGATGTTGAAAAAATTTAAATGGCCCTTGAGAGGAAAAAGGTTCCCCACCCCTGTTCTAGAGCAAGAGATTTTCTCGCTACTAGAAAAGAAGGCTATATCGATAATACATTACATTGCATTTAGCTGACGCTTTTATCCAAAGCGACTTACAATAAGTACATTCGACCAGGAAGACACAACCTTGAAGAAAACAGAATCATATAAGTACCTCAGGTTTCATAGAGCCAAGCATTTCAAGTGCTACTCAACTGGCTATAGATAAGCCAGTCCTTTATTAGTATATAAGTGCTCTGTTAGCAGTTCTTTGTTAGTAATTCTATCGCTCGAGGTGGAGTCGAAAGAGATGAGTTTTCAGTCTGTGCCGGAAGGTGTGTAAGCTTTCTGCTGTCCTGATGTCAGTAGGAAGCTCATTCCACCATTTTGGAGCCAGGATAGCAAACCCACGTGTTTTTGCTGATGGTAATGATAATACCCACCGAACAGCGTCAGAGCGGCTTTTATTCCAAGTATTTCCTCGTTCCCAAACGGGGAGGGAACGGAATTCGGCCTATACTAGATTTGAGAGCTCTGAACAAATATCTCAAAAGATACAAATTCAGAATGCTCACTCACACTTCTTTGTTGCGTCTCGTGCGCCAAAACGACTGGTTCACATCAGTCGACCTGAAAGATGCGTATTTCCACATCCCAGTATATTATCCACACAGGAAATATCTGAGGTTCGCCTTTCACGGTGTCTGTTAAGAGTACAGAGTACTTCCCTTCGGTCTGTCTCTCAGCCCGCGAGTGTTTGTACGGTGTACGGAAGCCCCGTTAAGACAACAGGGTATTCGCCTTGCAACTTATCTGGACGATTGGCTCCTTCTCGCACAGTCGGAGCAAGAGGCTATTACGCAGACGAATGTCCTCGTAAAACACTTGCTCGACCTGGGTTTCGTAATAAACACAGAAAAGAGCATGTTGTCCCCAGCCCAGACTGTACTCTTCCTGGGCCTACGCCTGAATTCGGTGCCCTTTACAGCCCGCTTGTCAGCAGAGAGAGTGAAAGCCTTCAGGGCTTGCCTCGCTCATTTCCAGCCATGCACGCAAATATGTTCTCTTCAGGTCATGTCTGCGGTTGCTGGGGCTCATGGCATCAGCCATTCTGGTGGTACGACTGGGACGCTTACACATGAGGGAGTTTCAGCGCTGGGTAGCTGCCCTCAGATTGGACCCTGCGCGTCATGGCGCGCGGAGATTGACGGCCCGTCCACACAGCGGCGTGCGCTGACGCTTGCCGGCGGGCGTGTCTGAAACTCGACCAACAACCAATCACATGAATCTCCCGCCCCTGACACACGCAGCGGTTTGATTGGCTAGAGCTTGTACTGGCATATGATTCGATTGGCTGACGCCTCGCCGAGGCGTCAAAAGTTGAACATTGCTCAACTTTTGCAGCGAGCCACGCCAGCTACGCTCCACGTCGCTTCCCACGATGCATTTCGGCTAAAAGTGACGTCACCCCATTCAAAGTGAATGGGGAAGCGTCAACGCACGCCGCTGTGTGGACGGGCCGTGATGATCACTATGAAATGCGTAATGGCACTGCGCCACTGGCTACACCCGACTTTTCTAGTATGGGGCGTGCCTATGGGTGCTGTCCTATGGCGGAAGGTGGTCACCACAGATGCATGTCTGACAGGCTGGGGGGGTATATACGAAGGTCGACCTGTGAGGGGTCTCTGGAGCAGAGACCTCCAACGGTCACACATAAATTATCTGGAGCTTTTAGCGGTGTTCCTCACCCTGAAACGCTTTCTGCCTTTTCTCAGAGGACATCATGTCCTCGTGAGGACAGACAACACGACCACAATATCGTATATAAACCGCCAAGGGGGTTTGCGTTCTCTCCAGTTACACATGCTGGCACGCAAACTGATCTTATGGAGCGGCAGACGTCTCCTCTCTCTGAGAGCGACGCACGTACCGGGAGTGATGAACCTCGGGGCAGATCTACTGTCCAGAGGTGCACCACTATATGCAGACTGGACTCTACATCCAATAATTGTGAGTCAGCTGTGGGTGCGTTATGGCCGAGCCGCCGTAGACCTGTTCGCATCAAAAGAAAATGCTCAATGTCAGCTGTTCTTTTCAATGCGCGATTTAAACGCACCATTAGGCGTGGACGCGCTCGCGCACGTTTGGCCTCCGGTCCTTCTGTACGCGTTCCCACCCCTGGCTCTGATACCCCCAACTCTGGCCAGAGTGAGGGAACAACGCCACACACTTATCCTGATAGCTCCGCACTGGCCTGCAATGTACTGGCTGGCGGAGATATATCAGCTGCTGTGCGGGCAGCCGTGGCAGCTCCCACTACGCAGGGACATACTGTCTCAGGTGGGGGGGGACGATCTTTCACCCACAAATCATTTTTCCAAAACACTAACCAGACAAAGGGATTTCTCCCAAGATGTAGTAACAATGTAAAAAACTCCTTTTAGAACGAAGTAGCAGAAACATATTTTGCATCCCATTTGCAGTTAATAAGTCTTCATTAAGCCAGACGAGCACTCTGAATATTACATACAATACGTTCTCTGCAGCCTGATTTAATGAGGGTCATTTCAAATAATAATTGTTTATGCAAATCTAGCAGCCATAAACAAATCCATGAATACTTTATGTCCACAATAAAAGATAATATCTGTAGTTTCAATGCCTCCAGCTTCGATTTTCTATGAGAACAGAATTAATTTGGAGTTCCATTAGAAGCAAATTAGATGAATATTAAGTGCTCAAAGAAGAAAAATCATATTTTTTCTCCAAGGCATAAAGTGTAGTCCAAACATTTTGTTTTTCAAATTGGGTAGAAAATCTGCAGCTGCTCTTCCACTCTGACTTTTTGTACACGGGGACCCAAGGCCACACACATACAACTTTCTGTTGGTCCAGCTGTCAGCACGCCGTGGAGAAACAATGCTGTTTAGACAGACTTTTGTCCTGAAACTCCTCATCAACATCCTGTCAACCGGGCGCAGAAGATGTGAAGTGTGGACTCAAAGACAAGATGAAATGGAAGCAGTGTAATTGGTCCCGTAATGTGAAACGGCAGGAAGTAAAGAGGGTTTAAGAGCTTCTCGTGGACGTTCCAAACGGGCTTGAGAAAGACAAGTCACATCAGTCAGGACATAGACCAAAATAAAATAAATCCTTGGACAAGTAATCGTCAGTCAGGGTAGATTGCTTAGAATGAAACAGCAAGTGTTTGCTCCTTAGCTGATTCTGCAGATGCTTCATCAGACTGAATCTAATCGCAGACAACTTAGTCTATTTGTTCAGTTCTAATAAAATACTTCCTGTCTTTTCTCTCCTGCTTTATGACTTCAGCAGCTCATATTGTATATGGCAGTGGTGGCGAAGTCCATAGGGACTTGGCTTGGCAACTGAAAGGTCACCAGTTCAAGTCCCGGAAAGACCAAGTGCTACCGAGGTGTCCCTGAGCAAGGCACCGTTCCCTACACGGCTCCCCAGGCGCCGTACACAATGGCAGCCCACTGCTCCTAACACTAGGAAGGGTCAAATGCAGAGAAACCGTTTTGTTACATAGTACCTGTACTACGTAATGACAATAAGTTGAATCTATTTACACTGAAGTAATGTATCAGAACAGTTCGTAAGAAGAGTGGAAATCCTAGAAGCTCATGTGGTTCGCTCAGAAGCACAATCATTTTGCTTAGGTCTGGTTTTAGTCCAAATAAAGCTCACAATATAATACATGTTGTTATGTAATGGGTGTGCGTGTATAGGCTGTTTACATATTCCTCGAGGATGAAGCTATAGGGCCAGGCAAAGCATAGAATGAGTTTAGCTTAAGCACAAATTGGTTTAAAAAATATGAAATAAAAACAATGTGAACAGAAATGTGTTTGAGCAGGTGTTAGACTTCTGAAAAATGATTGTGTATGACTAAATACTAATTCTGAAAGAACACCTTACTTTGAGGAACAAACGTGTCAAACCTTTTGATAAGTTAACACAGGAAAGGTGCATTTGATAAATACAAATCTTGTTTTACAAAGACAGTTTAAGGTTTTTGAGCGCTAACAAGTATTGGGGTTTGTTAATCAAGCCAATGGAAAAGTGCAACCCAGAACAAAGGGTTTCAATTGTAGTGTAAAGACTGGGATGTATTCAGTGCTCTATGAAGCCCCTGCAGGGACACTGAGCCCCTCAGTGTCTGTGCCACTGTAACGGATCCTTTGAAGCACCCTCCAGCGTCTCATTCCCACCAACAAGCCGTTCAAAAGATCCAGGGGAGTTGTTTGAGGTCTCCGAAATCAATGGGCAGCCCCATCATGTGGACAATTAATTAATTGTTGTTTAACAAGACGCTTTCATATGGGAAACAGGGAGGCGTTGTGTATGCTTGTTAACAACTTAATGTCAAAGAGTTTACGGTAAATGCAGAAGAGCTGGAGGACGTCCATGTGCCGTGTCGAGCTTATAGAGCTAAACACAGTATAAATGACCAACCTGGTTTAATATCATCAATTCTGTCACTCCCTCAAAATGACTAATCTGTAAATCTTGGATTGGATTTCAATGCATGTTTGGTTTATAATGATTCTCATTTATAGCATAACGTACCCTCATTCAGACAGGCACTCAAGAGTTGTTACAAATACGCCTTTTGTGAATACAGGGGCTGCCAATTATCAATTGTTATTATATGCAAGTGCCATTAGGTTGTTGACATAAAAATGTAAATCCTTCTGCAATTACTGTGATTTACAAGAACATAATTGTAACTGCATGAAAATGGTGGCATGGAAAATGTGAATGCAATGTGTTGCAAAACAATGGATGGGAGATTTATCTGCCTGCTGCGGTGGGAGGAAAACATAAAAACAAAAAGCCGAAGAATGATTTTGAGCTTTGAGCCCACCTGTCAGGCATACCTGATCAATCTCTCCAACAATCCACCGAGGAGATAAAGATATTTACTTGTGGGGGGTGTGTGTGTGTGTGTGTGTGTGTATCATCCGTCAATTCGCTATTTAATTACAAACAATTATGTTTTACATTAGTCATGCGTCATTCATTTTGCAATGTCGCTTGAACTCTACTGTGGGTGCCGACATAAAAATGGCTTTTTTCGAGGTGTTTTTTTACATTACATTATACTTTATTGTACCTCGAAGCACTAAAAGCATTCATTCAGCTCTCAAAATAATGAGAAATAATTTGCCTCGGGAACACGCATCCATCTGGCATACAGTACAAGACAGCATAAATGGCCATTCAAAGTTTCAGAGGACCCACCGGAGGCTCGTAAATGCTTTTTAACATGTGTTCGGGCTGTGCAGGTGGATTGTATCTGCATAATATAAGCACTTTACAGCTCATTACGGTCAAGTGTAAACTCAGTGCAATTAAAGTTTTATATGGAAAAAAACCGCTTACACCACAGTTCGAGGATGCTTGATTTGAAAAGTACACAGAATGGAAATGAAATGCTAGTTGATGATTAAACCGCCTTATTATTGTACCACTGTGTTCCACTGATTTCACCAAATAGAGACTACGTTTTTTTTTTTAAAGAAGACAATAAATCAGATGTATTTCTTCATCTGTTTGACGTCCAGATGTTGATCACCAGAAATACAATAGTCGATTCATCTTATTTTAGCACTACATGTAAGTGGAGTGCAGTTAAACTTCCAACAGCCTCTCAGCACCTGAGATAGAAGAAATGTAAATATTTTTAACAGCAACACTGAGCTGGACAAGAGAGTTGTCCTTTTTGCTGACGGTGACAGAAACTACCCTCTGTGTCTCTCTGAAAACAAGTACTGTCCTGCTATTCAGCTCCAGGCAGGAGGAACTTGGGAGGAAAGATGTATAAGGTGTCAAACTGAATGACACACATTTCTCTGCACCCTTGCCGAGAGCAAGGGGAAACATTTTGTTCCCGACAGAAAATCAAGCCTCACAAATGGGCAAACAAGGAACAAATGCAATCAGGGATGGAAAAAGAGAGACAGACATAAACTGAAAATGACAGCAAGGGAACCAAAAAGACTTCGTAGTAAGTACTTGAATAAGTGAAAGTGATTTACAAGAAGCATCATACAAAATGTAGAACATGTGATGCTTTTGATCCAGAAATCGATAAACATCTGCCCTGTGATTTGGATGTGCTCCAAAATATGATGGGATCTTTTTTTAGCCCATGGAACAATCTTTCCCAAAATTACATTAAAATCGGGTAAATACTGACCAACCGAAAACCTGACTGAAAACATTGTCCTTGGTGAAGGTAATTAGCCTATATTTTAGCATCTTGACAGAAAATACATCAGCGTACTATTCAAGAACTTTACTTCTTTGCATTGCACTATGACTGAAAACGTTTAGCAGTAGTTTGTCAGTTTGGTTACTGGATGTTAACAATAAAAGCAGTACGTGTTGCAGTTGTTGGCAAAAGAAAAACAGCTTCCTTTGAGGATGAGCCTCTCAGGTTCCAATACCATTCATTTTGTGGAATTAAATCAGAGGCAAGAAAAGGAGGCAAGAAAAGGAGGCAGAGGCGCGACTCCGTTTCTCTCACCACTCTGAACCCAATCAGCACGTCCGTGGAAAAAGCCCAGGATCAATCAATACTAACAAATAGATACCAATGTTATCAATGTAATCCCAGGAGAAACTACAATTCCCTCTTCTTTCTCACAACCCAAAGTCCTGGGCTTCTGCCAGCATGATGAACGATCACAATACAGGGGCAGCCAACTCCAATATATGTGTATTTATCTTCTAAGAAGTAAGGCCATGCTTCCAAAACTCTGGCTATTTGGCAGTGGATGGATTCATTCGTTTTCCTAATGGCTAGTTGTAGGAGAGAAAGGACTTAATGAATACAATTAAGCAGGAAACCAATTTATAAATGTAGCTACAACTTCGATTTTAACAGAAAGCAACACCTGGAGCCAAACGTCTGCGATTTCTCTCACTCTCTGACACACACATGGACATTATCCATGCACACGCACACACTCACAGTCACTGATAGTGTCTGTGTATTTAAATCTTTAGGGGGAGAGTTTCGGGGACTGTGTTGTTCAAGTGAATCTGAGAGGAGAGCTGAACCATCAAAGCTGAACTTATTGCTCTTGAATGGTCCTGAATATTAATGTGTGACCCAGAGCTAAACTCCAGACGAGAAACCCTCTGCATGTGCAGTTGTGCACCAGATCAAATGAACAAATGCTGCCCATGCTAGAAAAGAGAACCAATACATACATCAAGATGCAAAACATTCACCTGTTTGCAATTTACAGATTATGTATCACTTGTATATATGGCACTACTCTATTCTATTTTATTGTATTACTTGCACTGTTGTATCTGTTTTTAGTGTTGCACTGTTGGAGGCGCCTGGGACCTAAGATTTCCATCTACATAACTACACTGTAGCTATATATGTACGAATGACAATAAAAGCCTTGAATCTTGAATCAAGCTTATAATGTGTATTATGGCTGGTAAAAAAACATTTGTCTAGAATATCCTATGATCCAAGATTATCACAGATATATTCAATATGTTCAACCAAAAGCTTCAAAGACATTGCAATACAGAAAAGGCAAAACATAAATGTTGGTAAGGAAAAAAAGGTCAAAATTGACTCGTGTGCCCAAAAAAAGTAAAGACATGTTTATTTTTCATCTTGCTTAAACATGACTTGGTCAAATTGTGGGTGATCTTTACAGACATTTCCGTATGTCATGCATTTTGTGTAAGAACAAACAAACATACTTTCTGAGTCAGTGATGATAAGTATATTGATATTATGGGCTGACAGAGTGCGAACCATTTCACTGATCTCTTTCCTCTGAAATTCAATGTAATCTTTTTCCTTTTGGCCAGCAATTTAAAGTCACCCTCAACTCAGAAATTAGTTTTGGGTATTGCTACTACTCAGAACTCCATTGACCTTCACTGTTCAACATGATGTATGTGCAGAGTTTGACACTAATGCGGCTTTCACACCAGCGCTTTTTCCTTTCTAGCTCCGAGCTAGAGCTTTTCTGGTTCAGCTCCGGTTTCCCTTTTCTGCTCCCGCTCTGTTCACACTGCCCAGAGCCCGACTGGTGCTGCTGCTGCTGCGTCATGACGTCACCGTTTACATTGCTGATTTGCTCCCCAAAGGCATTACGGCGCTCACAACAACAACAACAACGACGGGGAACTGAGGTTACGTACTGTAACCCAGCTTCTATAAGTATAGGCGCAGCCCTCTAAGGCTATCGCTATTGGGTAATCCCACTGCATGTGTGCAGCACTGACAGACTTACGGCCCGTCTACACTACAGCGTCGACAGCGTCGAAAGCTCCAATCTGCCCATTCACTTTCAATGGGGTGACGTCACGTAGCCTCGCTTTTTCGCCGAACTGAATTGTGGGTAGCAGAGCGGTCCGTCTCAGGCGTCTCCGGCGACAGAAGTTGAACAATGTTCAACTTCTGACGCCGGAGACGCCGGAGACGCCGGAGTAGCCAGCGCCAGCCAATCAAATCCCGTTTCTCAAAATCTGACAGCTGAAGCCGTAGCCAATCAAACCGCGTCTAAGCTGGGAGAGATATCCCGCCGTTCATTTCTATATTTCAAAAAAAGTCGGAGGAGAAACTAACTATCGCCGTAGCAAATCACCCGGTTTTGTATGACCAGACCCTCTTCACCTACCGGGATACAAACCGGAGGAACCAGGCATGGAGGGAGGTGGCAGAGACAGTGGGTGAAACTGGTAGTTTTTCTCCTGTTTGGGGAGTTTATATATATATATTGCTCCCATACAATCCCCGGGGTTTTTTGCTTTGTATGTCGGGGGCGGGAGATTCATGTGATTGGTTGTTGGCCGTGTTGCTTGAATAAAATCCCCAAGCTCCAGACACGCCCAGCTCCAAGCTATTTTTGAAGCTGTAGTGTGGACACTCCGTTAATCTACGCCCACCTATGACGTGGACCCCACCTCCGGCCTCACTTCCGTATAAATAGGAAGTAGGCCCGTCCAACTGCTCCCACACAAACAGCTTTTCTTCAGCTATTCGCGGAGCCAGTGGGGCCCGAACCTTAGAGGGCTGCGCCTATACTCATAGAAGCTGGGTTACAGTACGTAACCTCAATTATATTTCGTATAAGGCTTCGCCCTCTAAGGCTATCGCTATTGGGTTAAGGGCGAAGCAGGATGTAGTCCACGCACCACTGGTCCGTCCGTAACCAGAAGCACAAAACTCATCTACTCAATTAATAACCCATGCGAAAAAGAAAGGAGCATCCCAGTCCCTAGAAATATAGCATTATTCCAAATGAATATTCTCTTTAAGGGAATGAAGGTGAATACCCCTCATTTAAAAAAAGTAGAGATAAACATATCCCACTTGTTAAAACTATAAAAGAGGGGCAAAAGGGGCAGCTCTCTGAATGCCGATAGGCAGGAGAGAGGGCACGCCGTTTAGTCCCTGATATTACTCAATCTGACAGAACACTCAGTACTGAATGTGTAAGAGAGGAATGGGAGACATCCCTCAAATAAAAACGCATAAAAGAACAGGGGGAAGACCAAGATGCAGCATTGCAAATGTTTTCCACTGTCATTCCTCTATGCAACGCCATAGAGGTTGAAATTCCTCTGGTGCTGTGCGCTTTGACGTTTTCTGGGGGATCCACCCCAGAGTATACATACGCCTGTGACACAGCCTCACCCAACCAGTGTGACAGCCGCTGTGCAGACAGAGGCTGCCCTATTGAGTGCTCTCTGTAATGCACAAACAGGCGCTGAGAATTGCGCAACGTGGCTGTGCGTGCAATATAACATGACAGCGCACGTACGGGACAGAGGAGATGAGATGTGGCTTCTTCCTCTGATGTGTGAGGAGGAGGGAAGAAACCATCCAAAGTGATCCCTCTCGATCTAAAAGAGCTTGTGATCACCTTTGGCATAAAAACCGGGTTAGGGCGCAAAACAGCTGAGCTTCCATCTCCTTGGATCTGGAGCATAGACTGTATATATAAATGGACGTAGGGTCCGTGACGTCACCCATAGGATTCTGCAGAGTTGCCGTGAAGCCCTTAGTAGGCGGAGTCGGGCACTAACGGCTCGACAGTGACGTCAGAGTTAACCCTTCTCCAGCCTGCTCCAAATAAGGGCAAAGAGGCGGAGCCGAGGCGGGACCTGCTGCCACCGGGCTGGAAGTTCCAGAGCTAGCTGAAGCTACCAAGCTAAGCTAACATGCTCCCCATCTGCACACTGCCGTCGCATTTTACGTTTCTAAGGTAAGCGGCCATGAAACTATTCAGCAAAACTATAAATAATAATCTTGAAGTTATTGAGTTTTTAGCATAATACTTCAGAATCTTAAAACCCCTTAACGTTTGTATGCAATTGTGCTAAATTCAACTCTGGAATCAAGCAAATATTAATATGTTTGCATGACATTAGTTATTTATATTTTGATATCACTTAACCATACGTTTAATACATTTAATTCAAGCTAAGGTACATGTGATGGTAGCTAGTTAGTGCTCTTACCTGTGAGGCCAACAGCATAATAACCAGACTATCATTAAAAATAAGTACCAGTTCTAGATCCTTGACTTTAGACAAACAATTCAAAAGACAAAATGTATTTAAAGACCAATCTTTATTTGAATGTGCCTCTTAACCAGAGATATTAGTTATACAGTAATAGTATTGACAATCTAAAAAAACTGAGCAACTCAACCGTCAACTTTATGTTTCTTATTGTCTAAAGCATTTATTATTTTCATTTCCCCCCTCTCATATTCAGTGTGGACGGATTGAGACAGCGTGGTGTCCAGAGGGCTGCAGAGACTTCAGGGAGAAACCTCTGTGTGATGGACGTCCTGTCTGTTGGTTTGGAGAGGACTGAGGGTCTTTCCTCTGCGAGGAGGACCAGGGCTGATGAAGGAGCCCATGCTGGGCAAAGCTGATACCAACTGCAC
Organism: Pseudochaenichthys georgianus; assembly: GCF_902827115.2. Lineage (NCBI taxonomy): Eukaryota > Metazoa > Chordata > Actinopteri > Perciformes > Channichthyidae > Pseudochaenichthys > Pseudochaenichthys georgianus. The sequence continues at coordinate 21,095,028 of NC_047516.1, forward strand.
AGGCCTAGTCTGTCACTTTATTTGACTAAATGTGTTTACTTATACATTTAATAGGTTTACACCTTCTGTCCATATGTGCTTTTTATTTAAAACATTTGATTAACTTTTGGTTCACATTTCGATAAACTGTATTTGTATTTGCATCTTTTTGTCCATTATTCTTACTGAAAATGTTATATTACACATTCACATCTGACTGAAGATTGGCCCCATTTATTTGTGACGTTGCAAACTCTGCGGTACAAGGCACAAGCGATGTGAAGCTCATAAAGTGAGGCAAATAGAAATAATCAGCTGATGGAGTGTAGATGTGGAAATAGCTGCATTCGATCAGCTGACTGTTTTTACAATAAAAGTTGTTTATAGTGAATGTCCTGTACTGGTCTTAAAATCTCATAGCATCAGCTTTTAATGATCCTCTTGGATGTTCTTCTTGACCCTCAGAGAAGGAGAACATGTCGTGTCTTTCAGGCATGTCCTTTCCTAACAAAAATGACAGGAAACATAAAACATATTATTGCAGAACAAGTGTGTTATTTATGAAAGAGGTGTGTTTGTGTGTTTAGGGGCTGTAGATATCATTATTTTGTAATTGTAATGTTTTTTTTGTATTTAAACAATGAGCTACAAAGACAATCAGATTATGAATGAACAGTATGAAGTTCATCAACATTGAAATATATGTTATTATCAAAATAATATTTAACTGTTATCAAAACGTAGTGCAACTGTAGAAGCTTGCTCTGTTGTCTCACTGAAAGAATAACTTTTACCACGTTTTTTTACAGACAATATTGAGAGATAAATCTTTGCCTTCAATACATTACATTAGAAAGCTGACAAAGTCATATTGCTAAATATCTAAATGTAACTTTTTGCATGGAATAAACCCTCAACTGAACTGATGTGTAGGTGATCTAGTATTTAGTATTGTTTAATGGAATGTATATCAGTGTATTCACTGCTGTGAGGAGTCCAGTTCTGCCTCTCACTCTCTGGTCCAGCCTGTCTGCATCACCTGGACACCTTAAACAAACAGATATATATATGTAAGTACCATGTGTACAAACAATATAACTGATTCTCTTCTGTTGAACATGTTGGATTGTGTATTGTCCGAGTCAGGGTCCTTTTTATTTTACTGTAACTTTGGAAGTTGTGTTACCAATGCTTACTGTTTATGTTATATCAATTTGTAATAAAATTAATAAAAACAACAAGGTTTGGGTTCGTTCTTCAGATGACTGTGACGTTAACGTGTAAGCTCGATAATGAACTCCAGCTCAACCAACCATATTGTAATATCTAAGTAATCATCTTGAAATATGACATTAATAATTGTAATATACACACATCTTATTGTGAGGTTGATTTCACACACACTACTTCGACATTAACTTGTCTACATACTTGAGCATAGCCAATTTAAATTAACCTTAGCGATGCATACAGTTCCTCCTACATAATAAAATATCTCTAAGTTACAAGGATGTAACCTTATTTTATCAACCTCAAACAGAAGCCGTTTGTTCAACAGTATTATCCCACTTAACGCTTAACACTTGTCTATTTAGTTTTAACCTTTATATAGTGTTACAGTCTATGATTTTAACTTGGAGGGTACGATTACAATCGTTAGCACCGATTTAGCTACCACTAGCTTACATGCTAACCCAAGCCTTACCATTCATTACGTAGCTGATTAAAATCATTAACACATAAATAAAGCACTCGAATTTCACTTACCGCATTCATGCACCGTCTGTTTTAACGGCAGAGCGAGTCACAATAGTCCGATATATAAGCATGAAGAACAAACAACCACGGCCGGCTACAAGTTGTGTTTCCTGGATGAGCTGAGCAGGCAGAGTCCCTGTAGCTTCACGGAGCAGCTAGCAGAGAGACAAGAAGCTAACAGCGGCAGGCACTTGACAGAGCCGTCACTCAATGTGACCACGCCCTAATTTATGCACACACTTTAAGACCTAATATAAATAAAAGGGTCGCGTTAGAAAACAATTCACTCTCAGATCCATAATCATGAAGGTGGAATCTAACTATATCGATAATAAAATGTATGGAGCCAGGGAGAGAAACATGTTTTTTTCTGCTGTAAAGTTGGGCATTTTAACATGGGGGTCTATGGAAATTGCTCCTTTCTGCAGCCATCGCCTATCGGCCAATATATGAACTGCAGTGTGTGACACTTCCGTATTGGCTTCACGGCTCTACCCCACAGTTTGCCGCTTGATCTGGAGACATGACGGAGCCACAGAGAGAGCAGACACATCACTCACCCTTTAGCTGATGTGAGAGCCAATAGCAGAGCTACTTTGGCTGACAAGAACTTCAGGGGGACCTGATCTAAAGGTTCGAATGGAGCTTAGTGCGCGTAACACTAAGCCAAAACCCCATTGAGGCGCCAAAGCGCGTGACACATGTCTGAGTCTCTGTGCTCCCCGTAGAAAACGTTTTGTCAGAGGGTGACTAAACACCGTGCTGACCCCAAACCTACGTGGCAAGATGAAATGGCAGCAGCATATGTTTTTACCGTGCTATAAGCCAATTCCTGTCCAGCAACAGCTGGAGGAACGACAGCACGAGGCAGGGGGGCCAACGGGGTCCAGTCTTTTCCCTGCACACCACACGGAACGCTGTCCATTTGGCTGTGTAGGATGTGTGTTCAGCAGCTGCGCTGATCGAACACCTCCCTGGCGATTTATGTAGGCCGCCGCTGCTTTGTTGTCTGTTTGAATCAACATATGTTGATTGTACAGCCACGGGACGAAGTGCTGGAGCACTTTCCATACGGAGAGTAATTCCAGCACGTTTATATGGAGAGACATGTGAGCCAGCCACTGTCCTCCCACTGCCTGCGACATGCACGTTCCTCAGCCTGCGAGAGATGCGTCTGTGAACACTGCGGTGTGTGACGTCACTCTGCTCAGTAGCCCCCCCACTGACGTGGAGATTTTTCCAGTGGGTCAAATCCAAAACCACGGAAGGAGGAATGTACACCATGCGTCTCCTCTGACGCACGGGGTCGATGCACAGGCGAATAAACCACCTGACCAGCTGATATCATGCCTAACAGCTGCATCACGGAGAGGGCTGTCACCACCCCGCGGGGTGTGATGCGCCGGAGGAGAGCTGTCACTTTCTCCCCTCTCCGCTGTGAGAGTCGCGCTCTCATGCGGGCTGAGTTCAATTCCACTCCCAGTTAAAAAGATAACCTGGGAGGGATGAGGACAGCTCTTCCTCCAGTTGATAATGAAACCCAGGTTTGACAGATGAGATACGAACTGTATCGTCTGTAAGCCGCTTCCTCCCTTCCTGGAGCGAGCCAGCCACAGCCGGTCGTCCAGGTAAAATAACACTCTCATCTCCATTCTGAGTAGCTGCTCCAACCGTCTCCACCCACTTTGAAAAAGTCCGTGGAGCCAGGAATGAGAAACACAGGAAATTCTGTGTTTCGGGATGATGGTTATGTGGAGGAATGCATCCTTCAGGATTATGGATGTGAACCAGTCTCCCTGGTGAACACTCCAGAACCTGTTTGATCGTCAGCATGGGAAAAGGCCATTCCCTTGTTGGACACTGACAGATCGAGGATTCAAAAACCCTGATTTTCTTCCCCATGAGGAACCCTGGAAAAAAGCTTTCTTTTAACAAGAGTTCCTGCTGCTCTGCACGGAGCGCGAGACACTGTTCACGGGATAACAGGGTTCCCTGTATCCCGAAGAACTGCGGGGGGGAGAGAAGAACTGCAGAGACTACTCTCTGCCCATCCGCCTGCTCATCCATCTGTCCATCAGACACACTCGCCGCCACCCTGAGTACCATCCAGTACTCTGATAGCGCCGGGTGTACATTCTCTGGATGTGCTGTGGTTGGTGGCAAACCACGCCAGAGCCCTCCACACGCTGCATTTCACACAGGCTCTCAATATGTCGCCGTTTAGGAGAAGACTCGTAAACTGCGCGTTCACGCTCAACCTCACTAAGGGATGAGCGGAGGTGTGTGCAGTGCTGTCCACACGAGGCGTAATAATGGCCCTCCGTGGGTTTATTACGACCGTGGGTAGGAGGTACGTCTGAGACAGAGGAAAAATCCATGCTGCCTAAACCCAAAAAGTTTAAAGGTAGACGGATTGAATAGTAAGCCCTGCTGTTTTATTAACCGATAAGTTAAAAAAAAACAGCCGGCTTAGGCAGCGAGCCATGCTGCCAAGTAACCAATAGGCTATTGGCAGCCGGCTTAACCGGGGAGCCTTGCTGCATATTATCTTCCATCTGTCCATTGAACCCACGCGCTGCCACTCAGCGCGCCAACCTGCTCTGGATGTGCTGTGGTTGTCATGGTGACGAGCCACGCCAGAGCCCTCCAGACTCTGCATTTCACACAGGCTCTCATTATGTCCACTGTAACACATTTTCCTGTCAAACAACAGTAAAGCGCCGGCAGTCTCTTCACAGACGCCTGCACTTCACTGCCATACCACAGTACTCATACTGTGAAATGATTTTACAGCCTTTCTCATTAACAGTAAAATACCGGCAGCAGAGACGCCAGCAATACACTGAAATTATACAGTATTCATACTGTTGGACAATTTCAGTTTATCACTGTAAAAAATTAAATAATTCACAGTAACATTCTGGTTAGGGGGCTGCCAGTAGATTAGTGCTGAAAATCGGCTGAAAAATAACAGTAATTGCTTACAATGTGAAACTGGACACCGAGGTGCGTTCACGCTCAACACCCCTAAGGGATGAGCGGAGCTGTGTGCAGTGCTGTCCTCACTGTAATAATGGCACTCGTGGGCTCATTACCGTGTGTAGGAGGTAGGTTTGGTACAGAGGAGAAAAACCGAGCTGCCTAAAAACCAATAGGTTTTAAAGACAGCCTATTTATGCAGCGAGCCATGCTGCCTATAACCGACAGGTTAGGGGCAGCCGGCTTACCCGGTGGGCCTTGCTGCTTATTATTATTCATCTGTCCATCGAACACACGCGTCGCCATTCTGAGTAATATTCTGAGAGCGCGCGACATGCTCTGGGTGTGCTGTGGTTGTCATGATGACGAGCCACGTCAGAGCCCTCGCCGCCGTTGCCCGTGAAGCAACCCAAGAGGGGCCCGGACCGAAAAGCTGCGAGGGGGCCTCCACAGGCTGCATCTCACACCAGCTCTCATCCTGTCTCTGTTTAGGAGAAGGCTCGTAAACTGGACATTGAGGCGCGTTCACGCTCAAACCCGCTGAGGAATGAGCGGAGGTGTGTGCAGTGCTATTCACACAGTGCGCAATAACAGCCCTGGGCTCATTACGACCGTGTGTAGTAGGCACATCTGGGACAGAGGAAAAAAACGTGCTGCCTGCTAACCGACAGGTTAGGAGCATCAGGTTTAAACGTCAAGCCTTGCTGTCTAATAACCGTCTGGTTAAATACAGCTGGCTTGCGCCACGAGCCCTGCTGCCTGCTGACTGACAGGTTACAGCCGGCTCTTGCACCTCCACACGCTGTATTGCACAGCGGCTCTCATAATGTCGCCGGTTAGGAGAAGGCTCGTAAACCGGACATTGAGGCGCGTTCACGCTCAAACCCGCTTGAGGAATGAACGGTGTGTGGAGGCATATCTGTGACATAGGAAACAAGCCTGTGCCGTCTAATCAACCGCCAGGTTTTAAAGACAGCCGGTTTGTGCCGCGAGCCCTGTTGATAACCGAAAGGCTATGAGGCAACCGCTTATGTCATCCGGAGGAGAGCTCTCCTGAACTGGGGGAACGGGGAGATCTCATTAGGCGGCTGCCTTTCCGATGATCTCCGGGAGTTCCTGGAGAATACCGCCTATACGGCAGAGCCGAGATGGCGGATAGTGTCAGCCCAGCAGCCGAACCTAAAGGCTCGGCTGCCGGGCCGACACCGGGCCCCGCCCTGTCTCCCCCGCCCGGAGGAGAGGGAGGATGGGGCCGGGGGAACCACATGGTGATCCGTGAATGGAGGGGAAGGAGTCGCCTGACTGCTGCCCGCCACTCGGATCCAATAATCAAGGGTTTGGCCAATCATCCCCGCCCGCAGCCGCGAGAGCATTCGCTCTCTGCTGTCTGTGGGCCAGAGGAAGACGGACACAATGAGTGCACGACACCTGGGGATTGAGAGCCGCGTTTGCGTGCTCCAATCCCCGGCAGGACTCACCTGTATCGTCTGTGTAAAGCCGCTTCCTCCCTGGAGCGAGCCAGCCACAGCCGGTCGTAATTCATATGTCGGCTAACCCCGAGCCCCGCCCTGTCTCCCCCGTCCGGAGGAGAGGGAGAATGGGGCCAGGGGGAAATGTTTGCTCTCTAGTAAACAGCTCTGAAAAGAGCTTGTGCCTGTACAGTGCTTCTGCAACGGAGTGCTGAAGAAAAGTGGGAGCAGTTGGACGGGCCTACTTCCTATTTATACGGAAGTGAGTCCGGAGGTGGGGCCCACGTCATAGGTGGGTGTGGATTAAGTCTGTCAGTGCTGCACACGTGCAGTGGGATTACCCAATAGCGATAGCCTTAGAGGGCGAAGCCTTATACGAAATAGAACTGCGTCGGGTCGATGATCGTGTTGCACAATCACACAAAGCCAGATGAAATTAAATAACGACTTCTCCAACCTTATACTTTGCTCCAGAGTGCCGTGGTTCATTGTTTATTAATGTGTTTCTGCGGCATTTACCGACCGCTGCAGTGTTAGCTGCTCTTCCACGGGAGTTTATTCTCCCGTTAGCTCCCGGTTAGCTCACACTGCAGCGGCCGCTCTAAAGTATTCACTGTCCGACTCACACAAGCAGCTGATACATATCCCCAGTTCCCCTAAGTGAATGTGTGTCAGTCTGAATTGACGCTGTTTGGCATCACAACGCTGTTAAAATATAAAATGGGTGATGTTAGCATAGCAACCGAAGCAACCGAAGCTAAACTGACTACTTGCTATTGCTATCCTATTGTGGCATACACCGTTTTCTACAGGCACATTTTACCGGCGTAATTTTATTATGATTCTACTTGTGATAGTCGGACACGACAACCTGTGCAGCCCATGTATTGATTCCATCCGATAGCTGCTATAATACAAAACAACACGTCTGCCTCTCTCCACAATGATCAATAACAGTGAACGGATGGTCAAAGTAAGGTACAAATACACAGAATCACACGAAGCCTGGTTAGTGTTGCCTGACTTTATAAAGTGTGTTTATAAGCACTACTGCTTGTAGGCAGGCATAACAGTCGACCCATGTTCAGGGGAGGTGGGTTTAGTTTCCTGCACGCCTCGACTTAAGAGAGACGTAAGCGACGCCACCTCTTAGCTCCAAAGCTCTTGCCTCTAGACCTATGCTCTAGACCAGTGCTTCTCAGTGTGGTCCGCGGACCACTGGTGGTCCGTGAGCACACCCTAGTGGTCCGTGAGTAGCCTGAAAAAATGTCACATTTTAAATACATTTATTTATTTAGGTTTTCTGCACCCTCGCGGGAATATCTCCGCAATGGAGCGAGTTTAAGTTTCACTTGCATGATATATCCCAGATAAACACCTTAATCACACATGTTGCCACTTGTTACCATTTTCAGGCGATTTGTAAAAAACCGATGTGTTTTTGGATATTTGTCGAGTTAGGTGGTTCGCGAGTGTTTTTGTATTGGTTAAGTGGTCCTTGGTATGAAAAAGTTTGAGAAACACTGCTCGAGTCTAGACCGACAATTTTTTGGAGCTGGAAGTGAACCGGATTCCGGAGCTAAGAGGCGGTTGCCGCTGCGGTGTGAACAGGAAAAACCGGCACTTTTCAGGCTCCGAGCCGGAGCTGAAAACGCGTTGGTGTGAAAGGGGCATAAAAGGCTGTTTTAACATGAATCTGCAGAAGGAGAAACGTTCCTCTGAGCTGTTCTTAAATTACCGTGTGACATTACAGCCATGACTCAGAAGTAATTTGAAGTCCGATACACAACTCACACAAGAATGATGTTTATAGATAAATCAGTGCACAAACACTATAAAATATGACTTAGTTATAGTGCAAGTAAGCAACATTTCTTGTCCTGCAATTAAACGTTTGAAACATCTGCATATTCAGAAATGGATTTTCTCCAAGAAGAACAAAGAGTAGCTCTCAAGGTTGACATTTATCAAAACAGAGTATTTTTTATTTTTTAAACCATGTATGAAAATGCTCTGTAATTATCAGAACTCCCACCCATACACAGTTTCCCCCATAATTATCCAAGCAAAGCAAAGCAAAGTATGAAAGCCATTTTGTCACAAGGCACAACCAACAAAGGAAACTTACACCTAAAAAGCTCACATTATTATTATTTTGGAATATCATGGCTAAATGTATATATTTCGTTATTAACAGATGCCTTATTGTGTTGTTAAATACTATCAATATTAAAATAGAAATGCAAAATCATGATTTGTAGTGTAAAAAAACAAGATGGATAAGGATTTGGATTTGGGCATATATCTAAATATATCCTTTCTCCAGTCCAGTGTTCCTATCCAATCCAGGATTACTACTGCATAGATCCTCTTCTAGCCTGTACCTCTTCAAGTTAGGAACAAGTGGCAGTGATCCCAATTCTAAAAATAATTCAGTCAATTATGTTCACATATTATACCGTTTGACTCAGGTTTGATTCAAAGCCTAAAAAGGAGAGGCTTGGGTAATGAACACAGCCCACAGCCTCCTCCTGTCTAATCAAGCCTTGGAGGAGTTCTCCCACTAAAATCTTAAATCCACTACACACAGGACTGAGGATGATTACATCGCCCTGACTGCCTACATTGCACCAATCTCACTGATGGATAGATCTCTGCTGTCTGTGAATCAGCTGCTGGGGGACATAATGTGGATGAAAATGCCTCAATAAGAGTGTCAAGTATACCGACGACTACACAGAGAGGAATCAATAATCTATTACTTTCTACTGTTTCTGTGTCTTAATGGGTGTGTGTGAGTGTGAGTGTGTGTGTACGTGTGTGTAGTCCTCTATGAAGTTTAAAATCAGATTAACATTTCAATTAGATAATTTGAATGTATTGCACAAGCCTCAAATAGACCCTCTGATGGCAAGGTGGGCAGACTTGAACTATTTATCATAATAAATGTCCCTTTATCAATGGCATTTTGAAGACATTTTGATCAAATTATGATCACCAGCGAGACTCAAAACTCCCAGAAATGATAAATATTTAAATGTGAGTTAAATGTATGCAGCTCAGGTAGATCCCCCACAAGTTTCAGCTGAGATAAAATGTGTTTCAGACTCTTGCAACGACCTTTGCAATGCGCACAGTAATTGAATGTGCGGACTCATTAACGAATGGAATATATTTGATCTCCGATTAACCAGCAGGGAGAGAAGTTGACAACGTCTGTTTTGTCCATTGATTCAGGTGACTCCCTGTTGTGACACATCACCAATGACAGAATAACGCAGAGAATAAGAACAACAAATAAGCTTATAATTAAATGCATGCGTATAGAAGTAATGGATGAGGGGATACAAAAGTTCACATTACTGAATTAAATACAGAGATGAAATAAGATGTGATCCTATCTGACACAAACAATAAACTCAAATACCTACTCTTGGTTCAACTCATCCACACAGTGCGTAAACAGCTGTTGCTCTTACCTATTCTGAGGACTTGAGGGGAGCTCAGACAGAGCTGCAGCGCGAAGAGAAGACAGAAGAAAAGTCTCCTTGGTTCCTCCATTGTGCTTCAGGGAACTCACCGCGGGCATTGACACCATGACAGGAAGACACGGCCTCTATCAGAGCGCAGAGACACCTGCCGTGCCATCATGCCAGCGCACAACCCACGTTTTATTCCCAATGAAATGCTCTCCACTCTGCATCAGGATGTCGCACAGAAGAAACGAAGAGGTATCAACAGCGTGGATCAAAACTTTCCTGTACAAAAATCCAATTCTCATCTTCTGTGGAAAAACTGTGGGTAAACAAACAGTAGTGAGCACGTCCACTTTCACGCACTGGTCCAACGAGGAGGCTGAGCTGAAGGCAGAGAGCCCGCGGAACAGCGATAACACGATGAAGAGGCATTCATTTCCGGTAAGAACTTTCAAAATAAAAATTGTAGGATACACATGGGCGGTGAGATTGTTGAGAAGTTATTTTCTCTATCCAAATAAGTGAAGTTATGTGTGTTGCCGGTATGCTTGTATTTCATAATCATAAAGGTCATAATACTTGGTCTAACCTTAAGCTTTCCATCATGGCAGTTGAAACCCATACTGTATTGTACTTCTACTATACAAATTGGGCTGTTTGACCAAAAGTGGTTGAAATATATATATTTTGTATTATATTATATTTTTTTAATTGAAATACCAGTTTTTACACTGAATAGTCCGGTTATCTCTGTATTCGGTATGGATTAAGAAGCAGATGGATTGGCAGCGGCTCTCCACCGGTCCTGATGAGGGGAGAATAATCTTCAGGTTATGGGCAGATGCCAGATTATCTCTCACTGCAGACAAGGTCTTATCTGAGTAGGTCACTGGAAGCCTTCCCATAACAAATACAGGACAGGGTAATGGTTTTTTTGTACTGATTGAAAAAAAATAAGAAAAAAGGAGTAAGAGATGTGCTCTAACAGCTGCCCTCAGACTTAAACACATTTTTGTATCTTTAAAGAGAACAATCTGAATACATATTTTGTTTCATGTTTTTTATAAATATTTGAGTATATGAAAGAGGGATTGTTGTAGCTCGTGACATGTATTTACTTTTGGGTTTTTGTAGTTTGTTCACTCTGGACGGTTGTGTGATACCGTGACATTTGAAAAAGGCAAAGATTCACATTCTTCATCTCCTCAAGACATACGTCAGAACTGACATTTGGTTTATCACAATGTCTGTCAACTGTCTCGAAGCCAGAGAGCACCAGACAAAAAGCTGCCAACTTCAACCTGGACCTCTGACAAAACAGACAAACTTAATTAACTCAGGAAATGACCATCAGCCTCTCCAGAAGGAGACCTTGGGCAATAGCCCAACGCTAAACTGTCACGATTCTCATGTCATGTCACATTTCTATGTCTAGGTTTGGGTGTTTTTGCTGTTCTCTCTGTCATGTTTTCCTCCTGGGTTATTGTCTGGTCCTTTTCCCTGTGTTTTTCCTCCTGTCGTTAGTTTCCCTGGTGTGTCTGATTACCCAATTGTGTTCACCTGTGGCACCTGTGTCACCTTTTCTCCTCCCTCCTCACCTGTGTCTTGTTTGTGTGATTAGTCTTGTGTGTATTTAAGTTCTGGTTTTTCTGTCTGTCTTTGTCGGTTCGTCTTGTGTATTGGCTTGTCCTCGGTGAGTGTTCTGTTCTGTCATTGTAATTTTAGCCTTGAAATAAAGGAATTTGACGTTAATCTGCATTTGGGTCCTACCTGCTTCACACATCGTAACATTACGAACCGACCATTATGGACCCAGCAGACTCAGCCCATTTGATGCTACAGGCGGAAAGTCTTGGATACTCTCTGGAATACATTTTTTATACATGGAAAGGCGCCTCATCTAGACGGGGTAGAGAGGCTGCGTTGAAGGAGGCACGTCAGGAGGTTGCTCGCAAGCCCTGGCTCTGGAGCTTGTTGCCCGAGTGGCTTAGGGTTTTCTCACGTAGCCCTGAGTGCCAGTCTGCATGTTCTGACCCTTTCTTGGGGTCTGGTCTGGCGTTTGGAGGTCCACGAAGCCTCCAAAAGACTCCGAAGAGACGCAAGGCCAGGGTTCCAGCCCCAGTTTCGGCTCCAGAACCGGCCTACAAGGCCATGGATCCATGCACCAGTACCGGTCCACGCAGCCACGCGTCCATACTCCATTACCTGGCTTACACAGCCAGGGTCCAGGCTTCCGCTCCGCCCCCAACAGCCATGGTTCCGGTTCCAGTGCCGGACCCAGCAGCCATGGTTCCGTGCTCCAGTACCATCCCACATAGCCATGGTACTGTGCTCCAGTACCATCCCACACAGCCATGGATCCGTGTTCCGGTTCCTTGCCCAGCAGCAATGGTTCCGACTCCTGAACCGGTCCCCACAGCCATGGTTCCGGCTCCAGAACCGGCCCATGCAGCCATGGTCCCTGCTACAGAACCGGCCCACACAGCCATGGTCCCAGCCCCAGTCATGGCCCCAGCAGCCATGGCTCCGGCCCCAGCAGCCATGGTTCGGGCTTCAGTACCGGCCCCAGTAGCCATGGTCCCAACTCCAGTTTCGGCTCCAGGACTGGCTCTCCGGCCGACGCCAGCTCCCCATGTCCTGTTGCCTTACCGGCCGACTCCAGCACCTCGCCTCCTGTTGGCTGTCCAGCCGGCGCCAGCTCCCCGAGTCCTGTCGGCGTACCGGCCAACGCCAGCTCCCTGAGGCCTGTTGGCGTACCGGCCAACTCCAGCACCTCGTCTCCTGCTGGCTCTCCAGCCGACGCCAGCTCCCCGTGTCCTGTCGGCGTACCGACTGACACAAGTTCCTTCTCAAGACCCATGTCAAGTCCCCTCTCGACTTCCCTCTCAAGTCCCCTCTCAAGTCTCCTCTCCAGTTCCCTCTCGAGTCTCCTCTCAAGCTACCTCTCGAGTCACCCCTCAAGTCACTCCTCGAGTCCCCTCTCGAGTCCCCTCTCGAGTCCCCTCTCAAGTTCCTACCCAAGTCCCCCCTCAAGTTTCCTCTCAGGTCCCCTTTCGAGTCTCTACTCGAGTCTCCTCTCAAGTTCCCTCTCAAGTCTCCTCTCGAGTTCCCTCTCAGGTCTCTTCTCGAGTCCCCTCTCAAATCCCCTCACGAGTCCCCTCTCGAGTCCCCTCTCAAAACACTTCTCAAGTCTCCTCTCAAGACACTTCTCAGGTCCCATCTCGAGTCTCTTCTCAAGTCCCCTTACAGGTCCTCTCTCGAGGCCCCTCTCAAGGCCCCTCTCCAGTTCCCTCTCAAGGCCCCTCTCCAGTTCCCTCTCCAGTCTCCTCTCCAGTTCCTACCCGAGTCCCCTCTCGAGTTCCTACCCGAGTCCCCTCTCGAGTTCCTACCCGAGTCCCCTCTCGAGTTCCTACCCGAGTCCCCTCTCGAGTTCCTACCCGAGTCCCCTCTCGAGTTCCTACCCGAGTCCCCTCTCGAGTTCCTACCCGAGTCCCCTCTCGAGTTCCTACCCGAGTCCCCTCTCGAGTTCCCTACTCGAGTTTCCTCTCGAGTTCCCTATCGAGTTCCCTCTCGAGCCCCCTCTCAAGTCACCTCTCGAGCCCCCTCTCAAGTCACCTCTCGAGTCTCCGATCAAGTTCCCTCTCAAGATTCGTCTCAAGTTTCCTCTCGAGTTCCCTCTCAAGCCCTCTATCGAGTTCCCACTCAAGTCCCTACTCACGTGTCGTTGGAGGTTCCGCTGGGGGTCCTGCCAACCCTGTGTCCTGTGCCGTTGGAGGCCCCGCTGGGGGTCCTGCCAACCCTGTGTCCTGTGCCGTTGGAGGCCCCGCCGACTACTCTTCTGCCGGGGGTCCTGCCAACCCTGTGTCCTGTGCCGTTGGAGGCCCCGCCGACTGCTCTTCTGCCGGGGGTCCTGCCAACCCTGTGTCCTGTGCCGTTGGAGGCCCCGCCGACTGCTCTTCTGCCGGGGGTCCTGCCAACCCTGTGTCCTGTCCCGTTGGAGGCCCCGCCGACTGCTCTCCTGCCGGGGGTCCTGCCAACCCTGTGTCTTGAGCCGTTGGAGGCCCCGCCGACTGCTCTTCTGCCGGGGATCCTGCCGGCCCTGTGTCCTGTGCCGTTGGAGGTCCCGACGACTGCTCGTCTGCCGGGGGTTCTGCCGGCTCCGTGTCCTGTGCCGTTGGAGGCCCCGCCGACTACTCTTCTGCCGGGGATCCTGCCAACCCTGTGTCCTGTGCCGTTGGAGGTCCCGCCGACTGCTCTCCTGCCGGGGGTCCTGCCGGCCCTGTGTCCTGTCCCGTTGGGGGTCCCACCGACTGCTCTTCTACCGGGGGTCCTGCCAACCCTATGTCCTGTGCCGTTGGAGGTCCCGCCGACTACTCTTCCGCTGGGGGTCCTGCCAACTCCATGTCCTGTGCCGTTGGAGGTTCCGCCGACTGCTCTCCTGCCGGTGGTCCTGCCGGCCCTATGTCCTCTTCCGTGGGGAATCTTGCCGACACCTGTCCCACCGGCTCCGGATCCTGTCCGGTCGACACCGGCTCCTGTCCGGTCTTCGGAGCTGTCCGGTCTTCGCCCTCGAGCCCGGTCCCCTGAGTTCGCCCGCTGTGGTCTTCGCCCCTCCTCGAACTCTGCCTTGTCCCCGGGCCGTCCGCCCGAGAACCCCTTTTTGAACTCTGCCTTGCCCCCGGGCTGTCCGCCCGAGACCCCCTCTTTGAACTCTGCCTTGCCCTGGGCTGTCAGCCAAGGCCCATCCTCCGGACCCCCTCCACCCACCCTGCTGGACGTTGTTGGATGTTTGTTTTGGTGTTTAGGGACGTCTAGAATCCGTCCCTTGAGGAGGGGGTTCTGTCACGATTCTCATGTCATGTCACATTTCTATGTCTAGGTTTGGGTGTTTTTGCTGTTCTCTCTGTCATGTTTTCCTCCTGGGTTATTGTCTGGTCCTTTTCCCTGTGTTTTTCCTCCTGTCGTTAGTTTCCCTGGTGTGTCTGATTACCCAATTGTGTTCACCTGTGGCCCCTGTGTTTTCTCCTCCCTCCTCACCTGTGTCTTGTTTGTGTGATTAGTCTTGTGTGTATTTAAGTTCTGGTTTTTCTGTCTGTCTTTGTCGGTTCGTCTTGTGTATTGGCTTGTCCTCGGTGAGTGTTCTGTCATTGTAATTTTAGCCTTGAAATAAAGGAATTTGACGTTAATCTGCATTTGGGTCCTACCTGCTTCACACATCGTAACATAAACTGGTCTGAATACTGAGCAGAAGGGGTCTCTGGTGAAGTCCCTGCATCTCAATGTCTGCTAGAGTTACATAAGACCCTTAAAGGTTAACCCTAACCCTTTAAATGCAATAAATGAATATATATTTGAAAAATACAGAATTCTATAGAAACTGAAGACCCTAATTACCAGATTTATTTAAACTACATTTTGCAATTCAGGATATGTTAAATGTGTTTTTTAATTACTTTACTGTACATATTTACATGGTAATCTCTATACTAAGGAAACTTATTTTTTTCATTATTTGACAATCCTCAAATTGAAGGCAAAACAATTCAATACTGTAATTGAGTTTGAAAAAGCACCTGGAATCAATATTTTTTTGTTCCACATAATGGGATTTTCTGGTAACCCAAATGGGCATTTATGATGTCAGCCAAAAAGCTAGGTCTGCTTTTTTATCAGGGTTGGAGAAAGACGGCTTTGTCCATTACCTAAAACAAATAATAAAAAGGACTTAAGAGTTATAATGCACAAGGACTTACAAGGGTCTGACTTATTTGAAGCGAATATATCTGCACTTTTCTTATTGTTCTGAGTTTAATCTTTATGGTGTAATGCTATTATTGCTAGTTGCTTTGGATCAAAGCGGCAGCTCAATGTCATCCAATGTAATATTAATGGAGAGCCACCCCTTGACTTCAGAAAAGTGTGTAACACGACAAATAAAAAGCACATTCACACAACTAAATTTAGAAAATTTATTTTAACATAAAAATGATAATACTCCACAGTTTTATGTACGAACACAGTTTTAAAAGTACAAAGGGAGGAGTCAAAGGGGGTCTCAGGATTTTGCCTCCAAGGCCAGGTGATTGTACCTCACAGTCTGAACGTCTCTGCTGGGCTCCGTCACCCAGACAGCTAAAACCTAAGAAACCAGCATCGCAATAAAAACACAATAAGAAACATCCAAAGTGTATTATCTACCTCCACTCTCCTCACACTCTGTATAAGAGTAGCTCTCAGATTCCCCCCTCCCCCTCACAGTAGGGTATTAAGTGCATGTTCAATACATCCATTAAGGTGAGCATGACTGTTCAGCAATCAGCGTGTTGTGAAGACATAAAGTGAAACAGCACAACCTGGTGGAGAATGGAAGAAATGCAGGAGAGGACTTAATTAGGGGTTGATGTCATGGATGTGAAGTCTGTCTCTCCCAGCTTTTCTGTGGTTGTGATGCTTTCTGACATGACAAAGGTCAAAGCGCTGGAGAGAGAGAAGGAGATGAAGAGATCAGAGGAAAACGGTTTGATTCTCCTTGGAGTTCTGTTGAATAACTCCTTTCAAAACAACAAAGACAATTCAAGTAAAACAGGATGGTTGGAGGAATTATAATGCTATTAACCAAGATGTGGAGCATGAGGAGGCCTCAGGGGTGAGAAGAATCCAGTATAATGATGACCTTGATGGAGTTACTAAAATAACAACTGCATTTTATTGGAGCAACAAAATCATAGGCTGGACATTCATGTGAAGGTCACGAGCGACGGCTCTGTTAAGCTTGTTTCTGGCACCAAACACACAAAAGGTGGTTTGTAACACTGGGCAGCTGAGTGTGGTGTAAACATTGAAAGTTACAGTCAAAAGGCAATAATTAAATAAAGATTAGGTACACTTTCTTTCAAAAAGGATATGCTAGGAGACAAAAGTGAGCTTCAAAACATTTTCATAACAAGAGGTTAACGGCACTCTATGGTACTCCTGGCTATACATCAATGTGCAGCTGATATCAAGTTAAAACGTCAAAAAGCACGATAAAGCTAGTTGGATCTCACCATCTTTTCACACAGCAGTCGTTTAGCCAAAAGCACCTGAAGAAAGTTCAGTAACACACAGCCCTTTGAGTGTTAAAATACAAACAGTTTGAGTCAGAAAAATATAACACCCACATTCCTGTGTTGAAAAATAGACATTTTTGGCCAGAAGATCCCGGTTCAGTGATGCCGTCTCTTCAGTAATGTGTGCACGGTACATGTGTCTGTGCTCCTGTGTACTGACAGTGTACAAACACACACACGTTGCTTGTTTACTTGCGTGCACATGCGGTGCTGTCTTTTTCAAACGTTCACATACAATTCCAGAGGTTTATGTGAAGTTCGGGGATCCACAAACAGTGAGGACCGTGTTTTCTTTTGGGTTCACTTTGAAGCAGTTCGGGATGAGAAGCTCCCCTCACTCGCTCGGTGGCTCAGCACTTTGGGATTGTCAGAACAAGGGAGATGCAGGAGAGGTGGGAAGAAGGGGGTTGTGTAGCAACACAGGGAGGACTGGATGAGGTTAAATTCCTCCTATACACGAATACCTCCAAATTCAACATATTTAAAGCTTGTGTTCAATCTCTCCCCCGTTTTCTTGCCCTCTTACTTTATGTAACAAAGTTAAACAAACCACCCTTTTGGCTCATTTTCTTCATCTTTCTATTAATCCCAATCAGAAGACGTCACCGTTGCACCCGTTACCAAAGTCGTCCCGTCGCACCCAGATGACATCATGGTCTTTGTTCGAGGCCCCCTCCACAGAACACTGCTTCAGGGGGGCGAGCGTCAGACCTGGGGTTGAACAGCGGGAGATGGAGACCCCGCAGGACGAGAAAGAGTCCACGGAGCCTGAATTGTCACACAGCTTTATCCGTTCTACTTCCTCCTCCTGCATCACGCTCAGCATGACCTCACTTCCTGTCTCCACCCGTCTGTTCAGGTTGTGGCTCGTCATCTCTCCGCCCTGTAGCACCAGTCTCTCCATCTTACCCTCCAGGTCGGCCGGTTCTGCAGACGCTGCTCGGACAGACTTGCAGTATTCGTCGTCGTCGCTCAAAATGTCCGTCTCCTTCACCATACCCTGGACCTCATAGCAACCCAGGTCGAACTGCTCCTCCACCCAGCGGTCAGTGTCCTCCCCTTGAGCTTTTTGGGTTTGAGGAAGAGCATGCTGGGACATCAATGGATAGGAGGAGTGGTGGGTGGTCTCTGGATCAGTGCTGTTGTTGTTATTGCCATGGAAGATCAGGTCGGTGTCGATGGTGACGCGGTTCCTCACCAGCTTCCTGCGGGGCAGCGTCCGTGATGGAGCTGATTCTGAACCGACAGGAGACACGTTTTACTTTGTGAATATCATGTACTAAACATCTCTGGCCCCTCTTGTGCTGTGAACTAAAAGCTTTACCTAAGCTTTGTTACCTGCTCTGTTCGTGCCGGAACGCGCCCCTTTAAGGGCACACAGGCGCTTCCCTCCAAACGGGACGTACTGCTGGTTGAAAGGCAGAGACTCCGTCTTCAAGAGCTGCCGGCGCTGCTTCTCCCTGAGGATGGAGTGGACTGCTTTCAGGAAGTCCTTCTTACTATCTGGAGAACTGCAGATTGGAGAAAAACACAATAACTTAAAGACAACATACTAGAGCAGGGGTGTCCAAACTTTTTTCACCGAGGGCCACATGCAGAAAAATATACGAAGGGTTGGGCCACTCGCTAGAGGTATATCGCCTCATAAGTTCAGGTATAAGTTAAATCAACCAAATGTAGGTCAATGATGCTCGTGAGTGTTGGCAGCTCATCCCTTAAAACAGGAGCCTCAGAGTGATTATAATAAGGAGAAATAGGAAGGGTGTGTTTCAAGCTTGTTATGTAAATTTGTCATTGGGCTTTTTTCTTATCAACCAAGATATGTTAGAAAAAATGTCCAACTTTAATTGACTGAATTTATTTGAAAAGTGGTCTTATTAACACATGAATAGTTCTGTGTATATATTTTTACATTTATAGTTTATAGAATTACAATATAAGACAAGCTCAAGTTTCATTTGTAGGCCATATTCCATTATACTGTTTGAATTTGCTGATGGCCGATTCAAAATGGTCCGCGGGCCGTAGTTTGGACACCCCTGTACTAGAGAAAAGGTCATTTTATATGCTATGTTCTGCCTCCATGTTTCCAATGCAGTTTTTGGAAAATACCAATTCATACCTGCAGCACAACTGGAAGGTTCTCTCTGGCCTCCCCTCAGATTCAGATCTTATGTGAACTATCTCACACACCGCTGTTCCCTCAGAGTCTGAGAGGAGGGAGAGGAAAAGACAGATTTATTAAAAGCATTCAGTAAGCAACATCAATTTCTCCCCCCTTAACAACAGGCCATTAGGCAGATAAACGATAACACTTTAGCTGGATCGCCCGAGGGTGATTTAATTTCCATTGAGGACAGGAATGTAAGGAAGATTGCATGCAGGCGTACTAATAGGTATCCATCCGTTTTATTTATAAAGGGTATCATTTATTTTGTTGGAAATAGACAAAGCAAGTTGACAAAAGAGCCACAGAAGACACTGCCTAGATTGAGTCATTAGAAACAACTTCTGTGTTTTGGGATGACAGGTCGCTTAATCACAGGCTAATTATATTCTTCTTTTTTTTTTTCTTTTAAATAAGACTTTAACATAACAGAATACTTTTATTTTGATTAGGTCTTGGGTTGTGTGTTTTCAGGCAATGAGTAAATCTACTGGGGACAAAAAGCAAAAATCTACTTCAAGCACATTATAAAATACTAATACTCCAACATCTCCCTCTTGAGGACATCCTTTAACTTTGATCAATAACACAGACTTTTGGTGCAGATTCTAAACTCTCCCAGAATGATGCGTAACACATGAGTCTATCAAAATCCCTTCAGAGGTTTCCTCACTGATCAGACGTTCATCATGGAGGCGCCTGGCTGACTGAAAGTATCAGGTCAGAGACTATGCTTTCTGGACAAGTCTCCACATGGCGGCTCGAAATGTTTTGTCTTTCTATTTAAATTTTCGTGTAATACATATTTCAGAGATAGAATAAATACAAAGGTATTTGATTTTACAGCTTATCTATTCCCATCATGACAAATCGGGTGAGTGAGACAATACTTATTTTTTGTATACAAAAATGAATGTAGTCGTTTTCTAGAAGTCAACTAGGAGGATGTTGTGTGTAAAAAAAACGATGAAATTGACCCTTCACTCAACTAGAACTGACCAACAGCAATCCTAATTTCTGTGATTCCTCACATTTCTGAAAACCTGAAGAATGGGGACGAAAGATCATAAATATAATTGACTGCATGTTACTGTATTTAACAATACATACTTGAAAGAGCACGGTGTTGAAGAGAGTCCGTTGCGATCATGTGACGGAACCGGAAAGGGTCTTTGTCGTCACTCACAGACGCTCGGTGAGATCCACCCTGAGAAATACACACTGGGTAAATGTCTAATACAGAACCACTGCAATACGTCAACGTGACAGCAGAGGGCAGAAGAGAGCAATGACAGAATGGGGGTGAAACATAATCTGTATTCAATTCCGATAAGAACCCTCATTCAGTCTATTGTCCATTTATGAAAGACATAACCGTCCGTAATTTCTTTTGCGATCGCGAAAAAAAAAAAGCAATTCAAAAAGCACTTCATGGAAAGCCCAGAGTCCCAATCTGCACGGTAGAGTTTCCCCGACTAGATTAATCATCAGAAAATGGGAAAATACTTACAATTCTTCTCCTGTGCTTGGAGCTGTCTTTGTACACAAATACAACCGCTGTTTTGAACACTAAATGAAGACAAGGGAGAGATGGAAACCATTAGAAGGGTCAGCATTCACACATATCCCCAAGTTATACAGTGACAACTTGACGCAGCATATCAAATGGCCACTTTCACATGTTTGCATATTTTGAGGAAGAATAGCCTCAAACTGGGGGCACGCTTCAGCGATCAGCAGCACAAACTATTAATAAAAAAATGGTACCAAAGTCACGAGATTGCATGCACGGAGCACCCTCTTCCACTCACTAACGCCTTGCCAGGAAAAGCTCTTATAGCATGTAGATGTCACATTAGAGCCAAACGTGTCACATCTTTAGACAAAAGGCACTCCTGGGTGTGTGAGAATACCATGTCACCCCTTTAATGTAAGGATTACACGCTGCTCTTCACGTGAAAAGGAAGAAAATAGATCCCTTGTGCTATATGCGCGACTGGGTTTTCCTTTTACCAGAGTGTATTTCCTCACCATCAGAAATAGCACCGAGTGTCACACTATGCATGGCAGTGTTCAGTAGGATACAGTTAAGTGGTGCATGCGTGCAAGTTTTAAGATACAGTATGCAGTGTTTTTCCAGAGCACAGAATAGTTGCATTGCTCTTTTCTTTCTGCTGAGGAAAGTGTGAATGCATATCTGCTGTATATGGAACATGTGTTTATTCATCTAAAAGAATAAATCCCACACCGTTTTAATAGTGAATACACGAGGATGAGCGCCTTGCAGATTATCCGTCCGTGTGATCCTGTGCATGCGAGAGGATTTCGAGTTATATAATGTGCTGACCAAGACAAAGCTGATGTCATCATTTATTTTGTAAATACTTATATTGAAGAGCTAACTTAAAAATGAACACCAACATAAGTAAAAAGTGTACTCTAAGCTGTGAAACAACTTAACCCAATGCTTATATTTTGCATTTGGTATATCGTTATGTTATTACATTTGACATATAGAATTGACCCGAAGGATGTATAATTTGATTGCATTGGATACAGCTAAGTACATTTGTCTTTGTCTTTATTAGGATCCACATTAGCACTAGCATGAGCATTGGCTATTCTTCCTGGGGTCCACACACACTCAAAACATACATACAACAAAATGGCTCATAATTTCATGCAATTTACAGTGAAATCAAGTGAAAACTAAAATGGTCCTCCAATTATCGCCATCCTAAGGCCAAACAAAAGTAAATACAAATAAGTGTACATAATAATATATGCATACACAGTTCAAATTTACTTTGCAATACTTAAATAATTTTTTAGCAACCTTTTGAAATGTACTTGAGAATCTTCCTGAATGATGTGAACCGGTAAAGAGTTCCAGCTGATCATGGCTCTGTACATGACTGTTTTCTGTCCCATATTTGATTTAGATTTGGGTAATACAAACCGTCCTTCTATTGTATGTCATCTAACAACACTTGTAAATATTCATAAGTTGTGGTAGATGTGTGTCTTGTGCCGTTTAGACCGCTGAACATGTAAACAAGATTTCAACTGAATCAATTCTAATAAAGATAAAGCATAATCATTTCAGCAATATTATCCTAAGTCCACATGAAGCCTTACCAAAAGCAGCCAAATCGGGGTCCTTTTTGCTCTTGGTCAAGGAGGATGGAGGGTTGATCCACACCACCGTAGAATGAAGCAAAAGGTCCCCCATGGAGAGGTCCGCCACCTGAGAGAAGTCAAACACATGGTCAAATATGAATTTAAGTCATTTAATAATATTTTGAATTGAATATGGATTACCAAGAATAAAATAGGCTTCATCATGTTCACCTCTTTTCTATGCGCAGTCTGTTCGTTGATCAGCTGATCGAAAACAGCTCCGTACTCCTCGTGAAGCTTTTGCATCTCATTGATGTGACTGGCAACTTTGTTCATGGCCTTCATTGCAACTGAACGGGACAAACATTAATCATCATTGTTAGAAAAATACGGCTTGGTCTTCAATAATCAGGATACATGTATTTATTATCCTTGCAAGAATGGAAGAAGTCATCACATACATGCATGGGACAAATAGTTCCCCGAATAGTGTCCTTCACATGCTTACATACAAGAGAGTGTTATTCAGTCACAAGATGCAGAATACCGGTTCAAAGCAGTATTCAGTGTTACAGTGTTTAGTTCAGATTAGCTAAGGCATGTGTAAGCAATAAACATGACAGTCATATGTCTGTCATGTTGTCATATCTCCATTAGGGATGGGTATCATGTGAAATTTATCGATTCCGATTCCGGTTCTGCTTATCGATTCCCCGTTTCGATTCCAAAATTGTAAAAGAAAGAGGTCAAACGTTTAGATAACAAAAATATCTTAATTTTTTGAAGCTTTAACTGACATTTTTACAAATAAAAAATATACATGCAATACAAATGTATTGCACAATAGCTGTGCTTTATTTTATCTCAGCTATGCCTTTGGCAAGCTATTAACAGGCATCACACTGTGCCTTGTCTTTCTCTTTTAGTGTAGTGGAGCCTCACTTCAGAGCGTTTACCGCGATCCATCTTTGGTGTTATGAAGTGACTGAGCTCGTGAACTGTCTACGGGGGGAGCCTCGCTGCGGGCAACTGTGGACCTCTGTCGCCGCAACTTACATGATGCCGTTTAAAAAAATGAAGGGCGGTGCTGGCCGTCAGCGTACCGAGCCGGCCGTCAACGGCCCGCTGCCGACCGGCCGTTCTGTGATTCTCCAGAACACACAGATGGCCAGTCCTCCCTTACCCAGGCTGTATTCCTCCGGGTCACCGCGGCGCAGACGGACCCGGAGGAATACAGGGTCTACCGCGTTTAGGAACCATTAAGCAGAACCAAAAGTGTATTTAGTATGGGTACCCGGTACCCGGCATTTTCTTATCGGTTCTCATCTGGAACTGAGTTTCGGTTCCCAACCCTAATCTCCATAGAGGCTGAATCATCATGTTAATCACATAGCTATCATATGCCTAAAACAGTCCCGACGCTCTTCTGGGTAATCAGACATCCTGTTACGTACACAGCTACGTAGGGCCTCTGATATTGGAAGAGTACATTCAGTTTTTTCCCAACAATCATCAATCTATATCTAGTTCCATGTGCCAAAGTGCAAGTGAATAATAAACAAAGACACTGGCTTACCGTCCAGGTGGTAGTGCTCCTCGCTGTCGGGGTCCGTGAGAGAGTAGAGCTCTCTGAGCAGCAGCGGGTACTTCAGGACCCTCTGGATGGGTTTGATCAGGTAAGACTCCAGAGTGGACGAGTGTTGCTGTCGGGGGTTTCTCTCAGCCAGGAAAGCTTTGAAATCTGGATCCGTCTTTGCTGGAGGACCAGAAATATGAGCATTAGGCATTTTGTAAAAGGAGGCAAAGAAAAACAAACAGGAAGCTGCATCTAAAAGATATCCTTTATACCTGCAAATAACTTGCATCTTAAAAAGGTCTCCTATTACACTGTTTTTCATTAATATATTACAGCTCTCAGATATATACAGAACATGTCTGTGAAGTGTTTGGCTCCAAATACCAAACAGATCATTGCAGCATTACCCATAACCCCCTCTGTTTCAGCCCTGTTTCCAAAGTGCTGATTCTCTGTCTGTTACTTTAGATGAAAATAAGGAGCCCCTCCCCCACGCCCCTCTGAGAGAGATTTGGTTACAAAGAACACAATGGTGCTCTAGGAGGAGATTCAGGTGATAAGGGGGGGGGGGGGGTTACCTTGGTTGCTGATTGGCTAATGGTTACACAAGCCACAAAATCGTTATGACATCATAAAGTGGCCAAAATCTAATCAGCTCATTTTCAGACAGGTTTTTATAGAAACGGATCAGGACAAAAAGAGAGAGAATCTTTGTTCCTGAAACTTTCAGAGTCTCTTTCCACAGAGGGGACACATGTTGATGTAGAAGAGACATGAACAAGTAGATTTTGCATAATAGGTGACCTTTCAGATGAAAGACTGTGTGTCATTCAAGTGAACCATCAGGAAATGCTGAAGTAAACTTTACTCTCCAAGCCACTCAATGGTGTGATGAGTAAGCCTGTAAAGGTTAAGCCTCAATGTGTGCCGAGACTAGTTGCAGCTCGCCCTCTGTACTGCACTTTTCAACTGAAGGGAACATTGGGTGTCTCACCAGTCAAGAATGTGTGCATGTGTTACCTTTAGCCAGCACCTTTGGGACCTTTGTGTGGCTGGCACAGAAGGCGCTGTAGATCTTGAAGCGATCGGCGTAATACAGGAAGGAACCCCCCAAGGAGAAGAGCACTTTCTGTGAAAACAAACAAGCATGTCGTGCTATCAAAATTGAAATACGATTACAAATTAGCACACGTCTCAACTCCGTTTGATCCCTTCAAAGAGCCCGCAGCAGTAACATTCTTAATGTTCACTGCTGATCTAGAAAAAAAATGGAGGAAGGGCGAACACGTCTGGACAACTGCAATAACACCGTGAGCCAAAGGTCTTGAAGCAGCACCTTTTTGAAGGAACCCGTAAGTGTGATAACATTAGAGAAATCCTTCCCCACCTTAAAATGCTCCACTCTTTCCAGTCTGTCCAGGTCTGGCACCAGTCGGATCCCATCTTCCAGCGTCCGGAGAAACTCCACCTGGAACTCCACCATCTCCCCGAGGTTACCGAACAAAACGTCCAGCTGCAACAACACGCAAAGCGTCATTCAGAAGGTGCTACTAACTCCAGATGTTTCATATTTAGAGGGATTTATGACAGCATTTAATAAACACTTTTGGATTATGTAGATGAGGGGGAAATTACCTCATCCTGGGTAAGGAAGCTCTCTTTCTGCAAAGGTGTCAAGTAGCACTCTATAAGACAGTTCAGGTCCTGGAAAGACAAAAGTTAAGAACACGATGAGCCTCTGATGAGATGTTCAAGGAGGAATGGGAAGGGCATGTGGGGGCGTCTGCTCATGTGAAGGCTGTTTCATGTGGAATCATTATTGAGGTATTTAAAGAACACAACAGAAATGAATCAGTTCTCACAGGCGGGAACAAACCAACCATGGCACAAAGTCAAAGTTCTGATCACGTTGACAAAAGAAACCTTTCGTTTGATCAGAGCAGAACCAGATTCCGTGTCCATTATCCTCAAACCAATACAGATTAGAATCTACAGCTATCAGTTTGTGCTGGTAAGATTGTCTTCAACTCACTTTGACATAGGCTTTCTCCGTCTCCACCAGTTCATTGATGACCTTGCGGAGTTTGTCTGCGTGGGAGAGCTGTCTCTGGGTGGCAGCGGGGGGTAAAGCTGTCACGGGGCTCGGGGACAGGGACGACGAAGACGACGACGAGGACGACGACATAGGGCACTCCAGTGGATTCATGTCATGGAGACTGCGGCAGAAAGCAGTGACCTGCTCTGTGCTCTGTAAAGAGAGACAAAGTTCATGTCAAATGTTACATTCTTAGCATTTCTTTAGGGCTAATTTTATGTTGGATTACATTGCGATTAGTGAATATTTGACATGTTAAAACGTGTTAGAACTCCTGAGTGTTAATGAAAACATAAAATATATCCTGTATGGGATTTGGACACATGTAAAGTTTAATACAAAAAAATAATAAAACATACAGGCACTAATATTCATACATATAAATAAGCACGAACAACAAAACACACAGTTGATACTTGCAACACAACGACCTTTTCCATCCCTGCATCACAAATACCATGCACGATCAGACCTGCAAGGCCGAACTGGTACAGCAGTGCGTTTAATGAAAACAATTAAATAGGGGACTTTCCCCTCTGGCTCTGTAGACCACTATCAGTAGATTTGCAGCCCCCCTTAAAGCTACAAAGTTTCTTATCGAGTAATAGACTCTGCAAAGTGAAGGTCAACAACTTCTGGAAAAACAGCTCAGACGCATCATCTTCCGCTCTGATGCGCAGCAGTACTTTGCGAATGAGAAACTGAAACCCACGCACAAACATAAATTGTTAGGATCGGGAGGTTCTGTCCTCATCTAGCGGCTTCTTTCATAGTCCCAAGGCTGCGAAGTTCAATGCAAACAGAGCGTAGGCACCAGAGAACGGAAAACCAATTGAAAGTGACATCGGAGCGTCAACAAAAAGTGAGAGGCTGGAAGTTAAATATGAAAAAAGCACTGTGAGCAATACAGCAAGACCTGTTTCTAAAAACACCTACTCCTAACTACTGCAACCTCATTTCATAATTACCTTCAAACGATCACAATGTCCACTACCTCTTAAATTATATAAAATATTGGTCAATCTGTGGTTTCATGTTTTTTTAAGTGCAGACAGGCTGTTGCTAGGATTGTGAGGTCTGTTTGAAACAGCGTGTGTATCATCCACCACCCATACTCAGCCAATCCTAGTCGATTTAAGAATAAAGAAAATTAATTCTCCTGAAATGTTTGGGAATTAATAACGACGCATACCATACGCCAGGGTGTCAAAACTCAATTTCATCGCGGGGCCCACATCAGTATATGGTGTGCACTCAAAGGGCCGGTTGTAACTATATAAATACATATATATATAAATATATAATATATATAAAATAATGTGTTTATATTACATTATGCCTCTGGAATTGGATTATTAGCGGATTAGGATAATGACTTAGGTAATGATCTATGTCTGAAAGCAAATAATTGCAAGTCTCTTCAGTGCGCATGTCACAAAACGAGATGCCATTGTGGGACATGTAGTTTATGGGCAACCTGATTCTGTAAAGCGGCATTTAATCGTATATATAAACGGTATTACATCTTGCAAGATCTTGCGGGGCCACATAAAATGAAGTCGCGGGCCGGATGTGGCCCCCAGGCCTTGAGTTTGACACCCCTGCCATACGCCATGTCTTTTATTATAGCTTTTGTCTTAGACCAACACTGAATCTCCTAATTTTCACCTGAACAGAAATCCTTTCATAAAATAATCCTTTAAAGAAATGATAAGCTGTGATTTGGTAAAGCAGGACAATTATTAGTCATTTGGCATTTCAGACTAACATAATAACAGCATCACAGACTGGTACGACAGGATACAGTCAGACACTGCAGAGGAACAGTATGTTGTACAGGTGAGTGATGCAATCTGTAGCTTCAGAAAACACAGAGCAGTTTGGTGGTATTCTACTTCAACCTGCCAGTCATCCGTGTAATTTAACTATCTTTGCGAGTGTATTTCACACAAACATCCCTACAGTGTGTAGTCAGCTAAAGTGTTTATCCGTGGTTATCCGTGACAACACACTGCGCCTGCTTGTGTGTTTGTGCTGGCTGATACACAGACAGCTGGTGAGCAGGGGGACATGGCTTGTCTTTCCTGATTTCACGGCTTGTCACCGGTTTAGCTTCAACGACAACACCATTTTCCATTGTGGTATTCAAACCAGCTTCGCAACGCTGACACGCATGCACACACATGCCCACATGGTTTAACAGACCTGCTGATACTAAATTCTTCCCATCAGGTCAAGATGAGCTCTCAGTCATGAGAAGAAAACCACAACACTCAATAAACCAAAAGTATCTAAAGCAACTACAACAACAATCCTCTGGTTTAGTCCTTGTTGATAATCAAGTCTTCTCGTCGCCTTGTTGGCATCACTCACAGGTTAGTCAGCATCCAAAGAAGTATCTGCATTGCAGACAATTAATGATGTCCTCCTTAAAATCACACTGCTTTTAATTGAGTCTGAAGTTGATACAGGGACTAACCAGAAATAGTGCCGACGGAAAGGATAATTTTCAACACAAAAACAGAGCAACGCCATCGCAGTCTCGCCACTTGTAAGCTCGGTCTTGCCCTTGACAGCCAGAGGAATTAGTGACAGCCGAGTGACAGATGGAGCAGAGACAGATGACAGCGGGAGATTCACACAGAGGGTGCATAGTGCTTTACCATCGCTACTAATTAACAAGTGATGACAACTTTCCAATCCAATAAAAAAGGGCAGCAGAAAAACCAAACCGTCAGCAATTTGAATTTTTATTTTACGGATTAAATTCAAGATAAGCAATGCTCAAGTATCATTCAACATTTCAAATCAACTTAACCCAAAATGCCAATTGTTAGATTTTCAGCATAATGATTCTTGAAACAAAGAATAATATTTCTTTATAAATTCTGCTGAGATATAAACAGGATAATAAGATAAAGTCTGAACACTAAAGTCCATGCCATCACAACGGGTGATCAGTCAAAACTCTGACATTCATTATTCCTGCTGGGTGTGAACCTCGAGCCTCAGCACTGCTGGCACCATCCTAGTCAGTGACCTCTGCAGGATCATATCCACAACACAAGCATCCACAGACAGACAGACACACACACACACACACACACACACACACACACACACACACACACACACACCGAGGCTCACCAGCTGTAACATATCATAGACGGATTCTGTCGCGCGTCCGGAGTTCCTGCTCTTCTTAAAAGCTGACATGCTGGCAGGTCAGACAGAGTTCAACAAAAAGTCAGGCGTCCGTTCCCGTCCTGATTTTCCTTTCCAGGAAGTTTTGATTCCTCAGTGCCATGAGGATATCGTTTCTACAGCATCTTCGTCCAAAATGTACGACTGATACTCCAGTGCAGGATGTGTTGATCTTCAACGTGTCCAAACAAACCGACTAAAACTGTAAGAGTAAATACTTTGCTAATCAACACTCAAATCTATAATGCGGCAGCGAAACAAAAGGGTCAAAACAGATTGCAATAATGTCACCTTATCCTAAAAGCATCGATCCTATCTGTCTCTTTCTCAATACTCTGCATGCTCCCCTGTCTTCTACTTCTGTCCAGGTGTTTGCAAGCATCCTCAACAGCAAAGGGAGAATACTACATTAGATAACGAGACCAAACATCACGTCGCCGCGAGGGACCGAAGAAGAGAGGGGAGGAGAAAGGAGGGAGGAGAGATAGCAGTGGGTGGTGAGAGCCAGACACAGGGACAGCACGTAAAGATAACCGGTATCTCCCTTTCGTCGCAGCTCAGAAAGACATGTCCCCACACTTTGAGAAAGGACCGCCGCGTTGGTAAACACAGATTATTTATTAGCTCTGATCTTTCAAATGAGCCTCTGAAAGCATCAACTCAAGCAACATTACACAATCGAAAGGAATCAATTTAAAATGAGAACATACCCAGCAAATAAGAATCGCCATGAAGCGCCACACATTTCTTCCTTGTAGGTAAATCAGCTTGAGGTGTTTTCTATCAATGATATTGGATCCAGGTCAGACGGGATCTTCAAGTTCTCACACCTTAATTTATTGCGTCAAGCTTCAAATACACCGCCCTTGAACATTTAATTATGGGTTAGCAGCATACCACAAGAGCTGCTCACTTTGAGAGATAAGAGTTAAGTAATACTTTAAGACACTTTCTTAACAGTCAAGTTCTGGAGCAGAGATAAGAAAAGGTAACGGCTGTTGAATACAAGCGAAGGTCAATGTGTTTTTTTTTACAGGAACACTGATTGAAATGTGTACTTTTTGCTCAAAATCTTAGTTGAAATAGATCTTTAAAAAAAGATTGTTGCTGTAAAACAATGTAAGCATACATAACTTTGTCAAATGCAAGCGTGGTTTCAATAACACACGTCTAGTCTGATGAATCAGCCAAGCAGTACGAGTGAACACACAGACCGACAAACATGCATGTAATAAAAGAGGTCCCAGGCAGCAATACCTTTTATCTAGTCAGTCCAACACCGGCATTCCTAATCCCGAGGCGAATCTTTATTCTTTTACAAAAATATACTAAATCAGTAGACCCACCCTAAAGAACAGAGCGACAGACATTGGTACAGCGAGAGGGAGGAGCTGGGCGGCAAGCCCCAACCTGCGCCGTCAACCGTCCAGCTGCAACCACGTAAGTGAGAGCCGGGATAACACAGATTATGTCCACATAACCGCACAAACACACACACACACACACCACACACACCACACACACCACACACACAACACACACCACCACACACACACACACACACCACACACACACACACACACACACACACACAACACCACAACACACACACACACACACACACACAACACACCACACACACACACACCACACACACACACACAACACACAACTACACACACCACACACACACACACACACAACACACACACACACACACACACACACACACACACACACACACACACACACCCACACACCACACACACACACACACACACACACACACACCCACTGCGGATTGTTCCTTGCAGTATTACATGTAGGAATATAGCAATTTCGATGGCATGCATTCACACTCAAGAGCAGGATGTACTGTCAATGTCAGTGAACACAGAGAGGGGAGGGGAGGAAGGGGGAGTCTTGAAGTTCAGTTTCATCTGAAATAAGGGGAAACATGCAAATCAATAAATCCCTGCGAGGATGATGGGATCCACGCCATGACAGAGAGACTTAATCTGAAGTGAAAGGATGATTATGTTATGACACGAGTCTTCACAAATCTATGAACTAAAAGATTTGAAAGCAGTTCAGACTGCATGCTTCCTGCTCTGGGAAGTTATGAGAGTGAAGCAAATGTGAATATGAAAAGGCAAGGGTGTTTCTGTCTGTCCCTGCATGCATAACAGCCATAACAAGACATAAGAACATTGCATATCGAAACTGCAGGTTTTAGTATCACATACGATGTGCCAATTCAAATCTGGAAAATGTCTGAGAACTGAACAAATCCATTCAATACGAGTATCACAACTTGATTAATGTTCATTTCGATCTTTGTTTGGTTATGTGCTCAGAATAAGAAACCCTATTCTTGTGTTGCAGGCTCATGAATCAGCACAGTGCGCCCTCTAGTGGAAGACCATGAAATGACAGCAACAACTGGCAGAAAGATGTTATGCCTGAGGAAGAAGCTAATAAACGGGCTATTTAAAAATATGATCTGAGGCAAGATGTTAAGCCTAAAATTATAGTTGTATTTAATTTATCTTGGAGAAGTCAGTCACTACTTAAAACAAATGCAAGGAGTAATTTAAGCTGAATTATACCATCAGGAGTCAATCAAAACATAGCGATGAAAACTACCCCCCACCCTTCATACACTCAAAAGTGCTTTTCCCATTTCAGATCCCCCTGAGCAAAACTGATAGAGGTTTGTAAATTATAACCAGCAGTCAGTGAGGCTGACTACACCTTGGAGAACACGAGCAATCACCGTCATCTCTATTATCGCAAGCAATCACTGTTTTATACCGCCGTTGGTTTATCGTATTGAGGAGGTTGCTCTGCGCTTTGTCTAAAATAATGAACCTCGCCGTTTCCTCCGGCTAGCCAGACACTCATTTGTCTCCACTAAATGATGTGAAACACTGCCGAGAATGAAGTAATTAGAGTGTGGGATAATTAAAATGGTCCCACTTTGCCTCTTTTTCCCTCAGACTGGCCACCATGTGACCGCAGGCAGCGGGTGAAATGAGGTGAGACGCAATCTTCAGCGCTTTAGAGGCTTCACAAAGAGGATAGTGGGGAAACTAAATTGTGAGAAACATGAGCGAAAAAAGGGGGAAACATTTTAAGAAGAGACCTCAGGCTCAGTTCAGGGCCCGCAGGAGGCGTGTGGAGCGGAGCGGTTTAAAAACAGACAGCAGCCTCATGTTGTTTATGGAAAGGAGCAGCGGGGGGTTAGTGAGGAGGAGGAGGAGGAAGAGGAAGAGGAGGGAAAACAAGGACAGGGAGTCACAGGGAAACTTGAAGGACAAGAGAAAAGAAAAAGCATTCCAAAACAACGATAATGATGATCAGAAAGGACAAAGAAAGATCACTGAGCTGTCAAATCTGAAACGGGACACGGTGACGTCGTTGATCTCAGTTATTGGGACAAAATATATGACAATAAATCCAAGGACGAACAAAGGAAAGAGAAAAAGGAGGATGACAAACAAGAGTAAATCAGACAACAGATGGAAATTAGGGGAAAACAGACCGAGCAGGAGGTGATGAAGGTGAGACGAAGGCAGCCCTGTTTTTCCTTTGCTTTCCCTTCTATATTCATATGTAACAACATCTGATAATAAACCAGGAAGCACACGACTAAGCATTAAACACAAAGGGACGACATCACAGGGTACAAACAATCTCTTTCTCAAGCTTTCTTAAATAACAGTGTTCACAGGTGGGATGCTACATCCTCAGCTAACCTATTTATTGATTAAAAAAACAAAAAAAACAATCGTTGGATTTTGTGCTGGCTGAAGATTTGAAGCCTTATCTCATTTGCATACTCAAGTGTGCCCTCGTCTACATGGTAATACGAAGCTTTAATGAGTCTCCTTCACTGCAGAAAAACAACATACTGGAAACATTGCATAACATTTTTAAACATTAAAATGATTAAACTGCACACGATGCAAAAATGTGTCATGTAAAGATTGCATACTGCTTTTTTTGTTTTTTGCCGTTGTTTTGTTTGGATGAATTTAAATGGATTCCTCTTGCATGTAGAAACACTCGAGTTGAATCCTTTAAATGTTAATCAGGAGCAGAGCGGAGGTACAAACTGTGGAGTTAAACAAGTTTGGGACAGCTGGATATTCTCCTCACATCAAGTGCACAAAGTGAAACTAAAGCCAACCTTGCGTTTCTACCCAGCGCTCTTTGCAACCCTATCTGTTGGGACATCTCGTCTTTTTCAAACTCCCAGCGAATAATGGCACATTGGAGTCACAGAACTATCGACTGTCCAACAGGACTCTGACCTCTCCCATTAGTTCGCCTCGAGACTGAAACTCACTGACACAAATCCAACAGCGCTGTCCCTTCCTAGCCTTTTTTTTTTTCCATTTCTCGGTGGTACCAAAATGGTTCCAGTGGGTACTGGTTATCAGACATTGCCATGGTAATGGAAGCGACAACCGTTTCCAAGGGAGACCGGCTGGCACAAGGGTATCCAGGCAAATCACTGTGCCGACCCTGATCCAACCAGACATGTTCTTAATGAGACAGTGATGCCGTTCACATCACCTGTCTGTCTCCATCTCGACACACACACACACACACAGACCGGCTGGCACAAGGCGTATCCAGGCAATCACTGTGCCGACCCTGATCCAACCAGACATGTTCTTAATGAGACAGTGATGCCGTTCACTCACCTGTCTGTCTCCATCTCGGCACACACACACCACACACCACACACACACACACACACACACACACACACACACACACACACACACACACACACACACACACACACACACACACACACACACACACACACACACCACACACACACACCACACACACACACACACACACACACACACACACACACACACACACCACACACACACACACACACACACACACACACACACACACACACACAGACACACGCACACACACACACACACACACACACACACACACACACACACACACACACACACACACACACACACACACACACACACACACACACACACACAAATGTTGTCAGTAGTGTATAAAACTAAATGTGTTATGTATGTAGGAATAAGATTCATCATACAGTATGTTAAACTTTAGATGTCAACAGAAATACAAAAAATGCTGTAAGAATGAATCATTCAATACAAAGCAACTTCAAAGCGGTTATGAATCTTTGAGATATGGTGTAATAGCTGTGTGTGTGTGCGTACGTGCGTGCGTGTGTGTGTCAGAACACTTGCACACTTCTTGTCTCACATAATTCAGCCCCAAAACAGCCTTTGTGTAAAGGTCACAAGTAACAAACGAGGAAAAAAGCCTCTGAACATCGTCCAAGTTTCTGGCTACATGCTACGCAAAAAAAACTAAAAAACACCTGAGAAATATGTAGGATAAGACCTGCCAGAGAATTTTCATATTATCATAAACACATGGACTCTCAGTGTTTCTTTACACAGTCGAGAATGTGTTGGTCAGTGATACCAACAAGCCCTTTTCTGCCTGACAGATCTCAGATCAGAAACAGTGTGAAATAAAGCACACGACTGCTAGATAAAGTCATCAGGCTGAATTACGGCAGCACAACAATGAAGCTAATTAGCCACGTGTTAGCATTGATCCCCAAGTCACACGCAGACACCAAAACTGCTGGTGTGTGTAAGAACACATCAGACAGGGTGTGTTCGATACTTAAAACTAGACCGATAATCCCCGGGTCTGATTCACAAAATGTCTGAGTTTGTACTCATCTGAAAGCTGTGTCTTTGCATGCCGTATCCTACCTTCTGTCCTGTCCCCAAGCAGGTTTTGTCTTCCTGATAATCTCCAGGACTCTGCGGGGTCAGTCGTGATCCTTCCTCCATACTTTGATCTGGGCTCTCCACTGTCAGCCCGGACACTTCATCCAGGATGTCCTCTACAGACACAGACAGCGGAAACGTGTACATTAAAGCCGTGTGTAGTGTACCCAAGCATTCAAATAGAAATACCCACTTTGTATAATCTACATTTCAACCAGTGCTTATGCATTCCATTATTTATTTTTACACTTGTTTTGATGTTAAAGAGAACTTTGAGTGTTGGGTTATCCTTCTTGATGCATGCACAATACGTGTGACAAAGTAACCTCAACGTAGACATCCCTTCTCCCTTGAGCATTGCTTTCGCAAACATCATATCAGATAGCATTTACTAGCATCATTTGTGTGTTTTTTTTTAAAGTTTTTGTGAGAATTATGTTAATTAAGATATCCCTGTAACCTCTAGCTTCACCATATATTATCTCTTTTAATCCATCGGCATCAAGGAGACGTTTCCTATGTATTTCCTCCGTGTTGAAGCACTTTCGTGTCCACCCGTCTCCTCTTAAGCATGACATCATAGATAACCTCCCTTTGGCTCCCTAGTCTTTTTACTCCCCGCCTGACCCTGTGCGTATGGCACATTCTGCACAATGACAGCTCCACACTCCTCAAGGATTCATATTAATATTCATAGTGCTCCGAGTCCCGGTTTAAACAATGCCAGCTTGTCAGCCTGTTTACTGCAAGACCCAATTTATGAAAGGAATACAAATGTTGCCCTTGCACGAATAAAACGAGCAGGTCAGAGGAAAGCTGGCGGCTGCCTGCAGGTCGGTTATCAGACTGCATCCGTGCATAATTAGAAGAACGCCCTTTTCACCCTCTGCTTGAATACAAAAAAAAACACCATCTGTATTCTTCAGCTACATTGAATTGGGGTTTCAGAGGATGGATGATGGAACATAAGAGAAATAATATATAAAAAGTGGAGCCCAGCAATCTCAGGTTTCCTAAGATAGTTGGATTGTTTTAGATTTCAAGAGACTCTACCAATCACTTTCAATAATTCTATTAAATGCTATAGATATAGGAGGCATTGCGGACAACTATAACTGACATTGGTTAAAAGGTCAACTTTCCACTCTTCTCATTTAACTTGATTTATTGGCATTAACAAAATGTAGATATAATTTGAAAGGGGAAAAGAACCTCACTATGTGTCACTAGAGGACACTGTTTCTATACAGTATCTAATCACTGTTTTCATAGTTTTTAACTTATTCCAGGCATCCACAACTTTGCTTCAGTTAGAACAGCGAGCTTTACCTTGGCTCTGGAGAGAAGATGTCTGTAGCCGGGTTCTTCTGCTCTGCATCAGAGCGCCGGGGGGGAGGGGGCACAGCACCCGAGGGTCCATCTGGGGCAGGGTGCTGACACTCAAGGTCAGCGCTTGGTTTGCAAAGGCAGACCTCATATCGTCCATTTGGAGCGCGGATGCTGGCTTACCGTTCAGCAAGAGAATCTCATCCCCTGCTTTCAGACCTGGAGGAGAATGAAGGGACGAAACAAAGTGAGAAGTGTTCGTTGCAGCTTTCATGCTGAACAACTGAAAGGCTTAATTATGGACAGAAATACATTGCAAGCGCTGAAAGCAATAAAAGCAAGGCAAAGTAAGTGAACGGATTGTAAACCATCCTACACGGTAGCTTTTCTTCAGGCCGTCAACTCAAGATTGCTAACGCGTAAAAAATATCTACACAAACAATACTTTAGTGCCGTACTGCTCAACAGCAGCTCTGTGGCTAATCAGACAAGTTGGGTCTCCAATGTGTTCCAGAACATTAAAAATGCATCCTTCTTTGCATGTTCGCTTCAGGCACACGCTGATCTTAAGAGACTGGGTGGCTTTAAGAAGGAGTGTGCAATGCTGTCTATTTCTGTCCTATCACCTCTGTGGTGCTGTGTATGAAAGATAAACCACGGAACACACTGGAACACAGCTTTCTCCCTGGCCCCGCCCCTCGACCACCTGTGCCCAGCTCAGCTAATTGAGAATTAGAACTCAATCAGCCGACCAATTAGCAGTCAACCTCCCCGATGAACCTGATTGGTTGTGACAGCTGTCTCACCTGCTTATTAAAAAAGACAAAGGGCTGTGGTCCTGTTTGCACAGTCACACGTGAGCACATGTTTGCGTGTTCCCCTTTTTTATATCGTCTACTTTGATAAAAAAACTCTTTGGTGTGGCTTTCATAGTACACTGACTGCTACACACACACACACACACACACACACACACACACACACACACACACAGTCACACATATAGCCACACATATAGCCACACATTTAGCCCTAAGATATGACCTAGTTGTCTGGGATGTGAAATGTCAGCTGTAGCAGAGTCTTTATTGGACCGAGAGATAACCCCTCTGGCCATATACGGCTGATGTGTGCGTAGCTGTGTGTGTTGCATGTGTGTGTGTCTATGTGTACGCTTCTGTAAGGGGGAGCAGGAATTACACACACAGAGAGAGAGAGAGAGAGGACGAGGAGGACGTGAGCGCTGGAGAGAGAGAAGATAGATATGAAGAGAGAGAGGAGAGAAGCACAGACTGACGTGAAGAGGAGAGGAGATGAGAGAGAGATCGAAGGAGAGGATCGAGAGAGAGAAGAGAGAGAGAGAGAGAGGGCTGCAGTGAGAAGAGAGAGAGAGAGAGAGAGAGAGAGAGAGAGAGAGAGAGAGAACCCTTTGGGGCTCCTTGTCCAGTGATGGCCTGGTTTCTGCGTATACCCTGCAGAAATTGAAGCGTGATTTCTTTCACTCCTCATCCATCCTTTTCACTGTTAGTAAAACGCATGCATGCAACCAAAGGAACATGCCAGTCTGCACACGGACCTACTGATGTACTTTATTCAGTGATTCAGCAGAATATAGCCTAATCTTACCAAAAAAAAGATGCATTGTGTTGTGTGTATGCCGGTAGCTTTTTCTATCTCTCCTCGCCTATGAAGGTGCAGCGCGGCTCTATCCTCTGCCTGCTTAGCGAGCAGCTTTTGAGATTGCTAATGCACTGGAGGACACAATCTCACACTTGAGTAACCTTGCTCTCACCCTGGGGCACAATAGTAGGGCATGTTATTTTCTATACATTAGTGTTGTATCTACAGAGCAGCCGTGTGTCTCTCCAACCCATTAGGTCTCTGTTCAAAGATAGACCGACGAACGGGGGTTGATCTCCAGACACAGACAAAGGACAAAGGAATGCATTTTTTTTATTTGCACTCAGGAAGAAGAATGAATCAGATTTATAGCTTTTATACACATTTTTTTTGTAGGTTTTTGACACATTTCATAATGCCTTTTTCAGTATACAAACAAGTACTACGACTGATGGAAGACTAAAGTGCGTAGAACAGATGATTCAAGACTTTAAAGGCGTATTTTTGGCAAGCACCCAGATGTGTTTCTGCTTTGTAGTTGCTGTCATGTGGACAGACTGATGTTGAAGGCCTTTCTTGGCTGTGAATGACCTCTATATGGATTGCATTTTCTTTTTTTGGAAGTTGATGTTTATTGCCTTGTAAATCCTCTTCGATCCATACAATTAAAAAAAAAAAAATGCATCTGTAATAAGTGTGCATCTCTGCCTTTTTTGAGACAACCATTTATTTTCTACTCTGTTCTGAGCAGGCCTCTGTCTCTCATCAAAAGACATTCAGCTGTTGGCTCGGTATCTGATGCCGTCACACAAAGCTGCACTGATAAGCTGTCGTGTGGGATCAGGTGTTTTGCAGGTGAGGCGTTCGAGTGTTGAGTTTGCAATGTCAACTCAAGAGAGAAATATGTACCGAGCTTTCACATATCCGTTACACGACTCCTGAGGTCACTGCACTCAGATTCATCTATGGAAACTGTGGTGGACTTTTGTTTGGTTTTCTTAGTCTAAATATCAACTCTCGAGGAACTGAAAGTAAAGTACACTTCATGTTTATTTGTTGATTTAAAAGAAGCAATTCTTACCTTTGGCTGAGGCTAGTCCGTCTGCTTTCACTTCAGTAATATGGAGCTGCTGCGTCCCTTCCTCGTCGAGGACTGCCACGGAAAAACCTGCAGAAATAGATAAGAAGTCACAATAAGAGATTCAGCCATTTAGTCCTCTTTCAAAAATCTCTATTTGACAACGTGCAATGCTGGCTCATAACGACTGAGCAATTAGATCCACCTAGGATGAAATGCACTCAAACTGGCTCAGTCCCCTTTAGTCTCGAACAAAGCATGACTCATGAAGTCTATTATGAAATCAATTTGATACAGAATGTAAGAGTCGGAACAGCAAAAGGGTTCAAAAGGGGGCATTGTCAGAGACTAGCATACCATATCCAA
The DNA here is from genome assembly GCF_902827115.2 of Pseudochaenichthys georgianus. Lineage (NCBI taxonomy): Eukaryota > Metazoa > Chordata > Actinopteri > Perciformes > Channichthyidae > Pseudochaenichthys > Pseudochaenichthys georgianus. The sequence continues at coordinate 21,134,178 of NC_047516.1, forward strand.
TTGTGCAGGACTCGGCTTTGTCGAACCGGATCACCTTGGTGGCTTTGGGGCAAACCTCAATCTCTTTGTAGAGCTGCAAACACAAGAAAATGCTATTTAATTGGCTACAAATGGAAGGATTGGAGTTCAAGGTCATGTTATGGCTCTCAGTACAAGTTCATGTATTATTCAGGCTCCTTAGCAGAGCACTTGCAAGTGAAGGTGGTGGGGTCAAGATCCAGGTCAGGTCTGAGCAGTGAGTGGGTGCACAGAGAAGGGTTTGACCCCTCGGCGGGCGAAAGCATAGACACAGCTGTGTGTATCGAGCAACACACAGGGACAGAAGGCTGCCGTGTGTAATGGCATTCACTGTGGAGAAATATCACTGATCAAAGCCGGGAGATGAAAGACCTCTTGAGGAAAAGGGGCGAGTGATACTTTGCTTTGAGACAGAGTTCAGTGTTTCCCCGACAAAGCACCGTCGCTAAGAGAATTCATTTTGGGGATTGAGTAGAGAGGTGAGGTCTTTTTCAATAACAGTGCACATAATACACTCAGAATGTTATTTTTGCATAATTTAAAGCATATGGGATGGTACATCTTTTCCATCGTGGGAGTTGCATATGCATTGCAAATCAAATCTGTCAACCAAGTTATAAAACATGCACAAGCTTGCATCCATAAATGCCTAGAGTAAAACAAAGATGAATTAGTAATACGTTGACGAATCCAAATGGGATGTTGAACATCTGCTGAAAAGACCTGGTTTCCTGGTTCATTATCAGTTCAGTCTCCAAAGTTCACTCCTGGACAACACAAGTTATGAACACAGTGCTTCAGTGTTTGTTCTCACCAGATCAGAGATGTCCTCTTCGAGTGTGGGAATATAAAAGAGTACTTTGTTGTCAATACACATCTTCAAGCGCAGGTAGTGTCCAGAGGGGTCTATTGTATGGGTCTGCAACAAAACAGGAGGGAAATGAAGAGAGGGATGAATAAGTGTTGACAAGTTGATTCCAAAATGAGAAAAACATAATCGCTCTTATTGATCTTCTTTATTCTGTAACAGAGTATTCTAAACCCACTTATCAAAGCACCATTACCACTCCTACATCCTCTGACAAAGTGACATACATGTATCCAGTCATGTATATCATCCACATATATCCACATGCATGTAACACACAGGGGCCATGAATTAGATGCTCCAGTTCCTTGTGACGCATGCACACAAACTATGGGGGTTATTCCCTATCTTTATTCAAGAGCGTGGTATTTAAATTTGAGAGCATACTTTATATATTTATTTCCCTCAAACTCTGTCCTCGCACTCAAATAGTGCCTGCTTGCACTTAGATTGGCTCTGCTTGTGCTCAAACTGTACGCTTGCACTCAGATATATTGCTGCTCAGAATGATTCTGTGCGCGCTCGAAACTTTTTCTGCTCTCAGAATTATTCTGTGCGCGCTCGAAACTTTTGTGCAACAATCCTGTCAAAATCCCTCAACCAATAGGAGGCCAGGTGTCCTTGCGGGTGCGTTCGCTTTACTTATTACAGCGTCCCGTCAGGGCGGTTACTCTTTGGTTTATAAACTCCAGCCCTCCACGGCTTTATAACATAACATGTACATCAGTTCGCTGTACAACTTTTTTTGGGGGGGGGGGTGTAAGCACAGTTAGTACATGTTTATAAAACGGACAATTCAAATCAAGCAATCTGATGTTTCTTAGTCGTGATATAATGAGCGTATATCCCGGGTATAATTGTAGTTACTTTTCACAAGTCAGTATCCCTCCGCGTCTGAGAACCGTTACAACCATATGGTTACAACTGTTACATTACGTCCGTCACGAAACTAACTAACTAACTAACAAAGCTTAAAATGGAAACATTTAAGGTTAACGTCGACCTCCGGGGTGGCCTTACTATGGAGGAGTGGATTGAGAAGTGCCTATCTCCAGAAAAAAAAAGCACCTAAACGACGACAAGCTGTCTGTCTAATATGTTCTCTAGCTGTTATTGTTGTTGCATAGCAACCACCTCGCACTATGTTTTGTGCAGAAGGCAACGGAGGGACTATTTTGTTTTGAACATCATTATTTAATAATAAAAACGATTGAAATGTGAGTGTGTATTTTTCTTTCACATTGCCAGCCACACGTGGTAACCGTTTTATAAATGCAATAGCTCACTTCAGGCCGTGATATACGAATATCTATACAATATGGTTGTCGACACTCCGCTTCGCGTCGGGCCGAACCAAGCCGTAGCACAACAGTGCTGGAGCAGAACAACAGTCTGGAGGAAGAAGTGGGCCGGTTGGAAAATTCACTAGCAATCCCCCCTCCCAGAGCTCTCTATATGGCGCTGCCCCCTCCTCCCGTTGACAATTTACTAGCGATAACGAGGGCCGGTCGAGATTCCCGGGCTGATTTTTAGTCCCAGTACGCCTAGCTATTATAAGGTGCTGGTATACTGCTTCCTCCCCCCCCCCCCAAAAAAACAAGTTGTAAATCAAACAAACATGTTATAAAGCCGTGGAGGGCTGGAGTTTATAAACCAAAGAGTAACCGCCCTGACGGGACGCTGTAATAAGTAAAGCGAACGCACCCGCAAGGACACCTGGCCTCCTATTGGTTGAGGGATTTTGACAGGATTGTTGCACAAAAGTTTCGAGCGCGCACAGAATAATTCTGAGAGCAGAAAAAGTTTCGAGCGCGCACAGAATCATTCTGAGCAGCAATATATCTGAGTGCAAGCGTACAGTTTGAGCACAAGCAGAGCAAATCTAAGTGCAAGCAGGCACTATTTGAGTGCGAGGACAGAGTTTGAGGGAAATAAATACATAAAGTATGCTCTCAAATTTAAATACCACGCTCTTGAATAAAGATAGGGAATATCCCCCATAACAAACACACACACACACACACACACACACACACACACACACACACACACACACACACACACACACACACACACACACACACCAATCAGCTTCACCCATGTGTTTTAACAAACCCTCGAGCGGAACACATACGTATCATTAGACGTCATTAGCGTAGCGCGTCTCTGGCTGAGACCAACGAGGAAGAAAAAGGAGATGGATGGCCAGGAGAATTGACAAGAAGGGATGTGAGACACTGTCGTTCTATGTACACAGGAACAATCTACAGAGTCTCCCATCTCAGCTATCCTCTGATTTCACTTCAAGAATAATTTAATCAGAGTAGAAAAAATCTTTCTATTCATATGTAACCACTTATGGTATTCTCCCGTAGACAGAGTTGTACGAGCCTCATTCTTCAAGATTGCGTGTGTTTGACAGGCCTGTTGAAATGAAATGCTTGCAAACAGTTGTTTACTACTACCGGTTTAACTGGAGCATGTTTGCTCGTCTTCATATGTGTGCACGCTATTGTGCAACAAACCAATGGACTTCTAGAGCACAAAGGTTGGGCCTGTGTTTCAACATGTTCTTATTTTGTTTTGTTTTATTTTATTTTGTTTTGTTTATTAAGATTTCCAGTACTGTATGTTGCATGTTTTTATTTGATTGCATTTACTTGTTTAAAATGACATTTGTTTTAGGTTGACTTACAACATCTGTCCAGGGACTACAGATGAAAAATAGGCTCTTGGCTAACTCTGGCACATTTACAGAAATGTTGATTAATGTGCACTGTCCCTGTTACAGGGTGTATGCAGGAATCCTGAAGTCACATGTAAGACCTTTTAAGACCTTTTTTAAGACCCTTCCCATACATGTTAAGACCTCATCGCCACTTGGAGTTTTAACCGGTTACCTTGGCGACACACTTTACCTCACATTGACTATATCCAGTATTGATTGTCCTTCCTCCTTATCTTCCAACCATGTGGACGCAGACTTGCATTTCCCCATAACGATGTTGTTTAACAACCGGCGTAAACGGACCTTCGCGCTATCAAGCAGTGAGCGTGCGATGTCCTGTTCAGATGACGTCAAACCCAACGGGGTGCCATAAATAAATGACACAGAATCACACTACACACCTACGCAGTGATTACATTCAGGCAGACTGTGGAATACAACCTCTTTGGGCCATTTATATACTTATTGAAAACAAGCTACAAAATGTAATACCTTGGAAAATGCTGTTTAATACTTTTTAATAGCCTTCATTTCGCTAAATTGATTGATCAACTTTTAATACTTTTTAAGACCCCGCGGACACCCTGTGTTAAATAAATGATTAAAGAAAATTAAATACTGAATATCAATCCACATTTTTGAAGTATTGCATAAAGTTTGGTCTGCTTCATCACACTTGCACTATTTCTTCTGTTTTTCTGTGTTATTGTGTTGGTGGAGCCCGTGACCTAGGATTGTCATCGACATAACTACACTGTAGCTACGTACGTATGACAAATAAAAGCCTTGAACCTTGTATTGTACAGCGTGCACAGCTATCAGCAATGTCTCACCTTGCAGACGGAGCTGAGGACGTCCAGCGCTGTCTCCCCCGGCTGAACGATGGCCAGGACAGGCTTGTTGTCGGGGAGAGACACCCAGGAGGGCTGCAGGTAATCAGGAACCCAAATGTCGCTCTCTACGTTTTGCTGAGGAACGCTTTTCACCGAGCCGTCTTTCTCCTTCTGAGAAAACAACACATACAGAAGATTTAAGCAACTTTGAGTAGCCTCGGTGAAAACAGTCCATAATCATGGCACTCCATCATTAACTAATAGCATCATGAAACCCTTTTGGTTCCAGTTGATAATACACCAAGGGACGAATGAAAAACTATTCAGATGGCTAAAATAGTGCAGTAATCCTTGTAATCATCATTGTTTTTCTTCTTAAAACCCCTACATTTGCTGATTAGATGGAAACTGTTGGTGGCCTGAAAGCAGCAGGAGATCTGATTACAAAATCTAATTTGTCCGTGTAGATGAGAGCCTTTGATACAATTGTCTCCCTGCGTGGGTATTTGTTACATATGTGTGTGTATTCTGTTCAAAGCAGAGAGTGTAACCTTTAAACCCATCAGTCTGACCTCTGTCCTGTGATGCTGTCCCGCTCGCCTCTTCTGTTCGACCTCACACTGTCTGTCACTGATACCTTATCTGCTGCTATCAAATAACAGCCTCCACAAACTCATTTATTCTTTCATTCCTCCATAGCAACCCCCTAACACTAATAATTGCCTCTCCTTCTGGTGCCCCTTCCCCTCTATCTACACCTCACTCCATCATCTCCCTCCACCCCATCTTTTCTTCGCGCCATACAATCTGCTGACTGTTGCCGACTGGTCTGTGTGTGTGTGTGTGTGTGTGTGTGTGTGTGTGTGTGTGTGTGTGTGTGTGTGTGTGTGTGTGTGTGTGTGTGTGTGTGTGTGTGTGTGTGTGTGTGTGTGTGTGTGTGTGTGTGTGTGTGTGTGTGTGTGTGTGCGTGCGCGTGCGTGTGTGTGTGTGTGCATGTGGTCTAGCATTACTATACTTGTGGGGACCTAAATCTGTTTACATAGTCACGTGTGGGGACTCGCCTCCCTTATGGGGACAAATTGGAGGTCCCCATAAGGGCAATCATTAATTTTAGGGTGAAGACTTGGTTATGGTTAGGATTAGGGTTAGGGTTAGGGTAAGGGTAAGGGTTAGGGTTAGGCATGTGTTGGTTATGGTTAAGGTTAGGATAAGTCTCCAGGAAATGCATATAAGTCAATGTAATGTCCCCTGAAGTGATGTATACATGGTGTGTGTGTGTGTGTGTGTGTGTGTGTGTGTGTGTGTGTGTGTGTGTGTGTGTGTGTGTGTGTGTGTGTGTGTGTGTGTGTGTGTGCGTGTGTGTGTGTTTGTGTGTGTGCGTGTGTGTGTGTGTGTGTGTGTGTGCGTGTGTGTGTGTGTGTGTGTGTGTGTGTGCGTGTGTGTGTGTGTGTGTGTTGATCTGTGTGTTTGTTAGATTGAAAGTGAGACAGAGAAGCCTATATGCAAAAGAACAGTTCCTTTTCGATTGCATGAATATAACACTGACACACGCAGCTCAAAATAAATAAATATCATAAGCATGTTTTCAGTTAGACAGCAGACCGGGGGGCCTAAACTAGTGCCTCCCCCCCAACTCCCTGATCTCCCCAGCCTTTGCTACCATCTGTCTCCCCTCCTGGCCCATTTTGGATGCCGCCGGTGGGGAGGTGGGGGTCCAAGGTGGTAAACAGAACTCCCTTTCTCACCCTCTTTTTTCCATCAGTGGGATTCCCCATAACAAACAAGGAATTGAAGCTCGGACAAGCCCTCAGATGGGAGTATTTGGATCTACGGTGATCTAACTGGAGATGCTCGTTCCTACCGATGCAGCGTTTCCTGCTTTGTCTTAAAACAAACTGACGCACTTTAGTTCCTATGCATTTCTTCTCTGTCATCCCATACCCTGCTAGCTGAAGCGGGGCGTGGGTGGATGGAAACCAATCTCTCACAGTGCCACTGGGGGCCCCAACGGTCAGAGTGCTGCAGAGTTTTCTTCCATCTACTGCTGCATTTTATCAGTTCTCATCAAATATGGAGCTGGCATGCTTGTCCTTGCACAACCCATAAGTAATTGGACATTTTTCCTTACAGTTCATATAAATGTATTATTGATAAGCCTGCTACTACTGGAAACCTACAACCCTATGGAAGCCTTTGATGGTCTATTTTTCTCTCTGAAGATATTATTCATTTGCAGTTTTCTGTCAATTGTGGTCCATGTGACACAGGAGCACAGATGGTGTGAACGGCCTTTTGGTAGCAAATGCCTGCATAATGTGTTGAAACATCAGAAAGCTAATGATCTGAGCAGATCAGATTACATTTGTCTCAGAGGGATTAGCAGACTGAAATATCCCTCCAGTCGATAGCCAATGATGCCGTGAGAGCGGGAATTGCCTGGGGCAAAGGAAAAGAAGAAATGTGAATCTGTCAGCACTGATCTGAGAAAGGTGTTTGACACACAATAGGATGGTACAGAAGAAGAGAAATTGCATTATTTCTGGCTATGACGCAGAGTAAGAGAAAGGAGAGGGCAGTTATAAAACCAAGTTATTCCTGCGAGTCCGGTGAAGCCAATCATTTGGCGAGAGGATGAACAGCTACGGAAGATGAAATAGGTGGTTAATATACTCAAAAATTATCTAATGGCTTCGAGGGACAAGATTCATTATCTACCCTTCCACTCTGAGGACAGAAAGAATGTCTAAAAACATGAAAGCAGAAGCTCGGAAATGACCTCAAAGAAATACACATTGTTGCAGAAGAGTGAGGATAATTTGTGCTTCCCCCACACAACGCACTAAATGAAGAGCCAACGCACCAAAAGGATTTCAGTTAAGTGAACGGAGGTGGAAAAATCCAGCGGTGTTGCTAGCCTCTGGGTCTTAAGAAGCTCAAAACCCTTTATGCAAGTACAAAGGTTTATTAGATGCCCTTGTGATTTGCATGTTGGCTTATGCAAAAGGAAAACAATGACAAAGAATGAGCCTACAGCTACATGAGGTCTGGTTCTCTGTCGTGTATGTCAGACTAGGAAGGAGAGGGGGAACTTAGTTGAGCCTTAGGAAGATTGGTACTGTTAAAAATAAACAGTAATGGAAAATGTGATTCTATTATCGTCCTTGGTAATAAGGTGTATTTGTGTTTTTTATTAGTTCTCAAGTAAAGATGGCTGAGCTCTTACAGATTTCTCGCTGGCTGAGTCTTCAAACATGCGCTCCAAAGGTTTCCTCACCGGCTCCACCCCATCAACAAAGACCTGCAATCACACGGAGAATAAGACATTTCAGCGGCATCCACATGTGTTTCATCCATCGTAGTTATTTCCTCCACAATAGTTGTACAAATTATCCAATCTGCAAATCTTTTCTGAGCATTTTAATTTAATGCTAAACCAACATGAACATACAGTGTTGATTAGCAGCTGATTGAGTACCTCACCGGTGCTTCATGAACAAATGGATATGTCTCCAATAACTAACACTTTTTTCAACACTGTAAGATCAATGAAAGGTTTGTAGTATGGTTGTGTCACTATGGTTACCTGGTTGATGGAAGGATGTCCCTTGGTCTTCCTCTTGGAGGTGGTGTCCAGACCCCAGAGAGAGGAGAACCGGCTGCGGCGTTTACTGATGGTCCGAGGCATGGCCTGGTTCCTCCTCCTGATGCTGCACTCTGTCCGCGCTGCCACCTGGTAGATCACAGAAAACATTCATCCAAAGGAAATAGCGTTATCGTAACATTGTACAATTTCTCAATAGTTCTTACAGCTACAGTAATCCACTTCCAATCCACTTATCCTTATCTGTTACTAAGCCGGACCTATCTTACAGCTAAATGGCCTGCTATCTGCAGAAAGGTTCAGAGTCAAGAATGAAATTCAGCTTATCAAATCCAGTATCCATTTAGCATTTAGGAAACATAAAGATAACATTTTAAGTATCTATGATAAACGTTTATTTGTATATATAGATTCCTCACTATAAGCGGAACTAAAAATCAAGCACAAGGAACTCACTTTTCAAAAGAGAAGTTTAAAAGAGTCAGTTTCATAGCCAGAGAAATGTAAAAGCATTTGCATAGACCAGCGGCTCCCAACCTTTTTCAAGGCTAAATAAAGTTCTGATTGGTCAATTCAGAACATGTGACATGTTGTAAATCCAGTAGAACAGACCGCTATCAAGGACTGGAATGACCGTTGCTAAGGAAAATCATAATGTTTTGCAAATTATTTGGCGGCAAAATTGAATTTACCTTTACACCCTTTCTTATTTGACTTGGGCTTTTAGATGAAGACCGCACACAGTTAATAAATACAACTATTCTTCTGGCTAAAATACATATGTTTAAAAGTTAATCAAGGAGTGATCTTAATTGAAGGTGTTTGAAGAGTAGATTAAAAATACAATTTATTTTGTAAAAAATTATTGCCACAAAAAATCAAAGGGTGGCTCAACACGCCATGACATGGGAAATAATGAGCTCTAACGAAGAGTGGGACTAAACTAAAGGAACAACAATAAATATGCTTGCCATGTTGTGTTTTTGGTTGTCAACCTATTTTTGTTTGTGAAATGTTGAAGTGATCCTACTGACTGTATCTCTATTTCTTCTGTTTTTGTTTTTGTCTAAGATGGGAATGTCACCTCCTATATGTTATTGTTATGTCCATGTTTGTGTCTTTAGCCTGTATAAAATAAAAATAAATTAAATAGAAAAGGTTGGGAACCGCTGCCATAGACTATAATTATTTATTCTCTAGACGATTATTTTGTATCTTAAAGCATTTAACAAGATTAATTCAGCAAGTTTGGTGGGCGTGTGGAGACTGTCCATATTGGAGTATGTAAGTCGCTTTGGATAAAAGCGTCAAACAAGTGACATGTTTTTATAACATATTCCATGCCAACTGGAAAGCAGAATTTGTCAAAGCCACATTTTGTACGGGCATTTGGGGCAGAACACGCAGTAGGGCAGGGGAGTCAAACTCAAATACACGGTGGGCCAACATTTAAAAATGCGTACTAGTCGAGGGCCGGACTGGGTCAATGTTTATTGCAAAACGTATTGAAATGAACTTATTGCACATATTAAACCTGGAACTAACAAAGCTTACATTATTGCCTATAAAAACAACATTAAACATTAAATAATCAGTTGCATTCATTTCTTATGGCTCTATCTGCAGCTTTTCCAGAGTCATTTCTTATGATTACATTTCTCCACAGGCCAACAACAGCTTCAACAAAACTATTCCCCTCAAAGAGAAACCCAAACATGCCCTGTTGCCGTGAGAGAAAGTGCAGAAGGAAACATCCATTGAACTCAGTGTGCTGCTCTGTGATGCTAGTTCAAGCCAGACACTTGGCGTCTCATCTTGGGTGCAAGTTCATCAATGTTTGGGCTCAGGCTCTGAACTGAGGAAACCCTCAGGATGGAGTGAAGGTGTGCGTGCAATATACCGGCGGGCCAGATCTAATAGTAATTAAACATTATCCTGCAGGCCGAAATTAAATCCACCACGGGCCTGATTTGGCCCCTGGGCCTTGAGTTTGACACATGTGCAGTAGAGTATATTAAATTCAAAATGATAATCATACTTAGATTTTATTAAATAGTTGATCTGCTTTTTAAATGAATAGCCCACAAGAAATAAGAGGAATGCCAGACTATATATCTGTATTGTACACTGGCAGCAGTGTCTGTCTTTGTTTGTCCTGTGAGTCACTTCTTGCTTGGATCCATACAAACGAACACACAGGCAAGCAAAGCACTTTTTCAGCCGCATAGTATATACTAATGGCACACACTCAACCTCTCACTTTCCTTCAGTGACCCACTCCACATTCAAAGAGAAACCACTCTTGGCATTTCTGGGTTAATTCACACTGAGCTAAAGGGCTATAGGAGGCCCTGTCTCACTGTGTGGTTCACAGATGCATCTCTGCACACATATATATATATATATATATATATATACTGTATGTGCACAAGCATATAGATATAGTGTACTGTGTGGGTGTGCGCTTATTGATTTCCTCGCCAGTCACCGCTCATGAGACACACACACTTCCAACATAATAGGTCAAACTGTCTTCACGATTCTTCTTATGTGTGCTGCGTGCAAGAGGCCTTTTCCTTCATTGCAGATTACGATGTCTCTTTGTGCTTTGTAATAAAATGGTAGGAAATAATTAATAAAGAGGTACAAAAAACTGAGAGTTGAGAGAGAGGACAGTTATATTTTGCTGGAGGCAATATGAATTAGTTTTTGTATTTCATTAATAAATTACCAGCTTCTATTTGTTAGTATGTTAATGTATTTCAATTCCATTTAGCTCATTGATATACGTAGCAAAGCATAGAGTGTCTTTTTGGAGTGCTATTTGACTAATGCAATATTAAACTGTTAGATTTGCGAAAAAATATCTGATGGTGAACTTAGAGCGAAAGAAGATGGAGGAAAGACAGAGAAGGGAAAAAGGGTGTTGAAATAATGTAGATACGAGTTAGAGAGCTGTAGACATGAGCGTGTTTTACCGCCTCGAAGACGGCGGGCTCTGGATGTCTAATATTGTGCCGACTATCAGAGACAAAGAAAGTGGGGGTGTTAAAAAAAAACGAAGGAGGGGGTCAACAGAGCAGAGAGTGTGAAGCCTGTTTGTGGGAAAGTGCCTTGGGGATGGCAGCTTACTAACAGAGTTCATATTGATCCACCAGTCACAAAAAAACACTATCAACCTCTGATGCTGTGTGTGTGTGTGTGTGTGTGTGTGTGTGTGTGTGTGTGTGTGTGTGTGTGTGTGTGTGTGTGTGTGTGTGTGTGTGTGTGTGTGTGTGTGTGTGTGTGTGTGTGTGTGTGTGTGTGTGTGTGTGTGTGTGTGTGTGTGTGTGTGTGTGTGTGTGTGTGTGTGTGTGTGTGAATGTGTGTGTGTTTGGTGTATCTGATGTCCTGAAACTGCTCTATAGAGATTTGTTTCCTCCTCTTTCTCTTTACTTGTTTTTCCTGGATGATATTTAGCGGAGTCACATGATGCACAGCAGCATATAGATCATTCCCTCCACCATGACAGCGTTTCATTCTGCACATTCTTAGGAATGCTTGAGGTAACAACAAGAGCACGTCATGGCCTTGAGTCAGTGACTTGGCTTGAAAGCAGCAAACATCAGAACGGCTTGTGAGGAGAGTGATCTGAATGTGCCAGGTGACACTGTGTGTGCAGGTGTGTAAGGCAAGTGTGCAGTTTCCCTAACGGGGAGACACACATCCATCAAAGAGGCTATTTATAAGGAGGGACAATTTTGTTGGGTTTTCATTTTCATAAAAGGCTTTTTTTAGATGTTATTAGAAATAAATGTTACATGTTATTGATTTTCAACTTGTTATACTCTGTTTGAAGATACAGCTGAGATCAGGATTTCTTCAAGGTTCAAACTGATTCCCAACAGTTTTACAATATACAAACTCTGTAATAAGGACTTCAAATGTCTTCATATAACTCAAAGAAACAACCACTACTACCAAGAAAGAAGGGGCAACTAATTACTATATTAGTATTAATACTCAACGCAGAGCTAGTGAAGATGAGGAGTACGTTCAGCCACAGACTCATCCCTCCACAACAACGCACCAAGCGCCTCGGACAGTCCTTTGTGCCTGTACCTGTAGCCATCAGGCTGCACAACAAGGGGTTAATAATGAAAAAGAAATTAATTAAATCACTGGACATAAATATAAACTGTTTCCACAACCCATGTTAATATATTAGTAGTAGACCAAATAGGCAGATAGATATGTCACTATATGTACAGATGTCCATTTTCACTTTTCACTTGTCACTTTAACTTATTCCGTACTCTATAACTTAGATGACCAAATATGTATATATGCTGACAGTTATTTTACTCTTATTTTTATTCATCTCCTATTTCATAGTCTTTTATTATTATTATCATTATTATTTAAAAACATTTTCTTGATTTAATTTTTATTTATTTTTTTAATCTGTGAATCTTTGCTGTCCTGTTTTTTCACGCTTACCCTGTTGCTACTTTGTACAACTGAATTTCCCCACGGGGATTAATAAAGGTTCATCTTATCTTATCTTATTAGCAGGTTTTATCACAGCTTTGGCCCATTTTCGGTTACAACATTTTCAGCCTTCTAAAACTTTCTAAAAAAGTCAAAAATAGCAGCTGGAGTGCAAAGCTACTTTGGGTTGTTCATTTTTTAGCCTTGTAGTTCCTGCTTGCTCCTAATTAACCACCAATAAGCTTTGAGTGTGTTTTAACCTCAGGCTTCATGCAGTGCAATCACTATTAGCTTGTAGATTTGTCAGACAAGCAGAAATCCTTTTAGTGGGCGTATGTGCCAAGATGCTCACTCCAACTGCCAGCTAAACACACCCACTCTACAAGCTGAGGGCGTCGAGGGTCACCAATTGGGAACCTCTCACGCGATGCCTACTATAACACAAAGATACACCTGGGACCGAATTCAAAGTTTTGATTTAGGAGATCTGATTAGGTTTAAGAGTCAAATTACAGCAAGTGAGTGAGACAGTTAGAATAAGACGTCGCACACAAGTACTAAAACACGTGTGTGCATGGGAATTTCTCGTACCAGTGCATGGAAGGAGGAGACGGAGAAGATGCCCAGGCGTCCCATGGACAGCTTGGTGGGACGCGAGGCGAAGCCCAGCAGGCGTTTGGGGTTGGGGGGTTCGCCCCCCTGCAGGCTGGCCAGGTAGCACCGACAGCGAAACAGATCCATGTGAAACCGCTCCAGGTTCTGCTCCCACAGGAAGATCTAACAAAAGGGAAAGAATCAAATAAGGGAGGCGTTTTTGGTTGTGTGAAAATGTGTAACTTTTTTATTATGATTTCTTTTTTTATCTTTCTTTATGCATGCTTAAGTAACATTAAGCTGTCTTTGGCTCTTTCTGCTGTAACAATGTACATTTCCCCTCTGTGGGACTAATACAAGAATTCTGATTCTGGTTCTGATTCTGGTTCTGATTCTGGTTCTGATTCTGGTTATGCAAGAAAAACTAACTTTCCTGATTAGATTTCGGAAATGTGCACTAGATTTGGCAAACGATAAAATGTTCAACTATCAAGAACTTTATTGTCATTGTTAAGGCACAACGAAATGTATTTTGTTCTGGTACTGTAGGTTAGGGCTGCTCGATTATGGCAAAAATCATAATCACGATTATTTTGGTCAATAATTAATATCACGATTATTAAATAGGATTATTCATTGACTTTGAAAACATCCATTTATTGAACTATAAAACAAATAATAATTTGAACAGTATCTTTTAAACTGTTGATTACTCTGATAGTATAATTCAACTGAAAAACCAATACTAAAATAAATTAAATAAATGATACATTTAAATAAATAATATCAAAATAATAAATACCAATAAACAAGATCAACAAATATTTTGGAGCGCACTTCCACAAGCTACTAAACATATATAAATATGATAAATAAAAATAAATTAGACATTAATTAGATCAAATATGTTGCAGTGCACTGTCACAACCTAGCAAAGCAACATAATCGTTTTTTTCTATTATGTTGTTTTTGTAAATGTGGCAGGCCAAAATTGTAATTGCGTTTAAAATACGATTAATTGCACAGCCCTACTGTAGGTGCAACATATACAGAATCAAATAACAAAGAAGAATACAAGAAATGAAATGACCCTTAAAAGCAAGAAATAGAGACATCATAGGTAACATCACAACAGTGATAAAGAGATACATATTTATATGCATAAGATATCATCCTTTGTTAGATGGTGATTTGGTCATTCCAGGAGGAGTGAGATGTGGGAGTGCTGAAGCCCCTGTGGAGAGGTATTACTCAGCAACACAACCCCCACCAGTCCACGACCTGCTGTGCTGTGTGCTATGTATCACAGTGATGTCCGTGGGAGGTGGAACACACACACACACACACACACACACACACACACACACACACACACACACACACACACACACACACACACACACACACACACACACACACACACACACACACACACACACACACACACACACACACACACACACACACACACACGCCATGTATACATCACTTCAGGGGACATTACATTGACTTACATGCATTTCCTGGAGACTTATCCTAACCTTAACCATAACCAACACATGCCTAACCCTAACCCTTACCCTAACCCTAATCCTAAACCTAACCAAGTCTTCACCCTAAAATGAATGATTCCCCTCATGGGGACGTCCAATTTGTCCCCATAAGGGAGGCAAGTCCTCCCCACACGTGACTATGTAAACAGATTTAGGTCCCCACAAGTATAGTAATGCTAGACCACACACACACACACACACACACACACACACACACACACACACACACACACACACACACACACACACACACACACACACACACACACACACACACACACACACACACACACTCACATTGAAACATAATCTTTTCATTTGCGGGACTTCACACAACTGCTCTTTCTTTGAGTCTTTTATGCAAACGTACATCCCGGGCCTATTCATGCAAACTCATTTTGTAAATGAATGTGGTTCCAGATAAAGATCTTGGAAAAAGTCCGACATTCATATAATAAGTGCTTTTCACTTTGATCCCATAATTTATGTGTCTTTGTAGTAGAGAATGAAATACTCAATGTTTTCTCAGAAACATGACACGCTTTGCATGATTGAGTATAACTACTTCCAGGTGCTTTTTGTATGTAATATTGTTTTCTTTTATTGACTATCAACTGAATGCCACACACATTCAAAGACCCAGAGGGTTGCCACAAGGAGGCCCATTGTTCGAGGGCACATTGTTAAGCTATTTTGCAATGTTTACATGCAACTCCAGACATGCATGGAGGAAAAGCTACGAGTCACATTCAACTAATAATAAAGAGATCTAATCCTAAAAAAAGAAAATCCAGATGTGGCTCAATCCAAAACAGCTATTAAATATGGCAGGATTAGCATGTGATTGCACCTGCCTGCTGATGTGTGCATTGCACGTGTTTCAACATGTCTAATGAGTGCATTCTGCTACACTAGGTGTTTATAAATGAGCAGCAGCCGGAAATGTTTGAACGCATCTGTCGTTGCAAGTAGTCCTTAAGAACATTTGGTCTGAATGACGCCATGCAGTAAAGACGATTTAGTGCAGAGACTTCAGTGAGTGAGAGCAACACTGCAGTTTGAAAGTACAGTGATGTGCATCTGTAAAGCCCCATAGGTGTTTTCACTCAGCTCAAGTGTATGCACTCAGTAGGGAGCTCGGCACATGAGATCACTAACCTGGTTCATATCAGCATCACATGGACATAAAGTATGAATCATTTGCAGTAAGAAAATATAAAAAGCCTTTTTTCTCACTGAGACTAATTCCTACACAGCAGCTTTATTGTATTTGAGTACTTTCTTTGAGTTCATTCGTCTTAACTCCCGATTGCCTCTTCCCATCCTTGCTCCGTCGTACCTGCTCCAATATGGTCTTCCTCTTCTTGGCGTCGGTAACGGTCGACAGCTGCATGTCTCCCATCTTCTTCATCTTCTCGTCCATGTCGATCTTCTGCTCTAACTTGCGGATCTCTGTTCGCAGCAGTCTCACTGTGTCCTCTCTGTGGTGCTGCCGGGCCAGAGCCGCGGCGCACGCAGAGTGGATCGCCGTGATCCAGTTCTCCAGCTCCGTCTGGCCCGACGTCTGACAGGAAATGGAAACATGTACGTTGAATAAGTCGTAGAAATAAAAATAACTGACAGCTAAAAGAATAGAAGTAGTATTCCCATTATTAGCCTTGGAGAAGGTGGTCACTATAATCTCATTATCTTAATACTTATCTCTTCATGCATTGATTGAATGTCACTGTTGACAGCTGCCATGCATATAAATAGACACATTTTAGTATTACACAATGGTCACTGTGGTGGATCACTGTCACACGATGACAGTGTGGCCTTTAAACATGTCACACATTAAACAAACACATGGACGCTGGCCTGGCTTATCCCACACATGTCTAAATGTCATGTACTTCTGTGCCACACACACACAGACACACACAGAATCGCACACACACAGTTATGTATGTGTGAGTAGAAGACATCCCTTCCCCCCTTGTTTTTAAGGGAGGTGCATGATTATGCCTCGTGTTTTAAATACCAGTGTGTCTCTCACCTGGAAGAGGAAGGCGTCTCCCACTGAGTTGCTGAGGCAGAAAACAAAGTCTTTTTTGGGATGTTCGGGCACGGCCTGGACGATGCTGTTCTCCACCCACAGCGCATGTTTGGGAACGCTGTTGTGGTCGATCCCAGAGCGACAGTCTGACTCGTACAGGAAAAGTGTGCAGCCTAAAAGAACAAAGAAAAAAAGATGGAAAGCTAAAGAACAGTTTTTTTTTCTTACAGATTTCCTATTACAGTAGGTACTGTATTTACGATTTTGTTCAATTACATTGTAACCACCTACAAAAGACAAGGCTTTACAGCACTCCGTTGCCGTAATTTACAAATATAAAATGTGTGAAAAATACAGACTCCCAAATAACCACAAAAAATGCTGCCCCTTTATGCTTCTAATGCATTTACTCCTTAATTGGTATTTAGGCAGACTAATCTGAAGCATGGGCTCTCTGCTAACATTAGACAGTCTGATTTATTTATCATTAGGGGGGTGGAGGAGGACAGGAAGCTTGCAGAAATGCCGCTTCAAATGCTGTATCTCATGCATTTAACAAGGATGAGATTGGATTCGACACGGGTGCGGCCGTAAAATTAAATTGTGATGAGGCCTGGGAGAGGAAGTGGAAGGCCACACAGAAGAGGCTGAGAGAGGACGGTAGAGGTGACAAGCAAGGGCATGGGCTGTGTGAAGTCTGATGTGATTACAGTCTTAACAGGAGAGAGAGCGTGAGACAGGGTTTGAGTCACGTTACGACGATGTTTATCTGAACGTGACATACTGCTGCATGACCTTATCAAAAAAACACATTTAAAATACGTCTTTAAACCTAAGAATACGAGAGCGATGCTCACCTTTCAGAGAAACCCAGTAGTGTTTCCACTTGCGCCTCGTTGCAGGTTCCACCTTCTTGTTTTTCTTATGAACCAAGAAGTTCTTCACGGCCAGAGCCCCTGCTTTTCTGACTGTGCCTTGTGCACAGCCAATCAGAGCGTCCGATGGATATGCACTGCTGAGTGTGCCGCTGCTGCGCTCATCGCTAACAGCGGAGCCGCCCTCCTCCGTGCAGTCCCTCGCCTGATGTGTCTGAGGAGGGAGTGATTGACAATATGAGTGATAACCAACATGTTGGATGTGTCATTAATAAAGACAGACATGTGCTAATTGACTAACCCAGGCTTGATTGTCCAGCTCCTTTCGGTAATTCTCATAAACTCCTCCCCTCCCTCCCTCGCCGCCTCGTCCCTCTCCTCCTCCTGCGCTGCTGCTGCCGCTGTCGCTGCCGTTGAAAACGCTGCTTTCGGTAGCAGAGTACACGGAGAACGATGCCGACATGGCCTTACAGCGCCGTGACACCAACTCTCCATACCCGTCTATCTCCGTGGTGACGCCGTCGATGCCACTGTCCCCATACTCACTTCCCTCACCCAAAACACCCGAGATGTCCTGCGAGCCAGAAACAAACAGAACATATTTACTTACAGATTATTAATGCTTTTACAGAAACTGATATATTTGGAAAGCTACAACACAGTTTAAGCTACACAAGGGTTCTCTGGGTTTGCATGTGTGCGTGTGTGTATGTGGGTTGGTGCTAGGGCTGCTCGACTATGGCAAAAATCATAATCTCGATTATTTGGGTCAATAATTGATATCACGATTATTAAAAACGATTATCCATTTACTTTGTCAAACAAGACATTTTTTTTGAACAGTATGTTTTGAACAGTTGATTACCCTGAACTTTAAGTATAATTCAACTGAAAAACCAATAAAAAAAAGTAATAATAATAATTTTTTAAAAATCGTTTTATTTCGATTACCTTGTTTTCATAATCATTGCAAGCCATAATCGTAATTGCGATTAAAATACGATTAATTGAGCAGCCCTAGTTGGTGCACATGTTTTGGCATGCATTGCTGCTAAGAAAAAGCTTTCCTCACTCTCTGCTTTCACACTTTTCTTTAAACAAAGTCCCTCTGTTCTTTTTCTCTTTTGCTGTGTTATCAGTCTATTTTTATCCGGTCTATAAACCCCCTTAGCCTGGCTAGATGAATTTATAATAAACACTTAGGGTGCTTTGTGATCCAAGGATGCTTGGGGGTTCTGGGAATGAGTTATAAAGAAAAGCCTGGGTTGCTATTTTAGCACTTACTTCTGATTAAGCAACTTTAATCAATGACACATGATAACTACAGAATCTTCATTCTAGGGATGGTAGTTTTGTTATTTTGTACATGGCTTCTCTTATTAGTTGGCTTCTTGGTGATCCACTGACTTGCTTCTTTCTTTATCCTCTGGTTGAACCTGCTTTTGTAAGACCGTAAAAAAGGCTTATCAATGATGTTTAACATGTCTCTGCGTGTTAGGACCCTGTGTATGGGTATTGAAAGGGGCATGAAAGGTATTATGCTTTAATGCTTTAATTTCCGGAGGGGGAACGGAGAAACCAGGCCAACATGGACAAGTAGCCCCACAGCAACTCTCATCTGAATCCTTGTAATCCCTTTCCCCGCTACACAAATATACACACTCGCTTGGATGTGCATACAACATGCACATACACACAACTCCACAGCTTGAGCGCACACAGGAACCGTCTATGGTTGTCGACAAAATGTACATTTTTCTCCTCTGTCATGTCTGTGAACCCCATGAACTTCCTGGATACAACTGGTAAACAAAGTGCTCTATCCTTCTATTTGAAGGGCTATGCATGTATAAAGGAGAGACAGAAGAGCCAGTGTACCACAGAGAAGTACACTTTTAAACTGATTCATGTTGTTAAATGTTTCCTAAATGTATAAAAAGTGACCTAACCTGAGTAGTTTGTGCACGCCGACCCTGGAAAGCCGGGCACGGTGCAGACGGCATGCCGAGCCCTGCCAGGCCCTCTGAGAGGCAGTGGGAGCGTCGGCAGGGGAGCGTGAATGCTCCGTACCCGCCACCATCTTCTTCAGCTGGAGACATCAAGCCCTCCCCTTCTTCATCTCCATCACACTGGGCCTCCCGACGGCTCTTCGTGTAGCGGCTCCTCTGCCCCCTGAGGCCGGGACTCTGCTGGCTGCACAGATGGTCCAGAGACGATGCCCTTTCAGCTGCGCCTGGAACACACACAGGTGGTTATTGCAGGGCAGTGTGTGTGTGTGTGTGTGTGTGTGTGTGTGTGTGTGTGTGTGTGTGTGTGTGTGTGTGTGTGTGTGTGTGTGTGTGTGTGTGTGTGTGTGTGTGTGTGTGTGTGTGTGTGTGTGTGTGTGTGTGTGTGTGTGTGTGTGTGTGTGTGTGTGTGTGTGTGTGTGTGTGTGAGCAATGTATGGTAAGTGTGTTCTGATTACTGTCAGTTACTTTCAGATTTCTTTCTCACATTTGACGTGTAAATTACCTTTTTCTCAGTGTGTGATTTTGTATGAATGTTGTCAGTGGGTGTGTGTGTGTGTGTGTGTGTGTGTGTGTGTGTGTGTGTGTGTGTGTGTGTGTGTGTGTGGTGTGTGTGTGTGTGTGTGTGTGTGTGTGTGTGTGTGTGTGTGTGTGTGTGTGTGTGTGTGTGTGTGTGTGTGTGTGGTCTAGCATTACTATACTTGTGGGGACCTAAATCTGTTTACATAGTCACGTGTGGGGACTGGCTTCCCTTATGGGGACAAATTGGAGGTCCCCATAAGGGGAATCATTAATTTTAGGGTGAAGACTTGGTTTAGGGTTAGGTTTAGGGTTAGGGTTAGGCATGTGTTGGTTATGGTTAAGGTTAGGATAAGTCTCCAGGAAATGCATGTAAGTCAATGTAATGTCCCCTGAAGTGATGTATACATTGTGTGTGTGTGTGTGTGTGTGTGTGTGTGTGTGTGTGTGTGTGTGTGTGTGTGTGTGTGTGTGTGTGTGTGTGTGTATATGTGTGTGTTTGTGTGTGTGTGTGTGTGTGTGTGTGTGTGTGTGTGTGTGCGCGCGCGTGCGTGTGTGTGTGTGTGTGCGTAGCAAGCCCTTCCATTACTCTGAGATGGCTAGCCCCCTGGTGCAGCACTTAGGCCATCAGCAGTTACCAGCTGCTGCCTGCTGTTGCGTTGATCTCCTGCACAGCGCCGGTTAAGCTAACAATCATGTGATCAACTGAACTCCTGAATCTGATGGGTGGCAGCTCACCTTTAATCAGTAGGTTTTTCTGAAATTGTGTCAGAGTGTCTCTGTTCAATTTGTCCCACCTTCCCCCTCATCACTTGTAATGCGAGTCAAATCAAGCTACCACCCCTGCACACATGCACATACAGTATATACACATACACTATGAGAACATTTGTATCAACCATCAGTAAAAAAATATATATATAAAAAATACATATACTGAGTTAACATTTTAGAAACTGTTCTGTCTACTGTATTAATTAAAGTTGGTTAATTTAGGATTTCGGATGAGACTTAATGGAGAAAGCACGTTTGTGTTTAGTCTTTGTCACTAAAGAAATCTGAAATACTACATGAGAACATTTGATTTGTATTCTGTGAGGTTAATCGACTGTGTGAGTGTTCACCGTCCTCACCTGCATTGCCTCTTGGACATGCAAACTGCTCCTCCTCCTCCTCCTCTTCCTCTCCTCCATCTATGATCTCCTCAGTGCTGGTCAGATGCTCCTGGCTCAGGTCTGACATAGAGAACTCCAGGCTGTCTTCTCTCCACATGTCCGCCGACTTGGACCTCTTCTTCTTGAAACTCCCTCCCTCCCGGGGACCCTCAGTCATTCGCTGGAGGTACGTTTCCTCCCCAAGTACCTCCCCCTCCCCCGTGGAGCCCTCTCCTCCGTCCTGAGCGACGGTGTCCGCCTCCGAGGTCTCAGGAGTCGGCGTGGCCAAGTTGTCGTCATCGTGTTGATAGGACTCCGGCCTCATCGTCATAGCGACGCGCTGTGTCCAGTGAGGGTTGATGCCGAACTCTTCGAGTGCATCGGTTGCGTTGAAAGGCTCCAGTCCGTTCTCTGCTAAGGATTGTGGGATGCTGGGGGTGCTGGAGGAGCGAGTTGAGGCATCAGAGTTTCTGTGTTCCTGTTTCACTGAAGAAGAGAGCCGGGAACGACGCGTGATTGGCTGCTTGTTGGGGAGCCGGAGTGACCTGGACGTCTGTTTGCGGGAGATGTGTCCCGACGCGTTGCCGTAGAAACCACTGTCCCCATTCTGACTTTCGACGTTTCCCATGATTCAACTGCAGATGAGAATAAAGCATAAACTTAGACATGTTACCATTTTGCCCTATGACTAGTTGTTGTCATTTTAAAAGTTAGTGAAGTGTTTTAGTTCTACTGTGGACCAAACCTGTTGACATCTGTTTTCATTAACTGGCACATTGATCACCTCAGCTAATAACACAACTAAGTAGCAGCTATTGTCTGAGATCACATGATGTAGTCTTGTTAGATGTGCCAAGAGCAAGGACTGTCTTCGGTAAGACAGCTTTTATGTGCGCAGCTCCACTTGCTTGGAACAATCTTCAGCAAGAATTGAAACTGAGCGATCTCATTCCTCTGCATGTTTTTAAAGCTAGGCTAAATGAAATGCTCGTTGATACTATGGGCACTTGTAAATGTCTATAACTATGTATCCTGTAAATATAATGTATAATGTCCTTTATTGTTTTATGTTTCATGTGGAACCTATCTCAATGGGACCAATCGATAAATAAATAAAGGTTTGAAGTAAGAGGGCTATATATATATATGTGTACGTTAAGTTCATCAACCTCCTCCAGGGCATCGATACCACTGGTGTAAAAGTGTTTGTACCAGATGGAGAAAAGCTGTGTGTGTAATCATGTGATTTACAGTGAGATTTGGGTTCCTTTCAATTTGTCTATAGAGGCTTTTGTGTTATCACTGAGAGACCCTCTGCTTTGAATCCATTATCAAACTGAAGGCCGTGCCCTCTGATGGCATTGGCTTGTACACTCTCTCACGTTTGTTGTTGAAAACGTCGATCTCTGTGCTGGATGAGAGGGTAACATGTGCTGCTCCTTTAGTTAACAGGTACGGCAGAAGTGTACGACAGGTAAAGAGGAAGTTCTGCCAGCTTTATGTTAACTGACCTTAATGTTTGATATTGTGCTTAGTACAACACCCTCGCGCGAGGTTACACAGAGGCAATCAAGTTAATTAAAAATGTATTTGGAGCATAAACACAGCTAACATTTCCTAAGGGTTTTCTGGTGTTTAAGTATTCACAATGCATCAATATCACCGTCTACAAAGGCCTCTCAACTTTTAACTCCTTTTTGTCGTTTAGATATATTTCAATTTAAGTCAAATGTTGATGAATAAAGTATTGGAAACTGCGCAGTGCACTGCAGTAGCATCTATCGCTTTGATGCCTAATCCTAGTTGCAAGCACTTTTCTCCTTCAGTGGTGTTCAAATTATTCATGTCCTCCCAAAACAGTTAAAATGATCAAAGAAATCAGTTTGAAACTGCGTAGTGCTGATGATAGAGTTATCGGAGCATCCTGCACCGCCTCATGCCCTCTGTTATATAAGCACATGGAGCTGCTGAGTCAACTGCTTTCAGATCAGCCGGTCCTCTGTGAGTCACACCTCATCAAACCCACACCATCAGGTTCTCAGTGTGGGCTCCAACTGCAGAGACACTGACGAACATATTCTCTAACACATCGTCGTGTCTTGTATTGAGAATCAAAAGTCAATTAAAAGTATTCCAACAAACCGGTACAATCCAAAAGAACATCATTATTGTAGTGTGCATTTAAGATAAGATAAGATAAGACTTTATTGAGCCCAATTTGGGAATTGTTTGTGTTGCAGCAGCATAAAAGACATGGCATTGTACAATACAAATTTAAAAAACTGGAAATAAACAAAAAAGTAGAAATATGTTGAATTAACAATAACAAAAACTAAATATAAATCAAGTTATTATATATACATAAGTATGTGAGGGATGGAATATTGAATATTAAACTGAATGTAGCAGTAATAAGAGAGCAAAGTGTACGAACTGTGGTTACCTGTGGTTAAGCAGCCGCATCACTAGCTTCTCCACATCAGCTCGGTGTCATCTCTCACCGACCGCATGATCCTCCGCACATCGTCAAATGCCGGTGTCAATTTGCCCTGAGAGGAACAAGAAGAGAGAGAAGTGTTTCAGTGGAGCTCTCACAACTTCAAAGTGACCTGATGTGTCAAACGCACACAGGGGAGGAGAGAGGAGACGGGAAGGGGAAGGTAGTTCTGAAACCACTGCAGAGGATCTGCCAGGTACGTCACATAAAGCGGGCGAAGTCAAGTTGAAAGGAAAGCTGTGAAACGCACTGGAGAGGGAGTCTATAGGAGAGGAGACAGGGGGCAGGATGAAAGAGAATAAAGGACACTGTGGTCAGTAAGCATGGAGTTAAGATGATGCAGTGAGGCAAGTTAAAAGCACACGCATTTAAATACACACATGGACATAAATCCTTGGGCAAGACACTTCACCTGAACTTGCTCCTGTGGGTATTGTCCACAGTGACCATTGCATGTATAAAAAAAAAAAAATAATAAATATAAGGGATTATTATTATTATTAAGTCGCAGATCATTAGAAACAAAGTGCAGAGGCATTATCTGAGCCTGAGGGGAGATCAAACTCACAAACAACCGCATTTTCTTAGAAAGGCACACTGAAACTCCTTGCCAACCCGAAACCATACAGGCATGTACGGGCATGTGCACAAATCATTTTGTATTAACACGCGGCAGACGAGGAGATTTGAACACACACACACACACACACACACACACACACACACACACACACACACACACACACACACACACACGCACGCACGCTTTTGGTAAAATGACAGAACATGAAAGCAGCTATGGTGAATGATTTTCGGCTTAAGACTCAATTAAACGATCCTTGCCAACACGACCTAATTTCCCCTAATACCAGCCCTGAGCTGCGTAGAGTAGACCATGATTTCCATAGTATGCTACGTATAGTGTGAAGGTATGCACGTTTAAGCGCTGTGTGTAGTGGTGCACATCATTTCAGTTCACACAAAGATCAAATAAATAAATCTAGTTTGTACGAAGACATCACTGATGATCCTTCTCAGTCGGCTGCATTCAGACGCCCCCTGGCAGTATACAGCAAACACTCATGTCAGATGTGTTCGGTTCTGATAAGCCTATAAGCAGGAGAATAATGGAAATGAGAATATTTCCCTGCCTTGTAAATAAGAAAGGGAACGAGCAAAAGAGAAAAGGAGAATTGCAGTCTATGAATTGCAGAGCAGATGTCAATCAACACAGAGTCTTGCTTTCAGATGTGGCGGGTAAGTAAGTCAGACTTTTTTCCACAATGCTAACAAAGCATTTTTTCTCTACAGTTGACTTTGTCCACACCTGCTGCTCGTATCATTGATTATAAGCAGAACTGTCCGTTTGATTATTCTCTGGGGAAGAAATACAAGGAATCAACCCTGTTACGGTTCTCGGAAAAGATACAGAAATGAGAGTTTAGTAAAGGAGAAGTGGAAAGGACAATTAGAGAAGTACGGGTTGTGGCAGTTACAGTGCGTGGAAACCAACCACAGTGTTTCTTTCCACTTCTCAACTCCAGTATGGGTGTTAGCCGCTGCGGTACATTTCTCCCCAGCTGTGCGAAGCAGTTACATCAGATAAACTTGACCCTGATACTTCTCCTCCTCTTCCGTTCCCCTGCTTCCCCCTCCACCTTTTATTTCTCCTCTCTCCTCCATCCCATCCAGCGCAATAAGGCTTAGTCCAACCCACACGCTTCAGAACCAAACAGAAACACACGGAGCACGATGAACAAACAATGCTTGACACGGGCTGGATATTTATTTTGGAGAGTCCTGCTTTCTTTTTAGAATCAGTGTCAATTGTTGGCCATACTGTAATTTCAAACACAAGACTTGATAGCTAAAACGCTAGATAGTGCATGTATGTTTGATGAATGGAAATCAATATAACCCTCGTGTATACAATGGCTGTCCTCGCAGATTTACAATTATACACCATTTAGATAATACAAACGTTAGAAAACATGTTTTTTTAAGACGTAGAGCTCTTGCTTGCATTGGCTTTACATTGCCGTTGCGAAGTAGCTAATCTATTCTCCTATCTGTCTGAGTGGAGGTGAACAAAAAACACACACAGGCCAAACAAACAAAACAATCCTGTCCGACACAACGCAGGGGAAATCAAACCACTGCTTTTCCTCTGGCGGTGTACAATCTAAAATGTTTAGTCTCTTGGTTTTTCCTCTCCCCGTACCCTGCAGCAAAGCATGGCAGAGGGGTAGCGGGGAAAGAGAGAGAGAGTGGGGGGGGGGGCTCTCTGCTAAACCCACGTAGAGCCGAGAGGTGAGGTGAGGCTGGAGGCACGGTGTATGAGGAGGGAGGTTGCTGAGGTTGCTGCAGAAACAGAAAGAAAACATATGCCTTGTCCTGGGCTCCGAATGGAAGTTGGATATGGAAAAGTGTGAAAACAGAGGCAGACAGAAATGAAAGAGCGAGGGAGAGATAGACAGAGACAGATTGGGGGGGTCCTATTGTTGCCGAGCTCTAAGTGGATAAGTAGACATGTGCTCTGGCTGCCTCTCTTCGGGCTTAATTGAGGGAGCCGAGACAAAAGAGGAAACATAATTATTCGCTCTCTTTCTCTCAGTCTCTCGTTCATAGCTCTCATTCTCGCAGTGTATTAACACATGGAGAGAGTGTATTAATAATACAATGGCCTGCGCAACAGCAGCCGGAGCATCATTACCATGCAGACATGCCCACTCACGAACACACACACACACACACACACACACACACACACACACACACACACACACACACACACACACACACACACACACACACACACACACACACACACACACACGCACTGACAGCATACAAAGAACAATGCTGCTGAAAAGACAATTCCATACTGATTAAATGTCTAAGAGCACAAAACGAAACAAAAAGCAGGTCCGTCGCTTCATTCTAAACCCAATATGTAAATGTTGTATACATAGCAGATCAGCTGTTTTCCAAGGAGAGCATGAAGCTCTTCTGGCTGAGTATAATGGACACAATAATAATAATTTAAAGACAGCACTGAGTATCATACTGGGACTGAAGGTGGCATTTAACTACGCTGCCAGATACAACTCTGCACCGGAGCTGTCACACTCTTTTAGCTGCTGTTGTGTGGAAAAGATGCTCGTCACCGATAGGCTCTCACGTCTATCAGCATAACCTCACACGCAAGCAGGTATTCTTCCTGTGGCACACAATAGCACAAAGGCAGACGTTGCTTCCAGTCACACACACCTGCCCAATTTTCCCAGGAGAAATGTGAGCAGGTTTTCTGACTCTCACACACACACACACACACACACACACACACACACACACACACACACACACACACACACACACACACACACACACCACACACACACACACACACACACACACACACACACCACACACACACACACACACCACACACACACACACACACACACACACACACACACACACAGGCTCTCACACTCTTTGGATAAATACCAAAGGCCTGTCAGAACAGCCACGGAGCAGGCACGCCCTGCTTCCCCCCCCGACAATCTTTTCATCTCTGCACCTGTCCCACAGCTCCACCCTACATGACACACAGCTCAGCTCTCCACATTCAAACCACACATGAGGTGGATGTGAGCTACTGTACTGCGCTGCGCTGTGATGGAAGCCAAGCTAAACCTGTCTCATTGCTTTTAGAATCCTGTCACAGTCTAGATCGCCTGCCACAGAGGCTGCTGAAATCACACTCAAATGATGAAATCGACAAGCCCCTTTATCCCTGTGATACAACAGACCGTCATCATAACAACGTACAAACCTTTAAGTATAATACTCAAAACGTGTTGCCTTGAATGCTGCACATATAAAGACAACACTACTGCAATAGGTTTAACTTTAGTTTACAACGGTCTTAAACAGAAATAAATATCTGTTGCACTTTTTTGTATCGAACATGTGCAAACGGGATCTCATCCAGAAAGAAAGGAAGCTATCTCGAGCTTTTAAAAAGTGCTAGAATCTGTTGGGGTTACATTTAATTCGGTGTAAGGCAAGGCAAGGCAAGGCAAGTTTATTTATATAGCACTTTTCAACACAAGGCAATTAAAGTGCTTTACAAAAAACGAAAGACATTAAGAAAATGGCATTTAAAATCAGTCATTAAAAATAAAAGCTAATAAAATAAACATAAAAAGAAAAAGAAAAAGAAAAGATACATGGATAAAAGTTACAGTGCAGTTTAAGATATGAATAGTTCAATTAAAAGCAGCGACAAAAAGAAAAGTCTTCAGCCTGGATTTAAAAGTAGTCAGAGTTGCAGCGGACCTGCAGGTTTCTGGGAGTTTGTTCCAGATATTTGGAGCATAATAACTGAACGCTGCTGTTCCATGTTTAGTTCTGACTCTGGGGACAGAAAGTGTACACTTGTGTTTGATTGTGGAACACACTGTTATGTCCTAAGGTGATTCCATTTAAAAGGATTCAAAGTTATTCTTAGCTATCACCGTTAGTCAGGGGGTATTACACAATAGGAGCAAAGACTGATGATAAATCAAATCCACTCTCAAGGGTCCCACATTCGTTTAACCCTCCTATATCATTCAAATTGACTACTCTAATTGGCCATTCAGGACACAAATGTCCAGAGTGATACCGGAGGGTTAAGACCGGGTGAATATAGTTTCAGATTTTATTAACTGCTGATGACAAAAGACAGCCATTATGACCTCGACATTTGTCCTCCATAGTGAAATTGACAACCCAATAAATACCCCAACGACAAAAGTGGAGCCCTAAAACAGACCTTGAAGGTAGTGACCAGTCTAGACACGGCCGTAACCAGAGAAGCTCTCAGCTTGACCTCCCTCTGCACCTTCGAACCATGACCCCACCCCCACCCCTATCAAGCATTAAAACACATGACGCAGTCGCTGCACTCACCCTTCCCTTAGGCCTTTTCCCGCACCTTTCACATTCTTTAAATGGCTACCGTACCCCCTGCCTCAGAGTGGGGACAGAAGTCGCTAAGTTGCTCTCTGGGGGGTACACAAAGGAATCTCTGGATGGGAGAAAACTCCATTCCAAGCAAGTCAAAGTAGAATACCATGGGAATCTGGGAGGCGGTTTTTACCAGAGTGCTCCATGCGGCCAGGTTTTGCATAAAC
Source organism: Pseudochaenichthys georgianus (assembly GCF_902827115.2). NCBI lineage: Eukaryota > Metazoa > Chordata > Actinopteri > Perciformes > Channichthyidae > Pseudochaenichthys > Pseudochaenichthys georgianus. The sequence goes on from NC_047516.1 coordinate 21,163,115, forward strand.
ACCTGCACGCCCCCGCAGAGATACACACAGACACACCTGGACACCTGGGAGCATGCACACCGGGGCGTCCCTGTTGTTTACGCTGCAAACCTGCTTTGAAAGATAACATACACACTGTTAATAACGTGCGGATCAGGACTAGGTGCCGGCTCCATGGTCCAAACAAAAAAGGATTGGGGACTCATCTGTAAGTGCCCGTATGTATGTGCACACCTAGGCTTGTGTGCATTGTGAAAAGGACTATATATATATATATCTAATTGTGAGATAACAGTCCGATATGCTCTGAAAACATCCTATTGTGAGCGCACACTCCACTGCTCTCCCACAGTCCCGCTGAGAAGGGACTGCCTCCGACATCGCTGGTAGAATTCCCTGGAAGAGGGAGATTAGCTCCTTATTCATCCTTTCGGGATCTGACAAGACGCGCGCCACATCCCCCCGCGCTCAGCTTAAACACACACGCGCACGTACACAAACAGTGTGCCTGCGAGCATTGAGTCCCGACTGCTGCTTAAATCAAACGTTCATTTTCTTTTAACTGGTGAGAGACAAATTATAATTCCTTCCTCAAGAGCCCTTTCCTTTTGAGGACCACAGACAAGGGCATGAACATGACAGAATATAGCGGAGTGGGAGGAAATAAGACGATCGCTATTCATTTATTACGGCCCCTTCTATTAGTCATCTCTTAATAAGGAAGTAGGAAACACAATTGATAACATTAAGGACTGTAATGATGGTGGTAATAAAGCTAATTGACTGAGAACAGTAAAGAGAGAGGAAAGAAACAAAGATGAACTAAATACAAAAATATAAATGCCATGTTCAAAGCATTGGGGTAAGAGATAATGACATATCATTCAAAATGACATTTCAAATGATTTTTCGATGTGGGTCAAAGTCTGTGTGGCATCTGAGGATCAAGTGGAGAAGATAAAGGGCAGTAGAGCCAATTCACTCCTCAAGTGTCACTAACTTCATTAAATACGCTGCTCCGTCTCCCTGGGAGCTTACACTGCACGCTCCTTAACTCGGATTCCAGCTGACTGTCTCTGCCTCGACGGATTACCATAATTTAAGAAAAATCCTTCTTCCACGAGTCCTCCATTGAGTGAGAGGCCCGAGAGTCAATGAGTGTGTGTAGCTTTTGACGCTCCACTCTGTCGCTGCTGCAAACTCGGCGATCAGCGAGTCTGAATATTCAAGGAAGGAAACCCCACCGATTTAAACCTCTCATTATGATCTTTAACATGTATATTTGAATGTGAGGCTTTCACAGCGAGTTCTCAGGACACCTTATTTTACCGCATGTGCTGAGATGAAGGAGGAGATCAAGGTGTGTAAACCTAAATGAAATCTATTTGGACTTGTGTTGGAGTGCCACTTGAAACCCTCCTATGAGTACAACCAGCAGCAAGCAGAAGGTTGCAAAGCAAGTGGTGGACTATTGTTTTGATGAATGATAATAAATCATCCTCCGCTTTTTCTGCCAGTCCTCAATCAACGCTTGATGCAATAGTGATTGCGCAAGACAATCGCCAGTCATGGAAAGCAATCAACTGAATATTCATGGGGTTTGCTGCTCCGAATAATGTGAGAGGCAGAAGTGTTGTTTAATTATCCAGGAGGAGTGGGACGAGACATTGACTGTGCTCCAGATTCAGATGGTAACCGTAGAAACCCTGCGGGGCAAGACGCAGCCTGGGGGAGGAACGGATGAGAGTGTGGATATAAGATAGAAACAGATGTAATAAAAGAAGAAGAGCACTGAACGGACGTGGAAGCATTTGGGGAATTTCTTGAAGTGACACGCGGGAAATGACTACAGACGGGATGGAACAGAAACTCCATCTCCACATTTGAAAACATTATATTTGTTGGACTAAAGGTTTACATAAAAACCTCTCAGTGTCATCCATAGCCAATCCAGTCGATCACTTCTTTATCTTAAAATAATCAATATATTTGAGAGATTCCCTTTACATTGCGTCAGCACAGGACTACAGTCTGGAACAACAGCTAACGTGTCACTAACTTACAAATCAATCAATGTTATCAGTCTGTTAAATAATCTGTCTTATCAATGTTGCCCTTTGGCTCGTGGTGTACTGTGTTGTTTGTGCTACTGGATTGTGTCTCGCTGTGATTATATGTGATGCAAGTTATTCGGTTTTCTGCGTAATCTCAGCTATTCGCATCGACCTGGTTGACAAGGCAATAAAGTAATGAAGTGGGGTAAGACACACTTCTGTAGAGAGTGTTAGGGCTGAAAAATGAATGTTGTGTTATCCCCCCCCTTCTCCCTTTCTCACTTAACTGAACTATTCTGGGAGGTTTTCTTTTCTGAATTAAGTGTCTGTGTTATTCAAGCGTTGTTAAACAAAATGTCCTCTTGGTTTGAAAAGTGTAATGTGTTTTTATTCAGTGCAATGAAAAAACCCCAATTCATATGTATGTGGCGCAAAAAAAAAAAACAAGTTTAAATGTTACGTCATGTTGGCAGCAATATTGTCAGACACTGACATGTGTAGACACCTGCAGACACACACAGACAGGTGTGAATGGAGCCAAATTGGTAGGTAATACATCCGATTCCGCTCAGTACATGTTGAAGAGACAGGGAAATAACAGGGTGTGTGTGAGCCAGAGAGAGAGAGAGGGGGGGGGGGGGCAAGAGGGTTTTATCCAAAGGTATACTGATTGAGGTGGGAGGTTGTGACTGGGGGATGGGATGTGAGAGGAAAGAGGGTCTGAAAACAAAAATGATAGTGATGAAAGGGGGATGAGAGGCTGTTAGAGCTGGCGGTATGGAGGGCTACAGGTAGGAAGATGAATGATGTGTGCTGAGGTGGAAGGAGACATGAGAGGTAAAGAGGTGGAGTAGTGCTGATAGGTCCTGAGGGGCTGATAGAGATAGATGTTGTGTCAGTTCAAAGCAAAGCAGATGTGAACAGACCCCATTTGTTGTCAGTAACGATATGGCCGGGGTAAGACTATCTGGAGAGGGTTATTGTTCGTGGAAGGGAGCGTGTTTAGGTGTGACCGAAAAGTAAAAAGATAGAAACAACAATGATTACAACAATATACTGCAATATGCATTAAGTATTCGCTTACTCTGGTTTTTATGAGTGATGCAAGTCTACTGTTATCACTTTATGATGACGAAATGTCCTGCTGAGGGTCTTCAAATCTATTGTAGTACTACCCAAATATAACCAGAGAGTAAGAAAGAGGCTTTGGCATCACTGCACGAGGACAGGTAGGGAAGAAAAGGTGAAGAGGTTGCTATGGGATCCAAAAAGGAAATGAAAGATTACGGCTGGAGAAGCAGTAGGATACACCGTGAGAGTGTAAAGCGTACACAGGTATGGTGTAAAGGAAAAAGTAATTGGTAGAGGAACGGGCAACACCTAGGCTCCTGCTGTCCCCCTCCTCCCTTAGAGAAAGGGGGGAGGGGGACAGCAGGAGGTGGAAGGGGAAGTTATTTTAGTGGATCCCTGCACCTGAGTCAACAGCGGTGCTTGCAAACAAAGCGCCCCCTTGAAGAAGAGACAGGAGACAATGCAGAGCAGTGAGGGATGGGATAAGAAATGTTCAGCAAGAATGTGACAGGCAAACAGCAGCTCTGTGTTGTGTCTCTGCCTCTCAGGTCAATAGAGGACGCAAAGCACCAACACAATTCAGTACACAAACCGTATGACATTTTTTTTAACTTCAGAAATGCTTAAACAAAGTTTTCAACTGGCCATAAAGAACAAAATAGACGAAATGATTGACCGTTGTTGCCAATGTCTGCACGAATATCTCTCTCTATAAATATATATATATATTGTATACAGTCCATATCAAATTGCTAGCATGCAGAATGTACAAGTTAGCTTGCATACTGTTTCAAATCGCTGACTGTACTCTTTTCACATGATCATATTTTGTATCTGCTGTTTACTAAGGAAAACACCCTTCCCTATTGCTACTTCTTCATGCATAGTGTGTATTACACAAACACATGCTGACACACAGCCAGGTGTGACAAATTAAAAGAATAAGGGTGAACCACACCCAGTATGTTGCATCTCTATTGTGCAAATTTCAATCAACACAAACGGTTTCAGTTGTTTTAGCACACAATAGGTCAAGTTTCCCACACAGACATTAAGCTTGAGTTTAGACTTTAACAAAACCCCGTGAGGATTAGGGCTGAAACTAATGACTATTTTCATTATTTACATTTCCTTCTAAACTGATCGTTCATTAAGGCCAAGAAAAATATCAGAAAGACTGGATACTTTAGAGTCTAACGTATTATCTTCAAATGTAGATTTGCTGCTTGTTATGATAGCAAGCCCCTTTGTATTTACTGTCTTTATCAATAGATGTATTCTGACATTTTAATGATAACAAGCAGCACAGTAAAGCTACAGCATTTTCTTGAACCTTGCATTTGTTTCTATATTGATCACGGCAGTATCTATTACATCTGCACTATGGTCAACAAATAGTTTTTAAGGTTGGTAAACCGCCATTAAATCCCTGGATACTTTACTAATAGGAGTCCCGTTGGATTTTAGCAAATGGTTAAACGATGTCACGTGGCAAAAAACAAAACTATCACTGAGATGAGGTCGTGAACAACATGTCAGAAATGCGTGCCGTCTCTTCAGTAGATGGGGTTGGATCTAGGTCAATGGGTCCATTTCCCGTGAGTTGAGCTCTTGTGCGGACTGGAGCTGGAGGTTTTTGTTTGGGCTCTGAGTGGCTGCGGTGAATAGACCCTCGCTCTCAGTGCATTAGTGACCTGTATAAGCTCCACACAAGTCACTGACATCTGAGTGCAGGCCTGAGGGGAGAGGACAAAGGCAATATGACCAAACATGCACACACACTCCTAAAAGCTAACGCACCAAAGGCCAATAACAAAAACACAGAGTCTAAAAGAAACCGTGTACAGCACTCACCACAGGGTTCTTATCCCAAAGAAACTCAATCCCAGGAACAAAATAAACCTCTGCAGCTCTGACCGTAAGCCTTCGTCCTTGCCTTTGTTAGGGGGAAAAACCCTCACACACTTTCAGACACATTTGAACATACACACACTTACAAATGCATGCCGAGGCTTTTGAGACGCCTGATCCCACTGCATCACTTCCAGGTCAACAGGCAGGATTGTGGAGTGCGACTATGTGATGAGCACCGAGTCGCTGGTCAGCACTCCCTTTATGTAACTAATGTAATGTGGGGGGGGAAGGAAAAGCAGGACGAGAGCAAAGGAGATGAGAGACAATGGCCTCTGCTTTTATCTCAACTTGGACAGACACACACACTCAAACAAATCAGGGGGTGTAAAGATTTCCAAGCTGATGTAAAAAAAAAGGAAATCCCACAAAGACCAAATGTCTTTGAAAACCCTCTTAGCTCTCCTGCAGTAATTCCTCTCCGAAATCCCTACTCAGCACATCACACACACACACACACACACACACACACACACACACACACACACACACACACACACACACACACACACACACACACACACACACACAACACACACACACACACACACACACCACACACACACACACACACACACACACACACATACCATGTATACATCACTTCAGGGGACATTACATTGACTTACATGCATTTCTTATAGACTCTAGACTTATCCTAACCTTAACCATAACCAACACATGCCTTACCCTAACCCTAACCCTAACCCTTACCCTTACCCTTAACCTTACCCTTACCCTAACCCTAACCAAGTCTTCAGCCTAAAATTAATGATTCCCCTCATGGGGACCTCCAATTTGTCCCCATAAGGGAGGCGAGTCCCCACACGTGACTGTGTAGACAGATTTAGGTCCCCACAAGCATAGTAATGCTAGTCCACACACACACACACACACACACACACACACACACACACACACACACACACACACACACACACACACACACACACACACACACACACACACACACACACACACACACACACTAGCATTCCCACTCTCTCACTTAAACCAGCTTCCTGTTCAGGTTACATATCAGCATGAACACGTCCCTTGTTGGCTCATCACTCAGTGAACCAAATTATACATATTCACCTATATTTGCCTTTTTTCGTGAGCTTTTCCTCTGAAATAAGGGCACCCGAGAAAAGAAATATGTCGATCTAACCTTCTGAATATCAAAGAAGATGTAGACGCATGCATGCTTGCACACGCATACACAAACACGTATTTACAAATCATCAGCTGTGTGGGCTGGAACGCAACAGTGATCAGAGATAATGGGCAGACAGGGAAGGCAATGCTGTCACACCAAGAGAGGAGGGAAGGAGGGAAGATGGGGCACGAGTCAGAAAAAGAGAGACAAAGACAAAAAGAGAGGAAGAAAGGACGTGAGGGGAAAGGAAGAAACTCCCAGTTGATCAGCAGCAGACAAAAGATAGGAAATGAGTGAACATGCCAGCTCATGTCAGCTCTGAGACACCCCTCCCCCTTCTGGGCCCCCTCACAAATTAGAGGCATCCCCTTCTGCTTCTTCCACTCCTTTTCCATCTTCTTCTTCTTCTTCTTCTTCTTCTTCTTCTTCTTCTTCTTCTTCTTCTTCTTCTTCTTCTTCTTCTTCTTCTTCTTCTTCTCGACAGGGGGTTGATGATAGGATGTTTTTCACCTGATGTTTCTCACTCTCCTGCTAACGACTCTTCTAGTCTTGCTCAACCAGACGGGTGACTTTACTAACGGAGACACGAACGTGTCAGTGTGACATTATGTTCACAGTCACTGACTCATTCAGCCTCTCTTGCACAATGTCTCATGTTTTCAAAAAGCTATCTTAAAGGACAGGGCTGTGGAACTACATGCACATGGATGCCGGAAATCCAAGAGGTTCAACACACTCACTCGTGCGCCCTTGAATGCAACAATGTCTCTGTGTGTAGCCATCAGCACCAGTCGCGTGCTTTATAACCAGGTCAACCAAAGACCTTGTTCCGGTTATCCTGTTCTGTAAATCATCTCAGATTATCTTGACACACCCTTGTGAGTCATTGCCGTGTACTATCAGCTACACTGAGGGATTCCCCAGCTATTAAATGCAACTATGACAGAAGCGGCGCCTGAATTGCACACACTGTCAGAGAAACAGAAACCGTTTTCAGTGTCTCTCCACCTTAAGCTGTCAGTTTTGTCTCCGTCTTTGTCACCGGAAACAGATTCCATTTGTATATTTCTGGTACGATGACAGCAGCAGAGTAAAAGACAGACACGCAGAGAACCCACAGGCACACGTTCAAAAAACCAACATTTAAACAGCTTGATTGCATGTGGGGAGAGGGGCACGGGGGGCTGCATAAGCCCTGTATTTGCTTAACAGCAGCAATAAGACAACCACTGAGGAAGTGGGATGGAGGGTTTCCTAACAACGGTTGGAAGAGGAGAGGAAGACGCACGAAGATGAGGGGGAGAGACTCACCCCTTTCATGCTAATGGCATCATCCCTATATCATGCCTGCACACGCCCATCACACTGCAACCTACTGTAGGTACTGTACGTGTTATTATACAGAGGTCAGAGGAGTCATGTTCACTGAAGAGGAAAGACAAGTGAGAGTGTTTGCAACCAGCTTGTTGTTCATGATGATGATGATGATGATGATGATGGTGATGGTGATGGTGATGGTGGTGGTGGTGGGTGATGATGGTGGTGGTGGTGGTGGTGGTGGTGATGGTGATGGGTGGTGGTGATGATGGTGGTGGTGGTGGTGGTGGTGGTGGTGGTGGTGGTGGTGGTGGTGGTGATGGTGATGGTGATGGTGATGGTGGTGGTGGTGGTGGTGGTGGTGGTGGTGGTGGTGATGATGATGATGATGATGGTGATGGTGGTGGTGGTGGTGGTGGTGGTGATGATGGTGGTGGTGGTGGTGGTGGTGGTGGTGGTGGTGGTGGTGATGATGATGATGGTGATGGTGGTGGTGGTGGTGGTGGTGGTGGTCCACCACCACCACGACGACGACGACGAAAGCAATGGATATGATCCTTTTCAGTTATAACATGTATTGTTTTCTCGGAGTGTATGAGCTTTACATAAGCAGATCAAAGGATGAGTGGTACTTGATTATTTGCATTCATCGTATAGATTGTATCAAGGCTGCAGAATAGTATGTTCACTGTGAGTGTGCTTTTTAAAAACGAATCTGCGGTCTACAATATAATCATCAAACTTTAGGGTTAAGACTTGGTATTTGATTAGGTGAATGTAAATATTGCAGTACTCATGTAGTCATTGCCTCAGTTAGGCTGTTAACTGGAAGGTAGGATGTGAGTAAAAGAGGACACACCTACTTACATCTTCCCTATAGGTGAGCTGACTTAGCCTGAGAGAAATACATCAATCTGGGTCAGTATGTGCACACACACACCCACACCCACACACACACACACACACACACACACACACACACACACACACACACACACACACACACACACACACACACACACACACACACACACACACACACACACACACACACACACACACCCACTCACTCTCAGCCACAGGGCTCACTTAGCGGAGCCCCATCCCCCCTTTCACGCTCACAAACAATATTAGCTTACTGTACACAGACAGAGCGCATGGTTGTGTGGATGTACACATATTTGTCCTGAACACACACTTGCACACTTAGTAAATGGACACACACATACACATTAACCTGGATGAGCGCTTTGTTACTGTGTGAGATAATGCCCCCCCCCCCCCCTCTCTCTTTTCAGAGCCCCTGGGTTTTGCGGAGTCTTTGTCAATGTTGGAAAAAAGTGTGCATGCACGTACCCACACGCACCGGTTTGTATCTGCCACTATAAATCCAGCACGGATCACTTGCTCAAAACACCCTGCCAATATTCAACTACCTCATGATGGCAACTGAAGCACTGAATTGTAGCAATAGATAGCATGAAGAAAAGATAACAAGGAAGAGGGGGGGGGGGGGTGGATCTTATTCTTCCTAAAATCAAAACAAACACTAATAGCAAAGCATTTTAAATCTCAATGACAGGGCTGAGTACAGTTTACCAAAAAGTGACAGTTACAATCGAACAGCTTTCAACAGTGAAATATGTTGAAGTCTATTAAAGCAAGTTACTACAACTTACTTACTATGACACTCTAAATCGCTCAGAGTGATTGGTCCAGTCCCTTGAATGGTAACAGGGTGAATGACAAGCCAAATGTTAATGTTGGAAATAGCCAGACGTTTAACAAATTACAGGTTTGGTTACAATGTTTTTTTGTTGAAGACCATAACTTGCCAAAGCAATATCAAACCATACGCTGTTAACACTTGGGTGTTAAATATCGTGTTAATCATTAGGTCCTTATATCAAATCCAGGAATATATAACAAAATGACCTATAAACAAAATGTGTCACAATCAACTGTTCCTATTATCATATCGGCACTGAATTCTCTCAAGGAACCATACTAAACATACTAAACATGTGTTTCTTCTTCACAAGCATGCAAATAAGGGAGTAGAAACAGACACCCTCTGCTCTTTGACCTCTCGTGTTTTTTTGGCCGTCTAAAGATGACCCTCTGCTCAGCTGAGACCCAACACCTCCACCAGCCAGCTACACACAGACGGTAAACACTTATAGTATTCAGATAGAAGTGCACATTTGTATCTCCTTTTACTTGCAACTTGTCCGTTATCCCTTCTCTCTGCCTACACTCTCTTTCTTATATGCTACTGTTGCTCTCTGCCAAGTCTTCAGTAGCACAGCAAGCACACTGCCTTTCACTGCTGTTCCCAATACTTTCAGTAGCTCTCAGGTCTCTCTCTTTGTCTGTCGAGTTCGTCTTTATTCTGCTCTTTAGCTGTATCTCCTATTCTATCCGCTATTCATATGTCCACACAACATAGAGCTCCCCCTCACACACACACACACACACACACACACACACACACACACACACACACACACACACACACACACACACACACACACACACACACACACACACACACACACACACACACACACACACACACACAACACACACACACACACACACACACACACACACACCATGTATACATCACTTCAGGGGACATTACATTGACTTACATGCATTTCCTGGAGACTTATCCTAACCTTAACCATAACCAACACATGCCTAACCCTAACCCTAACCCTTACCCTAACCCTAATCCTAAACCTAACCAAGTCTTCACCCTAAAATGAATGATTCCCCTTATGGGGACCTCCAATTTGTCCCCATAAGGGAAGCCAGTCCCCACACGTGACTATGTAAACAGATGTAGGTCCCCACAAGTATAGTAATGCTAGACCACACACACACACACACACACACACACACACACACACACACACACACACACACACACACACACACACACACACACACACACACACACACACACACACACACACCAGCCTGAAGCCCCACACAAAGTAGGCTAATGTCTTTATCAGATCCAAATCTGTTAGTGTAGTGTAGTGTATCCCTCTCTCTTCATTTGCATTGTGAAACTATGATGGAATAACCAGACATGTGTGTGAACTGTCCTGCTGTGTCTTTATAACAAGCATTTGACAAGTCATAGTGACTGTAAGTACCGCCGAGTAGTTTTATAATCTTTCCTGTACGTCAAAGAACACAGTCAAATATGCACCCAATAAAGCATGCGTTACTTTGTTTGCACTTTGAGCTGAGCAGTTTGTTTAATGGCGGGGAAATGTCAGGTGGTGCCGGCCGGAGGGCTGTTAAGGAATTTTGTTATCACTAATTTACCTCGGGTAGGAAACCAGGCAACGTCCCAGTGAGTGCAGTAATGATTGATAAAGCCCTTTCAACACACTGAACACACTGGCCCAAGCAGCATGGCTATTTGAACAAAGTGTGTTTTTTTCTTAGTTCTATCATATTTATATGAATATAAAAATGGTGTGTATGTGAGTAAGAGTGTGTGTGTGTGTGTGTGTGTGTGTGTGTGTGTGTGTGTGTGTGTGTGTGTGTGTGTGTGTGTGTGTGTGTGTGTGTGGTGTGTGTGTGTGTGTGTGTGTGTGTGTGTGTGTGTGTGTGTGTGTGTGTGTGTGTGTGTGTGTGTGTGTGTGTGTGTGTGTGTGTGTTGGAGAGAGAGAGAGAGAGGGGGCTGGAAAAAAGAGCCACCACCAAACAGTAGTATAGTGTACTAGCAAAGGAGAGAAGTCACACACACATATACACAGCTATATTGTGTAGGAAAGCCAACATAATAAGTTAATATACAGACATTAACACACACACACACACACACACACACACACACACACACACACACACACACACACACACACACACACACACACACACACACACACACGCGCGTACTGTATATGGACCATTCAAAGGCTTGTACCCTTACAAGAAGTCAGATTTGAACACCTGACTATAACTTCTATGTTGTCTTCCTCACACAAACAGTTATTACACATGGTTAACCATTCATCTAAACATCCACACCATGGAGCCAGTTATGTTAATCGTCCAGGCTCTTCTCCCATCCCTCTCACTTCCAAAGCTCCCAAAACACCATGAAAACACGAGGTGCGTCTCTTTACCTGTGCTTAAGATCCCAGTGGTTCCTGAGTGAGTAGCAGTTAATTCCCTGTGTCGGTTAAAACAAAGTCAGCACGTGTCCTCCTCTCCGAGAGCAGACAGGGGAATCCTTGCATCAGTGAGACGTCTCCCGGACTCCTGCGAAACGTTTGCCTCTACACACACACACACACACACACACACACACACAACCACACACACACATTACAGCACATACGCACACATGCTGCCTCTTGCTTGCCTAGCCCAGACTGAAGGCAGAGGAGAGGGTGCGTTTGAGGCTGAGTGTGAGCCCGCCCTCTTCTCTCTCCGCTTCTCCCCTTTCCTCCACATGCACTCACCCTCTTCTCTCTCTCTCTCTCTCTCTCTCTCTCCTCTCTCTCTCTCTCTCTCTCTCTCTCTCTCTCTCTCTCTCTCTCTCTCTCTCTCTCTCTCTCTCTCTCTCTCTCTCTCTCTCTCTCTCTCTCTCCTCTCTCTCTCCTCTCTCTCCAATTTCACCTCCCCCGGCTTGCCAATTGACTGCCGGCATGTGTGCTGGTTCTGTGCCTCTAAGCCTTTAGATGTCCCATTTTTAATTGCTGGCTCTCTTGCCTAAAGTTCTACAAAAAAAACAAAGACACACAGATATAGTGGGCAAGCACAGGCACGCCGATAAGTTTACAGACAAACACATTCACCGGAAAGTACAATATATGGATTAATACAGGCAGATTTGTTTTGAGGAAGAGAAACCAGATAACACAAAGCTACACTCTGGAAAGAAGGTAGGAAATGGGATCTTAAAATAAGTAACGTGTACAATTCTGTGTGCCAGAATAGAGATGTTTTTAGAAAGGTGAGGAAGGTGACCAGAGCGGGGCGATGTACAAGACAAACCATCTCACTTTTTGGAAAGCTTCCATGTGAGCAGCTGAAGCTCGTGTTACTGTCTTATAACCCACTGGGCTTTTTGAAACAGAGGCTTCACATAAAGAGAATGAACCCTCAAGTGGCCTTTTTTTGTACACTACATTTCTCAGTAAGAAGACATCACCACCTGTAGGGTTGGAAGATGTCTCTGAAAGGTATAGTGTATCCTTCACTGAGAGCTGCCAGCTTGGTTTCCAACAGCGACCCAGTTTTAAGGCAAAAAAGGATCAAGAAACCAAATCCCTAATAGTATGTTCCAGGCTTTCAAGTATCTGCCAATATGGAACAAAATCATTTCAAGGTTTCATACTGTCACATGTTTGGTTAGCCATTAGCTTTTATGTGTCTACACAAGCAAACATGGGGGCATGTGACAAAGGTAAATACAAACAGTGTCGAGGTGGACACAATTTGGAAGAGTCACACAGAGTTCAAAACACAGGAAGTGAGGAGAAATAATGATCTGGGCTTCACTATGGCAACTCTAGAAAACGTTGCAGCCTGATAAATGAAGAAATAACCCCAGGCTTTTTGTTAAAGGAAAATTGTTCATTTGCAAATTGGGAAAGTCTTTCAACATAATTTGGTGGTGAAAACTCAACATATTAACTTATAATTAGGTAAAAAAGAGTCCAATAACAAACAACTTCCTTTTTCCTTAATGATAACTTTTCTATTTCCTCTGACAAAACATTTCTTAGGATCGTCAAATCCCTTACACAAACTTACAAAATGGCTTGAAGACAGAGGATTTGGTGAGAAAAACAGGGCCGGTTACATAACATGCTGATGATCCCAATTGTCTCTGTCTGCTGCACTAAAATATCCGCTGTTTGGAAGTATTTAACATTTATGGAGGCAAACATGTCAGGACAAAAGGCAGGGAAGGTAACAGATCTACCAAACAAAAAGGACCTGATGCAACCTCCACAGGGTAGAGAGGGGAGACAAGCACAACGTCGCTAACAGAAGTGCACACCGGAGCCCCAGGCACACGGTGACATTTCAGCCCCTAACTCAATACCACTACATTGTAACTCTGTACTGAATGTGTGCTTGTATACGTGTGCATATGCTGTCCGTCTGGCTGTCTCATAGTTCCTGTCTCATCAGACCCCTTCCCTGCCTTCCTCTCTGTCTCCCCGTTTGTTTCTTTCTGTGTTATCGAACAAATTAGCCTGAAAAGGTTGCGTCCTGCTATAGGAGCCCGATGAGAATAGAATAGCCAATCCAGGAGGATGAACAGCAACAACCAGTTCCCACACGGCTGTCCAGACACCACATTATTGGGCTGTAATGCAATTACCCAAGAAGCAGGGAGGAAATGGTTAGTAGTTTGAGGACAACAGAGAGCAAAGGCTACGATGGCATGTTGTCACAAGCAGAGTACAGAGGAGGTAACAGCAGCAGGTGGAGGATGTTATGTAAGCAGAGGGGAGGGCTGGAGAAACATCAGGATGGCGGGGATTTCTTTTTGTTAGCTTGTTTTGCTCTGTCTGCACTCATCATTTGGCATGCTGCTTTTGTAATGAGAACACGCTCAATTGTTTGTTCTCAGCTGCGCAGCGATGAGTAAATGCATATCAAAAAAACATTCATCCGTTTTCTGTTAATAAACAGACTATTCGGTAGCAGCGTTGTAAGAGTAGCGTTTTTGTTCCCCTGTCTTCCTGCACACCTTGGCTGGCCTTTCAGCACAATAAACTCCCACCTTTCAATCCTTATCAAGATGTTATCGCAGTGCGTGCGTGTGTGTGTGTGGTGTGTGTGTGTGTGTGTGTGTGTGTGTGTGTGTGTGTGGGTGTGTGTGTGTGTGTGATGTGGTGTGTGGTGTGTGTGTGTGTGTGTGTGTGTGTGTGTGTGTGTGCGCACGCACGCGTGTGGGGGGGAGGCAATATCAGTTAGGAGCTGAAGGGATGAGACGCAGATTGGTTTCCCATTTCATGCCGTCTGCCTTATCTGTTGCTAAACATATCATATTTAAATTCATGAACATTCTGTATTGAAAAGGGACAAAAAAGATGTGCACATAATACACTGTCAGGATGCTCGTTTCCCCCACCCTACCACCCACCTTGCCAGATTTGATAAAATCATCATCACCAGCCGTGCGAGAAGAGCTGATGAATAATGTATGTAATGCTGAGCCACAATAGTACATCCCTTCCGGCAGTCGCAGAAGCTACCGGTTGCTTAGGGTCATAGCAGCTAATCCCTGTCTAGGACTATTCCCATTAGCATGGGACAAAACTACATGCACAGAGGTCCTTTAAACTCATGTGTCAAATGCACACATACAGGCACATGAGCACACACCACAGAGGAAAATAAATTGGCCAGGTATATAGGCCACAACTGCGCTCATTAATAGTGATGACAGATGCAGCTGACAGACCCTCAAACTGTAGAATGGGCATCAGGTGTTGGACTGCATGCCTTCATGATGACACAAAGAAACGATGACATGCATTAGATGAAGAGCCGGGATGGACAGCTGGGATGTGAGGCTATAGCGGATGTGAGGCTATAGCGCAGGGGTGGGGAACTTCCGGCCCCCGGTCCGTATACGGCCCACGAGACCATTTGGTGTGGCCCTCGAGGTAATTTATAAACACACGCAAAAAATAAAAAAAATAAAGAAATCTAGACCGCAAAATAATTAAACAAGTGAGTACCTGTTTTTCCTGGCCAAGGTCAGGGTCCTTGAACACAACACAAGCCTAACGTGTCGTCACGTGGTATATGTCTCGTCTGACAGGGGTGTAGTTCTGACGGGGAGCACCAGAACGCAGCTCCGCTCCTGCAGTTTTTGCGTGGCTGTGTCTTTAGTTGAGAGCCCAGTGGCGATCTGTTCATCTGTCATACTGAGCATACAGTCAATAACTTTGTTGTTATTAGCATCTGGTTAGCTAGCTATGCTAACGAATATAAGAAGCTTTTTCTCCAACCAGTGAGTTAAAGGCATATGATCATTATAGTTATAAAAAAATAAGAGAATAAAGTAAACAGGTATAAAATACTATATGACAGTAAAAAAAAAGTTGTTATTAATAAACAATAAGCTTGTTTAGCTGACATCTCTCAGTGGATGTCCGCTCATCACCCTCAAGCTCAACCTTGACAAGACTGAACTGCTTTTCCTTCCGGGAAAAGATTGTCCCACTCTTGACCTGACAATCAACATCGGCACCTCTGTTGTTTCCCCGACTCAGACTGCAAGGAATCTGGGTGTGATCCTGGATAACAACCTGTCCTTCACTGCAAACATCGCTGTGCTACAAACCCGCTGCTGCAGATACACGCTTTACAACATCAGGAGGATGCGTCCCCAGCTGACCCAGAAAGCCACGCAGGTTCTGGTCCAGGCTCTCGTCACCTCACGCCTAGACTACTGCAACTCCCTCCTGGCTGGTCTACCTGCATGTGCCATCCGACCTCTGCGCTCATCCAGAATGCAGCGGCTCGTCTGGTCTTCAACCTTCCTAAATTCTCCCACACCACGCCGCTCCTCCCGCTCCCTTCACTGGCTTCCAGTAACTGCTAGAATCCACTTCAAGACACTGGTACTTGCGTACCATGCTGCGAATGGAATCTGGCCCTTCCTACATCCAGGACATGGTTAACTGTACACCCCAGCGCGTGCACTCCGCTCTGCATCAGCCAAACGACTCGCTGCACCCTCGCTGCGAGGGGGACCCAAGTTCCCATCAGCAAAACACGTGGGTTTGCTATCCTGGCTCCAAGATGTGTGAATGAGCTCCCCATTGACATCAGGACAGCAGAAAGCTTACACATCTTCCGGCGCAGACTGAAAACTCATCTCTTTCGACTCCACCTCGAGCGATTAACAAAGAACTGCTAACAGAGCACTATTTATATACCTTTATTTATATACTAATAAAGGGCTGGCTTATCTAAAGCCAGTTGAGTAGCACTTGAAATGCTTGGCTCTATGAAACCTGATGTACTTATATGATTCTGTTTTCTTCAAGGTTGTGTCTTCCTGGTTGAATGTACTTATTGTAAGTCGCTTTGGATAAAAGCGTCAGCTAAATGCAATGTAATGTAATGTAATGTAAACAAGAATACAGTTTGAAAGGGGAGTGATTTGTAAAATATCCATAAAGAAAAAGAAAATATGCTTACAGTTCTGTTTTATATGGGTGTTGAGAGATGTATCCATAGATCTCCTAATGTTGCTCTCAAAGTGCACCAGATTGATGCTTTTAACTTCAATATTAAAAAAAAAAATCTTCCCGGGGGAGCATGCCCCCCAGACCCCCCTAGAGGAGGTTAGGTCCCCCCAACTTAAATCATGTTCACATGGATAGGTCTAATAGTCTAAATACATTTGCACACATCTTGTGTCCATATCTTTCTGTTTGGGTGGTCATGCCACAACTCTGCAAGTGCATGCATGCGTGAGTCATGGCAAGATATCTGGATTAAGAGGTTGCTTTTTCTTTGCACAGCATGAAAGAAAGGTGAAATGAGTGGGCTGTGATTTTAGTATTTTTAAGCAGAGGTCAATAATTTGTACGGCCTCGGAGGATGTTGGCCCTTGAGAGGAAAAAGGTTCCCCACCCCTGCTATAGCGAGACCTCAATTACACCGTCACCTACACATTCTCACATACATTCAAACAAACAAACAAGGTTGTTGTTCTCAAGTCTATGCCTGGTTTTCATTGTCTTTTTTTCTTGACAAACAGCTTATAAAACAGGTATCTAAAGTCTTGAACTTGCTGTACACAAGACTGCAGGTGTAGGTGTAAGTGATTATTTCCGATTGTATGTTAACTGCTCAGATTTTAATGCAATAATGGCACCTAGGTTAAAAAAAGCAAGTCAGCGGTCCAGTTATTGTTATTATGTACTAATGAGCCAGTATATTCTTGTGCTTGGACCGCAAGGTCATCCAGCACACATCAAAACAACCATCAACCCAAAGCAATGATTCACATTATTATTCATGCAGGGGAGGGTCTCTGTGAATATCAAACAGGAACATTGTATATTGTTTACTTAGGTCAGTCTAACATTGCTCCTCCTCAAACACATGCACTTCAGATCCTCTTTTGTTGTTGCATTAGAAATTGGGTGGATTTGGTTATTTACATCTTTGAACATGTGTCGTCTGATCTTCACAGATTAAGCATTGTCTTGAGAAGTGAATTCAGACGTGTGCAGTTGAGACATCTGAGAGTGTGGGTCATGCTATTAGAGAGGAAGTAGATCCAGTATTGAAAGCATAGACAGTCATTTCACCAGGTAGTCTTACAAACTGATACCAATGGTTATATTTAAATAATGCTGTAACAAAACAAAAAGACTGCAACATTTAGATTCAATTGAATGCACGTTTTGCTAACAGATGAAAATGATCAACCTCAGTTCAGCAAGGTTTTTACATTTGTCATTATACACTAGACTATAATCATGTGATATATATTGATGCTATTATGTTGTATCTCACCAGTGATAAACATGACTGAGCCCCAAAGTAGAGAGTTTGAACCTTGTTTAACGTCAGGTCAGTGGTGGTTTATCACAACACAATGGGCCAGACAGACCCTTTTTATTACAGGCAGTGCACCCCCACCGGTGTTCTCACTTATTGAGGGTCATTAGACCTCGGCTCAGGTTGAAAGTGAGCAGAGCTATGCTGAGAATGACAAGAAGACAATTGACTTGGTAATTGCTGTCGCTCTAACTGGTCCAACGGAGCTAGGAGGAGAGGCAACATCATTACTAACACCTGTGTGTGTTTAACATGGGTGTGCAGGGGCCATTTCAGCCGCTCGGCTCCCAGACTCTGGAACTCCCTGCCACACATCCGACAGTCTGATTCCATAACAACATTCAAAACCCACCTGTTCAAACTGGCATTTTCTTTATAAACTGTACCCTGTGTCCTTTTGTGTCCTTCTATAGTCCATTTCCTGTTGTTTGTCTTTTCTTACCCCGGCTGATACTTCACTAAATCCACTGTTTTCATTGTTCCCTATATTGCCCCTATGCCCTGTAAGGTGTCCTTGGGTGTTATGAAAGGCGCCCCCCAAATAAAATGTATAATTATTATTATTATGACTTAAACATTTAAAAATATAAGAAAACCTAAGAACTACATTTGATTAACAATAACCACATAAAAATAAACAAAAAGAGAAGTTGGCGAGCTTACGCTTATTTACTTTCATTCAAAGAGTTAGATGAAGACATTGATACAACTAACTTATATGTATGTAAGCAAAACACAAAGCTAGAACCAGTAGCCAGCTAACTTAGCTTAGCACGAGGACTGGAAAGGGAGAGAAACAGCAGTCAAAAAGGTGACAAAATCCAATTTCAAGCACTTTTAAAGCTCACTTATTAACACAATGTGTCCCGTTACCATAGGGAATTAGAGACTTTTTGCCTCTGGATAGTTGCAAGGCAGCCAGTGAAGGATCCAGAATGTTACCGGTCCCCACCGAGAAATAGTCTGGTAAAACACCTCTTATCCAATCAAATCTGTACGTAACAATGTTTTAGAATTCTATTTCTCAAAATCAGTATTCCTGTCCTGTGTGAATGTTGACATCAGTATGTACATTCCCTTAGTAAATCAATGAGCTAAGGGAATCTACACCTGGTGGACTGGTTCCCACACAGCTACTTCTGTTCTGTCTATTCTAATACTCACTCCCTAAAACACACACGTAGAGAAACACACTAGCACTAATATTCAGAAAACTAACTGCAACTTCAGTATTTTTTCAACAGAAACCCAAGATATTTTTTCTCCCTTGAGACCCTACTACAAATACACATAGGTATATATTATTTTTCTTCTAGCTTGTGCTGAGATCAACAAAAAGATGAATAAAAACCGAGAAGCAGCGCAGCAGTCAGCACTACTTTATTCAGAATCAGCTGGGTTTAAGACTAAGTCCAATGTGGGTTGAGATTAAGTCCAAAATAGGTTATAAACAAAGCATTTGTATTTCCAAAGGCAGGAAATAACTCTTAAAGCATCGAGCAAGAGTCTGCAGAGATGTGGATCTATCTGTAGGGGCTTTGTGCTAAATCCTTCAACAACAAACCAGCCAAGGATTCGAAATAATTACTGCAGAGAAGTCAATTGTATCCCCATGTTAATCTTTAAATGTCTGTCGTTCTGGGAAGAAAATAATTATATGCGGCAAAGGTGAGGACAATATAAGTCTTTAAAGTTGTTAAGGCTTGATAAAGTGTTGTCAACAACCAAGTCCAACATGTCAGAGTCACATAATTCTGCCAGGGGAAGGGAGCATATGGGCTGAAAAGGAGTCATCAGTTGGCACTTCACATGTTTGGCAAGCATAACAAACTGAAGATCTGATATAATCGGCAAAACAAAGTCTTAGATAATAAGACTTATCTCAGCTTGATACGTGTTGCAGACTCCAGATCAGTGGAGTAAAAGTACTGTATCAAAGCCACCATAATCCCCATCGATGTAAACAGGGAGCAGCGTTAATTAGGGGGCTGCATTTAAAGATGATTATCTGGGATATGAGCAAATGGGAGGGGTGGGAACAGTGTGTATACGTCTCTGTTTTCATGCCGGCTTATCTCTGCAACACTCTTATTTGCACGTGTGTGTTTTGTATGAGTGGAGGAGGGCGTAGGATGTGAGGTAGTTGTCGGAGGGTGGATGAGTACGAGACAGAGAAGGCTGTACGGTGCATAACTGGCCACACACACACACACACATCCTGACCTCGCCGCACACTCACAAGCTTAAACTGCACAGACCATTTTATTACAAACACAGCCCTGTAACCCGGTCATTCTGGAAACACAAAATCTCACACACACACACACACTCGTTTTTTTGTTATTAAAGCACGCTCAAACCCTTACAAGGCCGCAGCCCCACACATCAAAAGATTTCACTGCTCATCAGAGACTCATGGACAAGGATGAAAATAGATTCTCACATGGCATCCTGGAAGAACCGCTGGCCCTAAGCTCTGATATAATGCGGAAGAAGTCGGACACAAAGATACCAAGTCTTGTCTCTGCAGCAATAATGGAAATGCTGTTTTCTGGGAAACACACACACACAGACCTTACTTACTGATAGCCCTGATGTGTATGTATCACTGCATAGCTTAGGAAGAAGCTCTGAGTGATGATTTAGAAACAGGATTTTGACTTCCAGCAACACATTTATGGGGATTTTTTGGAGACATTTGACACAAAATCACAATTAAGAACCTCATCGTGGTACTATAGGAAGAGTCAGTGCATCGAAGTCAATGAAGCCGCTAGCTTGGCTGTGGGCTCTTCAATAGATTACAAATATTCTTTTTCTCACCCCCCTTATTTCCTCCGCACAAAACACACACACACACACACACACACGTATTCTCATGCACTTCCTGCTCATTTAAGAAATCTAGGCTGTTTCCAGGTCAAGCAGCAGAGACAGAATTAGACCTTTCCTTATCCGCCAGTTGTGCTTGTCTCATTTCATCATGCACTGTATGTAACACAGCCATCTCAAATGTACGTCATATTTCCCCATTCATTAGCACTCGCGTTTATAAGACATACATGATAAGAATGATTTAATAATAAGTCTGATAAATGTTATAATGAAGCACAGCTGGTTTAAACGCTCTCTATCTTTTACATTTTCAAACATGTAGGATTGGAAAACAAACATGCAATGTAATCAAATCCCATTTTAAATCTTGTGTGACATTTACCGTGATAAACTAAAGATTGAATGTGGGAACAAACACCATCGAATAAATGTATTGGCTTTCTTAAGCTTTTTCTCATCATAACATGCTATAAATATCTAGGTAACAGAAGCTTAAAGCATATATACTGTACTTGTCAGACAGCGCTGTAACATCACAGCTTTTAACACAACCGCTGCTGAATCTAGAGTTTCCGCCACTTCAGCTAAAAGTTGACAGCGCCAGCATAAAACAGGCGAGGAGGAGAAAAATGGGAGATGAGGTTAAGAGGTTGAGTGTGGGAAAAGGAGGGGAGGAGAGGGAAGAAGGGATTAAAGCATCTGAAGGTATAGTGTTCCTCTGGAAGATGACTGCTCCCACAGGACCGACGGGAGGAATAATCCCACCAAATGGAAGAGTTTAACGGTTACCACACACAGAGACACACAGTCTCGCATCGACCAGCACATTCACACACATATGACACACTATGTTCAATTTTAAATACTTATTAATTGCATAAGGCAGGACCATGATTGGATGGCCTACACACACCATTTGGATTGCAGTAATGGACTTTTGAAAACTATGCAGATAATAAATAATACATTATATTTTAGGCGCCTTTCATGACACCCAAGGACACCGTACGCAGTTTGTGAAAAATGCTAAGAGGCAACAGAGCATGATAAAAGCACAAACAGGAAATCATGGAGGAGACGATCAAAGTGGAGATAGATAGATAAATGGTGAACTATTTAAAAAAGAATGCAGTGAAAATACCTAAATCAAAATGCATGAGCTAATAACTTTGCACAGTCAAATATATTTAAATTCAGTTACGTTTTCGACCATATCTTTCATTTCATTTTATTTTTATTTGTTCCGTTCATGGTATGCAAAACTTAATGTATAATAATTGTTAACAAAACATGTCTCAGTAAACATACACTGTAAAATATTACCATGATTTCACAATATTTAGCTGTAATATTTTACAATAAATTACTGTTGTACCACTTTACAGTCTTTACCTGTAATGTCCACAATATAATACTGTAATTTTGAATTTCACAGTGAAATCAATACAGGCACAGTTCATTACTGTGAATGTACAGGATAAATGATTACCAGGATTTCACAACATGTTACTGTATTATTACATAGTAAAATACTGTATTCAGACCATCCTCTGTGATAACACAACAAATTAAGTGATTTTCTTGCTTTCATCGCTCTTGCTTGGCTTTAAATACTAATTTCTTTCTTTGGTGCAGGTTTTACTTAAATTGAAAGGGGCACCCCTGCATCTGCCTTAAAATAAACTATGCAACATATAAATCTATGTAAAATTGAAATGGTTGTCTTGGCTTATTGTTTTCAGGTGCATCCTGGGCATTAATCCTGAGATGGGCTCTAAAGCCAAAAAGAGGCATGGCAATTTAAACCCCTATGTCAGCACATTCTTCAGAAAATGTGTTGACTTGGATGTCTGTAGACATGTGTTCCCCTCCTTGTTTTCTTTCTGTCTCCCTGCTGCAGGTGCACCTGGGGCCTATACTGCGAACCTGGTTCAACCTAACCTGGATATGTTTGAGTTAGCCCGTTGGCTTAATCCAAAACATACGCGCTCTCGCTAAACTGTCCTACGACGCTGGTTATCAAGTGGATCGCTCAAGCCAGCCGTGTCCTATCTAGTTAGGTGCGCGTTCACATGAAAGGGGTGGTATCTGGAGCATTCGACCAATCACAAACATGGAGAAGCGCACTGACAGCGCAGCGTCATACTTCCTGAATGAAAAGTGAACTTTAATACTAGTCAAAAATGAAGAAGTTAAACTTTAAACATCCATGACTTAAACACTTTATCCAGGATAAAAGCCACATAGCTGCACCTGCAAGGTGAATACAGCTGGCAAAAGAAAAAGTGTTTGAATGCGTACATTAACAGGTTTATGATATCACTGCCCCGTCTAAAACACGATCTGACTTCAATTACATTTGTCTCGAGTGTTTCGTCAACTAATGTGTTGCTTAAAATAATACTTCTGCATACAGTATGTGACACTGTGAGTGTTGCACGGCCAGATACGGCTCAGCTGACTCAGATCAGGAGATATATGATACATTATGAAGTGATATGCTGCGGACTGTACTTAATGTACTCTGATGCTTAGCATATATTACCATGGAGATCTAGCCTGCTAAAAAGAGAACCAGCTTCGTAGGACCGGAAAGCCGGAGTTTTCCCTGAATTTAGCCGGCTAAGCGAAAATCCTGCTTCGCAGTATACCCCCCTGGTCTGCCCCTGGCTCCGCCTTTGCCCAGGTGCACCTGGTCTGCCCCTGGCTCCGCCTCTGCCCAGGTGCACCTGGTCTGCCCCTGGCTCCGCCTCTGCCCAGGTGTTCCAAATTCCACTCAGCCGTGTGTATATATAAAGAGAAGCTGGAGGAGAAGGATGTCTCGCCTGTCCTAACGCCGGGAGACACTCTCCTTAGAATACCTCTTTGCCATTCTGAGCTGTAGGCCATATTTTTGCAGGTGTGTTTATGTTTAGCCTGGAGGACCTGGTTTTCGCGGCTTTATTTTGTTTCCCATAGGGTTTATAATTGATTTCTGGTTAGGGGGGAGTTCTGGGTCCTACGGCCCGTGGTGTGGCTGGCTCGGATTCCCTCCTTCTGTTTGTTCCTTTTGGCCAGTCCTCCAGACCTCTTTTTGTTTCCCGTTTCGCTTGTGTAAGCAAACGGCTGATTATCAATACATGCTCGTTACCAAGTACCGGTTATTGTGTGTATTCTTTCATGTTGCGGGTCTCAGCATAAGCCACTACCGCGGAGTAGAGGTTGGGGCCATAACAACATGTCCAAGACACTGTGAAATGTACTTTGCACTTCAATGGAGTAATACAAAGTTAAAATGGGCATTTTCTTTGTTTTTCTTTGTTGATTGAGCTGATTGAATTGTGTAGTTATGGTAAAATCCCAGTTAACCAGTCAGATTTACAATATATTATCGTATTATTTACATTTTTATATTTACAGTAAATTACTGGCTACTGTGTTGCATTACTTCTACAGTAATAGTATGAATATAGAGGTAATTACTGTAATTGATGTACATCAAGATACCATAATACCACAGCTCTGTCCTGCTATATCACAGTAATTCCATGGGCATGGCAACTGTAAAGTCACAGTATTTAGTTGTATTTGTATTCTATAAAATATACTGTAAAATATCTACAGTAAAATATCTACAGTAAATGACTGAAATATTCACAGTCAATTACTGTGAAATCCATGCAACTAGTAGCCAGTAATTTACTGTAATTTTACAGTCAAACATTTTACAGTGTACCATTGGCCGAAAAGGAGCAGGAAGAAGAAACCTGCCCCTTTCAAAACAAAAATTCATATTTCTTATACATAGACAAACATAACAGTATCTTAGGATAAAAAGAGAAACACAACAAATACTTACTTCCCACTTGACAGTTAACGGAAAAAAAAAAAAAACACCATAATAACATAACATAATAATAATAATAATAATAATAACAACAATAACAATGGAACCTGCAAATAACGAACAGACATCACATCAAAGACATCACAAATATTTACCAATGCAGGACCAAAGTACGACTTATTCACATTCTGCTTCATATAGTCCCATTTTTCTTAATTTATACAATTTCTTTAACTGAAAAATACATATTAAATTCTTTAGATCCTTCTGTTGAGAATTATAAGATATAAGAACATGTCTGTTGACTACAGGGCGATTGTGGGTTCGATCCCAGCCCATGCAGTCAACATGTCGATGTATCCTTGGGCAAGATACTTAACCCTGAGTTGCTCCCGATGGCATGGCCAATGGTGTGTGAGTGTGTGTGCATGTTAGGTCCTAGAGCAGGGGTGGGGAACCTTTTTCCACTCAAGGGCCATTTCAATTTTTACAATATCCTCAGAGGGCCGTACAAATTATTGACCTCTGCTTAAAAAAACTAAAATCACAGCCCATTCATTTCATTCTGTGCAAAGAAAAAGCAACCTCTTAATCCAGATATCTCACCATGACTCGCGTATGTATGCACGTGCAGGGTGTGGCGTGCTCCCCTGGGAAGATTTTTTTTTAAATGTTGAAGTTAAAAGCATCAATCTGGTGCACTTTGAGAGCAACATTAGGAGATCTATGGACACATCTCTCAACACCCAAACACAACTGTAAGCAGATTTTCTTTTAATTTATGGATATTTGACAAATCACTCCCCTTTCAAACTGTATTCTTCTTTATTAATAACTGTCATATAGTATTTTATACCTGTTTACTTTATTCTCTTATTTTTTTTATAACTATAATGATCATATAAAGATGTGCCTTTACCTCACTGGTTGTAGAAAAAGCTTCTTATATTCGTTAGCATAGCTAGCTAACCAGATGCTAATAACAACACAGTTATTGACTGTCTGATCAGTATGACAGATGAGCAGATCGCCACTGGGCTCTCAGCTAAAGACACAGACACGCAGAAACTGCGGCATGTGTATGGACTTATCGGTACTGCAATTTCTGGAGTGCTTGAGTGGCGTTCTGGTGCTCTCCGTCAGAACTGCACCCCTGTCAGTCGAGACATATACCACGTGATGACACGTTAGGCTCGTGTTGTGTTCAAGGACCCTGACCTTGGCCAGGAAAAACAGGCACTCGCTTGTTTAATTTTTTTGCGGTCTAGATTTCTTTAATTTTTTTATTTTTTGCGTGTGTTTATAAATTACCTCGAGGGCCGTACCAAATTGTCTCGCGGGCCGTATACGGCCCGGAGGCCGGAGGTTCCCCACCCCTGTCCTAGAGTAACATACACTGCTCTGTATGAATGGGTGAACAACATGTAGTATGTAAAGCGCTTTGAGGGGTCTTAAAGACTGGATAAAGCGCTATATAAGTACAGTCCATTTACACTGAAATACAACCAAAACCCAGCCTTGTTAAATGGTTCAGACTGCAGCAGTGGAGGATGTTATGCAGCGGCGTCCTCACCTGACACCCCGCTGCACCCTCCGTCTCAGAGGCTTTCTACATCAGCAGATCCAAGGACAAAGCTGCTCTGCTGAAAAACAACTCAACGAAAACAAGACAGAGTGTTTTTCTGTTCTCCTGTCTCTGTGGCAGACTCTTACCCATCAGTGCTTTGATGGCTTGATACTGTGTTCGCAAGTAGGCTCCAATAATTAGAAGCACAAACAAGCCAGAGAGAGGCCGACAACAGGAGGCAGAGAGGAGGGGATGTTGGTGAGACTGTGAGATGCTGCCAAGCTGGTGAAGGGTTTGAGTTCAGTGAACCCCACAAAGCCTCAGGACCATTTTACATAAACAGACAATAGTGTCCCCTACTTCTTCCTGGAGATGCCATCCTTTATACAAAACATATGGCTTGCACTATTTACCTACTTACTTGAAAGTACTAATCCCAAATCTTATAATAAACGCATGTTTTTGTTTTTGTTTTTGTTTTACTGACATAAAACACATATTGTGCAATAATTGTAAATATTTTCTGAACTTTATTGGTTTTCTAAAACTCTCATTTCATTCAATTGTTGATTGTGTTTTCAATTACATGTTTAATGTAATCATGTATTGTGTCATTACGTGCTACCATCATTATTATTGACGTGACACAAGTGATCATAATATTTTGCATTAGCTAAATAGCTTTTTCTGTAATGATTATGGCTTTTGAACAATCCATCCGGACCGGTATTGAACTAGTGGATTAGTGTATAGATCTTCAGTTAGTGGATCAAAAGGGATGGTGTCTCAATTATGCACCATGCATCATAAATACAGAGGATGTCCGTACAACACACACACAGATATCCATAGCACTGGGTCATAAAGGGAGAATAGATTTGACCTTTTGGCGGGTGAGGTGAAGCAGAACAACACGGTTCCTCATCTCCTTAAACCAAAACTGTGTATTCCTCTTTAGGTACTGGTTCTCGTTTCCTGTATTACTCACAAACAGCCCCTCCTGGTATCCTCTTCCCTTATTCTTGTTTTAACTGATGAATTGACATGTGAACTGAAGCATGAAACTGGCTTCATGGTCACAGTTAATGAGCAGCTATTGGTTCTTCTTCTTCTTCTTCTTCTTCTTCTTCTTCTTCTTCTTCTTCTTCTTCTTCTTCTTCTTCTTCTTCTTCTTCTTCTTCTTCTTCTTCTTCTTCTTCTTCTTCTTCTTCTTCTTCTTCTTCTTCTTCTTCTTCTTCTTCTTCTTCTGTGTAACGTCAGAAGTCCAACTCAGTGTTGTGTAGCCATGCCCGCATCTCTGGTCCTAAGTCGAAGAGGCTGGCTTCCCAGGGTGGTCTATATAAAGGGCAGGTGGTTAACTTATTATATATTCGGCAGTCTGTTCAGGGTCACCGCACTCGCATGCAGCACTGTCTGCCAGGCCCCAATGCTTCATTGATGTTTTGAAGCGACCGACCCCAGTTCGTAGACGGTTTAGTGTGGTCCATTGCCGGCGTGGTAGGTCGTTTCCTCCTATGGCGCCATCTCCTGGGTCCCAGATGTAGCGATGGATACGGGAGGCCCCAGCTAGCTCCCACTCCTGCCTCCAAGCAGCCGCCAACCATGCATCTCTGGAGAGGTCCTCAGAGGTGGAATTGAGAATCTCGTGTGCTGCCTTGTTGAAGGGGAGGCGGGACTTAAGCCTACTTAGAGGCGCTGCTCTTGTTGTCGTGTTATGCAGGATGTGCGAGGGTGGCAGCCTCCCGTCGGAAGCCGCCCGGACCTATTCCCGCGAGGACTGGCAAGATGGACACAGGGGTAGGCTTCAAGCATCCAGTTATAATCCTGAGGGCGTTGTTGATGACCACGTCAACCTTACTTGCGTGAGGGCTTCTGCTTCAGGCTGGGGCGCAGTATTCCTTATAAAGCATGTCAATAAGTGGTAGAAAAAAGCCACATGCAAGCACCAGTGTCCTAAGGCACCACTGACCAATCCTTAGCAAATGTTTCAATGATCACCAAAGCCCTGCCTATACAATTGTTGTTTTAAGTGAGGGATTTTAACGATCAGCTTTTCATTTGTCATTAACCAGTTCAAGAGGAAATACAGAGACACTATTTTCTCGAGGTACAGGGATGGGGAAGGTGTATGTGTATATGTGTATATGTGTATATGTGTGAGTATGTAGGTGTGTATATGTATATGTGCATATATGTATATATGTGTGTGTATGTATGTATGTGTATATGTATATATGTCAATCAACAGGTAAAGCAGATTAATAATAATAATAATAATAACAATAGTAATTAATAATAATGATAATTATTGCAGATTATAGATTATAAATAAATCATTTAGGGGCGAGGGGGTGAGATTAAATACATTATACTTCTTCTCACTCCTTTTCGAACACTAGATGTGGGACTGTTTATTTTGCTAATGCTGTTGTTGTTGTTGTAAATGTCATTTTTTGTTTTGATTTCTCTTACATGACTATGCACTGCAACATTTGTTTTGTTTTGTAATTATTTATTTTACTTGTTCGAAATCAAATGTATCAATCAATTTCCCTTTAATCCACCTTCTTTTACCACCATCATTTACAATGATGACCTTGTCAGATCATCATTGTAAATAAGAATTTGTTCTTAATTGATTTTCCTGGATAAATAAAGGTTCTACTACTACTACTACCTTCTCGTGCCCTCAGTGTGAACTGAACACTCTTTCAATAGAAGTTGAAGCCAACAGGATGACGATGTTTGACTTTGAAAAACAGTATTGGCGAGAAATTAATTAAAAACAAAGAGATCCCATAAACAAAAGACAGACCTGAGTATTTGAACTGTAATGAACTACAACAGATTCACAAACATATAAACTTTCTGTCAAACTACTGTCAACATGTGTTCATGCCAGGAAGAGAGAAAACATCACAGGTGACAGCACAGTCATTCATCTAGTAAAATACACAGTCGACAAGAGTTAAGGTAAAACAAGTCAAATATATTTAAGAACTACTTAGAATAAAAGATGTGTGTCTGTGTGCTTCACAGATCCTACATGTGACAGTCAATATTTAAAATCAAACTGTTAGCACTATGAGCTGTGCCAGTAGGGGTTAACAACCAATTGAAACTGTGGTGGCAGAGTAATCCCTCTCACTTTAATCCTCTCTCTGTAATTGCAGGTGTTAATGTATCACCTCCTCTGGCAACACCACTCTAATTAAAACAGGTTAATTTCTGTCCAGGAGTTAACATAACTGAGGGCATCGCAAGTAATTAATATGATAACTTTAAACACCGGTAATAGGAGCACATGTTCTCACACACACACACACACACACACACACACCTGTCAAGCTGTGAGGAATGGCCACCAACATCTGGCGGAGAACAAAGAGCTGGCTTAGCAGGAAACATAAATACAGTATCCAGTCGTATTAAAGATAATTACACATTACCGTAGTATGGTGTGTAAACGTAACAAAACTGAAAGTAAAACTTTGATTCTGCGCACACAGTAGACCAGGGCTATTCAATTAGTTTGGAATGGGGCCGGTTGATGAAAATGATCCAAAGCAAGGGGCCGGGAAAAAGATGGCTTGAAATATATGAGCAATCATATTAAGAGCTTCAGATACAGTAAATACTACAACAGCATAGTGGAGTGCATATATTGTGTTTAATTAAATCAAACAACATAGCCCCAAAGCCTTTATAGATCTAAATGGCATGTTCAGAACTCTGTGATGCTAATTTAACCATCAACATTTAATTTGATTTAATTTAGGTGAAATTATAAGTAGCTAGTCGGTGGGTTCGAAACCCGAGCCCGCCGAAGTTTTCAGGCATTGTCTTCCCCCCTATCTCTCAATTTGACACCCTCTCTGGAATAAAGGCACTCTGGCACAAAACAAATATTTTAAAAAAAATCTTAAAAAAAATACAAATGAAAATAAAAAGTAGATTACTTTTTAACATTATACTCAAAAGGGCCAGTAAATATCACCCCGGGGCCGGATTTGGCCCGCGGGCCGCCAATTGAATGGCCCTGCAGTAGAGATTAAGGGGACTTGCTCTGATTGGTCACTATTTATCATCAGGGTACCTTTCGGGTACAGAACTGGAAAAGGGGAGGAAATCTGAATCCAAAGATTGTTCCACTTATCAATTAATAGAATTAAAGGAGATCAATAGCTTTAATTCAGTGAAGGTGTGCTGATTGTTTTTGCGTTTCATGTTGATCAGTCAGAACACCTTTGGGTTTTGAACATGTCCATTTGTGTTCAGGGACAATGCGGAATACATTTTTGAGTAGGTGTAACTTGTGTCTTCTGTATAGAGTTCAGATTACTTTCCAAAATCTTTCCACAAGTAGATGAATCATTTAGCAAAATACGGAGTGAGCTGTATAATTTTAGGCTGGCTGATTCAAAAGTAT
Source organism: Pseudochaenichthys georgianus (assembly GCF_902827115.2). Taxonomy (NCBI): domain Eukaryota; kingdom Metazoa; phylum Chordata; class Actinopteri; order Perciformes; family Channichthyidae; genus Pseudochaenichthys; species Pseudochaenichthys georgianus. The sequence goes on from NC_047516.1 coordinate 21,193,841, forward strand.
GCAAAATATGCGCATATTAGCACGGTAATTTCCCCCTTCATCTCAGAGAGTCAGGGATCAGGCTCTCTCCATTATCTGTGATGGACAGCAAGGAGAACAAAAAAGAGCTAAATAAAATATAAACGAGAGGACACTCTGAGGGGAAGATCCCTGTTAGTGTGGCCATACACTATGAAGAATTGATATTCTCTGTGATTTGAATAAGAGTATTAGTGAGCCTCTCTTCCGCTTTCACTGTTTTTCTCCCTTCCCCCAGTCTTCCCTCCTTCCCTCACATGAGATGATGGTAGTGGTCTTCGTTCTGCTGGGAACCGCAGAACACTTCACACCTGAGCAGCACATCTCACACTTACATATGAGAGTCTTAAATTGAAAACTCCCAAACACACACACACACACACACACACACACATACACACACACACACATGCACAGTGCACTGTAGAAGCTCTCAAGAGAGAAAATAATCACAAAAGCATGAAAACCTCTTGGCGTGCCTATACAGAGGTCACCTTACAGAGAAGATATGTGAAAAACAAACTAGTTATCAGTTAGTGTGAGTAAAGATTGAGTCGTCCTCATGGTTCAAAGATGGCTCCCTGAACAGAACGTACTGTATCTAATAGATAGGGATGGGAACGATTAATCGAATATTCGAATTTTCGAAATTATTCAGGTATCGAATAATTATTCATGTAGGCCTATTCGAATATGAGTTGTGAATATTTTTATTAATTTTTTTTTTTTTTTGGGAGGGATGCCTAAGTTGATTACATATTATGAAATTGAATAATTCAATGTATATATATATACGACAGTGCCATAGCTAAATGTGTTAGTTGACGTCTAAAGGTGTGTTTTGCTCCGCTCACCGGTCCCTCACAGCTGCAGGTGCTGATCTCTCTCTCGCGTCCGTGTTTATGTCCAAATCCATCAGATCTAGCTAGTTCTAGCCATTGATATGGCTGCTGCCCCTCCCTACACGCAGATCACGCAGACTCAAACCTCATCTTAGGCCCAAATGTGGCGCAAATGCGCTCCACAGCCGTTGCGGGGTTCCGGCGCTAACAGTTCATGAGCGTGCTCCCCCGCCCCCTGTCAACACTCGCGACACATGGCCAGCCTAAACAACAATAAGCGCTGCTTGGCAACCATGTGTGGCGGCAAAGTACATAGACATTTTGAAAGGAGAGATTTAGTTTAGCCTGTATTCAACATATGTTACCAGTCATAGTCCGGTAATTATTTACACTCTAAGAAGAGTCCTACACAACAGACAAGGCATCAAAAAGGAGTAATGTGTGGGAAATATTTCGACCAGGTTAGTGAGTGCGGTGTAGAGGTCAAACTATGCCAAATTAAACTTATACATGCTATACCTTGCTATACCCGCAACCTCCGTTCCAGCTGAGAGGGTCTTCTCTACAGCTGGCCTGATTGTGAATCGCCTCTGCACATGAAAGCTGTAGGCCTATAGCTGTCAAACTGTGATCACCAGTGCAATACATTTTACAAATTCGACTTGGTTTCTACACTTATTTGAACATGTATGTATTTATTTCCAAAAATTATTGGAAAAAAAAATTCCAATTTTTTTTTTTTTTTTTTTACCCAATTTTGTTTTTATAGGATATGTACATTTCGGTTAACCGGTTAACCGTTTTTTGAGGGGTCGAATATTCGAATATACATTTGCTTTCAAATTCCCATCCCTAGTATCTATAGACTGGGACACACCCTTTCCTAATTCCTACTCCTCCCAATAATTAAAGCTGACAACGTTTGGCCAACTGGTTCCTTTTCTTTCAATCTTGTTCACTACTTCCTCTTTCTGTCACTCGCTAAATATTTGCTTTGATATCATTCGTAAGGGGAATAGATTTACATACCGGCATCCAGAGCCTGTGTGCCGGGGAAATCTGCATGAACAGACTCTAGGGAACAAAGAGGGGGAGAGGAGAGAGGCAGGTGATTTAAAACACAGCTCGTCATACAAAGGTCTTAATCACGATGATTGTATCGTATTAATATTGCTCCAACTAAAACATAATCTGTTCATTATTTAACAGCATGGCTCTGGGCAAAACGATGTTGTTCCACATTTGGTCCAGGATGAAATACGGTTGTATCGGTTGCCAAAGAAATTGTGTGTTGGTCATCAGTGTAACCCAAAATATAAATCCTTTGACTCAAGTACTCCTGACTTCTCTCCAAGCGCCACCATCAAGTTCAATTTCTGATTTAAAACTACTGCGGTTTATGACCAATAACCTTCAGAACTAAAGCCATTCAACCTCAACTGTACTTTGTGCCGATAATCAAATGTTAGCATTCACACTAAGATAGATCGTGACCCTGTTAAACACAACACCTATTGACATGTACGAACTGTCATTATGATTATCTTAGCTAAAGTACAGTCTCTCAGTGTGGCTGTATATTCTCAATCATCTAATCAATATGTTTAGTTGATTATTATAGAGATCACTATTTGCCCATGCCAAAGGTTTACATGTAAAATCCAGAATATTACCAGCATTGACCGTTCAGTACAGACTAGGGATGCATACCAGTATCCGGTATTACCGAAATACTGGTTACTGGTGGCTACGGTATACCGTACCGAAATCAGATCCGGTTTCGATACTTTAAAAAATATATTGTTTTTTTTCAAAAGAAAATAATATTTTTTTTTTAATTTAATTTTAAAAGTGAGTCCGTGGCCCGTGATGGCGGGTGTTATAAATTAGATTGCATAATCGTTTTTCTTCATATTTTATGTATTTTTCATTGTTCAATACTAGAAAGGTAAAAGTCCCACACATGAACTGCGATGGGATTTGTTTTCTCTCACCAGTGAAGGCAAATGTTGATTTTCAAGATGAGATTTGTTTGTTTGTGCAATGCCGAGATCTCATGACCTTTATTCTATTATTTATTTGTTCTCTAGTCGAATCTCAGGTTTAACATTAATTATAACGGTCTGTTTGCATTGACAAGATGTGCTATTCACGCGGCACACCTGATGGCGGGTGTTATAAAAGATATTCCATAATTGGTTTTCTTCATATTTGTCGTGTATTTTGTTCAGTACTAAAAGGTCCAAGAAGTCCCACAATTGAATTTAATATTCATTTGAGATGTTAACTATATCGTAAAGCGCTTCATGGGAGTAATTGTGGGATGATACATTTTCAAAGTATCACGATATGTATCGGTTGAGTATCGGTATCGTTCAGTGGTATCGGTATCGTAAAAAAGTCAACGATATGCATCCCTAGTACAGACGCATCTTTGGAATATCACACGTCAGCATTTGGAAAGCTCCTCAGATGGAAAACATTCAATGACGTCCGTTTCCTTCCTTCCTGTCAGGCAGCAATCTTTCTAAACAGTGTTGATAATGCAGCAGTCACTCACTCAAGAAAAAAAAGGCACTTTTTTGAGTAAAAGTGAGAGTTATGGTCATGCCTGGTTTGGAGGTCAGTGAGTTCAGAGGTCAGACCCATAGACTGCTGTTCGACCATGGAGGAGAGGGGGGGTTGTAATGTGTTAAATGGGCCTTTGAATCCCTCCGGAGTCATCTCTACACCCAGCTCCCTGCTACAGCCTGCTGAGGATACTGGACCGGTTTCATACACATAATACAGAATCCAAACACTTGAATATTGTATATTTTCTTACTCAAACTGCGCCTATTGAGAGATGGAGAGTGTAAAATGTTGTAAAATGCAACAGAGGTTAAAATGATCAGCGGAAAAGAGAGATTATCTGTCAACTTAAAGGTCACCTATCATGCTATTTTTAGGCAATAGCATAGGTCTCAGCTATATAAAAATATATAAAAAACATGTCTATGAAGTGTTTTGCTCAAAATACCAAACAGATCACCCATTCTAGCCATGCCTCATATCCCTCTATTTCACTTCTGAAACAGTTTGGAGCTCAAAGGCTTTCTCTCTTGCCGGTTATACCACAAGGTGAGTTCCTTTTTATTTCCTGCTTCTTCACACACATGCTCTCCAGTACAGGTTAGCTCTGAGCAGGGGCTAAAAATCAGCCCCGGACTCTCGACCGGCACATATGTCTAGTAAATTGTCAACGGGGGGGGGTGCTAGTGACTTATCCGAGCGGCCCACATCGTCCGACTGGCCCACTTCGGCACCGGCCCGAGTGTTAGCGATGCTAATGTAAACACCGACCATATTACGTCCAAAACAGTCAGGCATTGTTTCTGAAAGCAACTTTCTGATTGGGCCGTGGGTCCACATTTCCGATATTACGTCATATCGGCCGCAAATCTGGATCAGCTCCGTTGTACCCCCGTTTTTAGAGATTTGGGTACGGAGGAAAAGAGAGAGGGTTTTATTTCCTTACGCTGCGTGAGTTCCCCCACACACCGGGGACACATGTATAAAAGACGTTTTGCATGATGGGTCCCCTTTAAAGAGCAACAGGGTGTTCAGGGGGTCGATTCTCATGATCACATGACACACCGCTGAGGGGTCAGAGGTTAGGTCATGGGGGTCTTGTAATTAGCCTGTCTACCAACCAACCATGTCTCATAGGAAAGGCACCATTTATGGCATCTCACCCCTGACCTATAGCTCCTAGTCTCTAAAATATCCCCACGAAGTCAGTGGTACACGGTGTACCGGAAAGTGAATACCAACCAATACCTCAATAGGATCATTCAGTCTAGTTTCCTGTGTTCACACAAACCTGTGTTAACACAATTACACCTGAAACGATTGGTTGATTCGTTGTTAATTTGATCAACATCTATTTTTATAATCAATTCATTGTTTCAAGGGCAATTCAGTATTGCTCTCTCAGGACATTGGGGGAAAATATAGACATATTGTAGTGCCTAGTATGGGTCACTTCCACTCTTGAGAGTATCTTTCATCAGAAAAAAAACAATAAAACACTACTAATACAACTAAAGACAATCCTTCTGCCTGCTTAATGGCTGTCATTTAATTCCAACCCTGGTCTGACAGCAGTTTTCCCTCAAACACAAAAAGTGGAAGAATATTCCACCTCAGATAAATCATTAGAGGTTGAAAGTGGGTGTGAACGTATTATGTATAGCATGCAGCTGTTTAACAAGTAAAAGCCTGTGCAGAGTGTTCAGCTGGAGTGCTCCATACATCTACTGTTGAAGCCCTCGGGGGCAGCGACAGAAGCTTGCTTCAGAAATGTGACCACACTGGTTCTTGTCAGCAGTGCTTCAGAGCGCAAAGCTGGATGCCTATGGAGAGAAAATAGAACACAGCCCTGTACATGCTCGTAGACAACTAACAGAGGCGCATAGAGACAGAAAAACACACTAGTAAATGTGTTTCTCTCCATTTACGTAACTTGTTTGAAAAGTAGAACCTTGACCTCACCTTTCAGTGAACACCAGAGCGACAGACCTGCCACCTCCATGTGTGACTGTGTTCATGTGGGTGTTGGATATCAGTTAATTGCAGGGCATGTTCCCCTTTCTTCTAATACGATGCACACACACTAAGTTAATAATAGGGCTGAACCCTGCAAGACTGGTTCATCTCTGCTTTACTGTAATGTGTAAAAGGAATACACCTTAAGCTTTACCTTTCACCTGAGAGCTTGCTGTTGAGATGCACTGACAGTTTGGCTCCAAGCCTTACATAATGGCTTGGTTTTTTTGTGTTAGTTCATTCTAGGGTTAAACTAAATGTGAAGGTGTGCTGTGATGCTAAAGGCTGGTAGGCAGATGGTTCTGTGGGAATGCTTCTTCTCAATATCTTGAATAAATGTTTTCTATAAAAAAAACGAAATACTGAGGCACTACCAGAATTAGTTCAACCTTAACATTTTTTACCTGCGAATTGACTCTGTTGTGGCCACAATTATAAATCTTACTAAACAGTGTCTATCACATACTTAAATAGGGACATACTGAATACTCAAAGGTCAGATATTAAATTCACGGATGACCTTTTCACCTGATGTTCAGTCAGCTACATAGTACTAGTCTTAAGTCTTTTTCATTGTATTTTTTTCAATGCTTTTATACCAAGCTGTGTTGGACTCTCCTGCAGTTACGGTTTCTCTCCCTCACTGTCAGCAGCATCGGTAAGTCTCTATTATTCATCACCTTCACTCCCGGGCTATTTATACCAGCTTTTACAGTCAGTCTGTCTTTCCGCTCTGCTGGCTGCATTTGTCTACACTAATACAGCTATGTCACCGTGGCGTGTTTCTGCAGTTTTGGGCAGCCTATGAGTTCTTGGCCTGGAATAAAATCACAGGTGCCTCAAGCACAGTGGAAAGATATATGCTAACACTCGGGTCCATTTATAAAGGCTAATACATTCCGATACATAAAACTAAGACACACTATGTTTTTCTCTGTAAAATGTTAGTTAACATTATAGTGCAAAAACCCTTAAAATCATCAATTACCCAGATGAATAACACCTGTGACTTTCAGTGAAATAAAACTACTGGTGTTAATTTTACAAATCAATAAGTTATGGTTCACTGGTTTTTATTTAGCAACGGCACCGACTGCTGCCTGACTACCTTTGAATCTGAATAAAGAGCAGATGATATACTAGAAAGCAGAGAAAGACACATCCTATGTGCTAATAGATTTCCACGCGTATGCGATTATTCCTCTGAGCGCTTTCAGAGCTAAACATTTAATATATGAATTTAAACTACACACAACTCAGCCGCTTGCATCTGTATTGCCCCCTGAGGTATTAAACACATTAATGCCGTCCAATATCTCATTTCCCCAGGGAGAAGAGCAGAGAGTGCCAAGTCACTTCACATGGGAGCATTCGCCATTCAGAAGAACATCTTTCAGAGAATGTCATTTCTGCATGCCATGTGCAGGAAATATGTGTAGCTGTATGGAGAGGGGGGGGTGTTACTGTGTGTGTGCTGGTCATTGCAAGGCACAGCTGTTCAGTTTAATATCATGGATGTAGACCAAGATTCCAATTTCAAGCCAAAAGGTCTGATCACAAACTGTTATTTATATTTCAGGAGGCCCTGGCCAGCTTGAGATGTTCCTGAAATGTAATGTGTTTATGTAAGTGCAACAGTAATCAATAATTAAAAAGTAATAATAGTTTCCAGTGCAGAGTAGTAACGCCTGGGTGTGCTGTGATGACAAAAAACTATTTCAAAAGCAATAAATGTCTACAGCAACTGGTAGACATGGCACACCCCTACAAGTTTAAGGTTAGCAAAATATCCCAAAAATATGTTTCTTTAATCGTGATGGAGAAGAGAGTGTGATCTGTTTATTCTGTGATGGTCCATCAGGCCTGTTATTACAATATACGTTTTCAAAACTAGCATTGCCCTCTAGAGGACGATGCAGCATAATACAGTCCAGATAAAAGCTCGTAATGTTGTTGCTACCAGGAGGTCCCAGAAACTCCCTTCCTCAGAAACTAGGGCTAGATTCAGTAACATGCATCATTAAAAAATCTACTAAAACTTACTTATATTTCTTGCCATTTACGTCTTGTTATTTGATTGCCTTTGGAACCGTTTCATTAGGCCAACATCAGGGTGCATAACCGAGTTTTGTGTTGGATCTGTATTGAGAAAAATGTGTCTTAAAACATTTCTAACATTTCTGTTTCTTACCTGTAGCCCGCCATGTTCTCCACTGCGCAGCATGACGACATCATCGGCGGCCTCATGTGAACTCAGCCATAATCTAATGAAGTGTCAACGGTGCGTCTGTAGAATTGTAAATTAGGCATTGCATTTCAAGCGTTCATTGTCAGCACATGGGACCTCACTTTAAAATTAATTTTGCTTTTCATTGTTCATTCAATTTTACTAGAAATTCAACTACGTGTATCTACCAAGGGACATGTGTATTTTCAATTACTTGCTAGTGTTGTTAGCCAAGTAATTGAAAAAAGTACCCATCACTCACTGGGGAAGTATAGTGCAAATACTGGAGACTAATGTTACAATGTTCCATATGAATAGGCAGACCTAGTCCAGCTGTATTTACTACACAAAATGAAAGACAGTTTTAAATATCAGCTAACCAACACACAAAAAACGGCGAAGAGCTAGCAGCTAAGTAGGTTTAACAAAATGTAGCCTATACATGTGCAAAAGCTAACACGATTTACCTGAAACAAGTAATCCTCCGGTTTTGAATATTTCTAGCCCACCCTCTGTATAACATGTCAAGACCGGTGTTAAACGCATGTAATCCTTCTGAGAAACGGGTACTTTACTGAGCTTTGAGGTGGGTCGCACCGACTAAAACCTGCCTCAAGGTTTCCGTCAGATACGTGTGCACAGTCCACCAAACATGGCTACATCAAGTACTTCGTTCTACCATGCTGCGGGTATGTTTTTAGGCTTGTGTGTGGCAGTGATAATATATAGCTTTGGAAAAGTGCCTGTAAGCACATGAAATATGGTGTTAGGTCAAGACAGGGCTGCAAGATTAAATAATGCATATGGTTTTTTTTGGGAGTAAATTCACAAACAAGTGTGTAATGAAATTACCAAAAGCAAATGAAGGCCACAAGAATACATTTTTCTATCACTAAAAGGGAGAGACTAAACTATATCAAAAGCTAACCAACAGGTGTAACTACTAATGATGACACTAACGATAATTCAGCCCAATTCATTGAGAAAGCATAGCATGGCCCAGGGCTAGCTCACTTAAAACAGCTCGCCCATGTTTTTATTAATAATTACACCTTTAATCAACCAGACTGTCAACTTTGTTGTTGTACGGACTGTCAAGTATCTACAGACATCTCGAACTGGAGGAATTAATACACATGATCCAGATAAACCGACCAACTTTGTAAATATCTTTTTATTACTTGCGAGTTACCAATTCTTTGGGACCACAACTTATGACATATAAACCCATACATACAATTGACATGAGGAGGGGACAAGGTTAAGCATGGCTTATCTATTCTCTTGATTGCTCAATAAAATACCACATCCTATTGGAAAAGGTCAGACTGTCACATCGAGTAGCTATGTTGGTCTTTGTAAGTGCGATGGGAGAAATAGTTTTCAGTGCTGCATGTGTTGGCAAAGTGTTTCCTGGGCGATGCCGATGACTCCACAGGCCAGACGTCCACCAGCATTGCCTGTCTTTAGACTCTCATCATTGCCTCCTTTTCCCAGGTCGTCGGCCTTCTCATGGATCTAATCACAGGACAGAAAGCTCAGTTAGAGAGGTTGTCATTATAAACAATTTAAAGCCTAGACAATTAAATCAAGGTGCCATAACGCTCTCTTCCTCACCACCATGGTTCTGCCAATAATAGAGTATTGGCCAGCAAGGGTGATCATCTTGTCCGTGATGTCGAGCTTTGCAACATTATCAGCTGCAGCAGTCACATTCCCCAGGTCTCCAACATGCCTAAACACAAAATGTTATTACTTTAAAAAAAGCAGTTTTTAAAAGTAGGTTCAAGCTTAAAAATATTGACCCTTCAGACAAATCAGTTCATCTCTACCTTTCCTGCTATGACAAGTCAAATAACAACTGTGACAAAAGGTCTTAAGAGTTAAATATCTTTTGTAACCGAAGACTGTTTCATGCATGCTACAAACTACACCTATGGTTGATAATCTCTGCATTTAAAAAGAGATCACAAATAGTTGCTCAGGATTTCTTTTTTTCCCAATGGACTGAACACTAGTTTTATTTTTATAACAGATACAGAGCGATAATGATTTTATATTGTGGCAGTGGGTCTCCCTCTCTCCCCTTGAATTGTGTTTGTATGGTGAAAAAGTGAGACGTAAAGCTATGTTTGCAAAGCCAAGTTTTTCCACTAGTATAAATAGAACAGGGATAAGTAAAAATAATGTAATCATGCTTTGCAGAGTAACTATTCATTTTCTGGGAGAATACAAAAAAGAATCATAATTACCTATTTTCATCAGTAGGACCGGCATGAGTCTTGTTGTGGGGATTGAAGTGAGGGCCTGCACTGATGCACCCTGGTGAAACGGAAAGAAAAAGAGGGGGAAATAAAAAAACACTTCTAATTTGTGTAGGTAAACTATTTACAGTAATTTACCTGTTGTTGCATTAAGTTGGCAAGACCCGCAACTTCAGAAAACCTACGTATAAATAAAATCACCAGATGCTCACCGTTTGTATTGTCTCCAAAAGCATGGACATGGAAACCATGTTCACCAGGAGTAAGGCCTTTGATTTCTCCAGTCAGCTTCACAGGGGATGAATCATTCTAACAGAGCAGGAGAACAAGAGGCATCAGGAGAATACAAACGACACAAAAGAGCCCTAGAAATGCTGTCAAAGCCAGGTGGCTAGAAGGACATGAGGCTTTAGGTTGTTGCATTGAGTGTTTTGCTGATGTCCGTTTCACTGTGAATGTCACACATAATGAACAAAATGTCTGCAGAAGAAGCTCTTTCTTACAGTCAATTTGTGTCATTATGTCTAATAACATCCGGAATATGTAAGATTAAGCACAGGATGGTTTGAGATAATGTTAGTCAGTGCAATCCCCTCCCGTTGTCTTTGGGGTTAGAGTATAACTGTAATCAACCCTTATACTCTAACCATGGTGGCCAAGCCCTGCTCTGTCAACAAAGGCTGGCAGTGACTCAGCAAAAAAGGTAATCAACGTTAGCGGATGAGCGTTTTCTTAGTAGTTTTAAAATGTGCCATTGATAGTACAGCTTTACGATGCAACTTTGCTTCTACTGCAAACAGAAGTGTGTGTAGTTCCGCTAGATAACGACATTAGTGTTAAAAACTAGCATGGCAAACATTGGACTCATGCAACAGGCATTGTTAATAAGGTTACATGCGCCGTAGATCATTAACACAACACAGGCCTCAATACGTTCAAAGGTGTGGACTTTAATGACATGCTCTTGTGTGTGATAGTTCTACATAACTAGTATTTTCACTTTGTGTATGCATGGTTAACACGTGCAGCCTACAAATAAGAAACGTTACGGTAAAGTAAGAGTTAGTTGTTGTGTTGTGTAACGTTTATGCATTGCGCAGGCTAATGTTGTCTGCATTGAATACGCGTGCGTAGTATGTATGTACATGTACAACCGATGCAAAATGAGCGATGGTTTGCTAAATCTAAACAGGTTTGACGTATTTTCAGTCAAACGTAGCTAACTAGCAGTGTCTCTCCAGAAGACAGATGAACAGCATTTGAATGGAGAACTTAACTAGCTTAACATTCGCGTGCTTACAAATCCCGTTGTGTTCGACTATAAAAACGTCTTCCCCTTAAAAACCACCTTGCATGGCTTACCTCCTGCTCGAAGAAGACAGTCCCGCTAGCCTCTCCAGCTCCTTTCAACACACACACCGCTTTTATAACCATGTTTGCAGTAGTTTCAAAGGACGCCAAGGTTCTATTGCTCCTGCTAGCTAAAGACAACCAACTGATATAGTGCGTCACGGGCGGGCCTAAAATACAGACAGCCAATCAGAGTCGAATACAATTTAAAAGACACATTTTGATTGGTCGCTGACCAAGGAGCTAGTGTCCAGTGCAACGACACTTGAGCTGCCAATTAAGCAGGTCAACAAAAAATAAACTTATGATATACTACTTACTTACGATATTGAATAATAATGAGGTTTCATCATGGGGAATGCTAGACTTTTTCTAGCAATGTAAGGTTTTACATTGTACTAAAAACATATTTCAATATATTTTGCTGCCATGTACTATAAGGACCGGCTAATATTTGCATACTGTTTGGCTGCATGTAGTTGTCAAATATTGAACACAAATATATTCCTTCATCATATCAGATTTCCCCAACCCATTACATTATTTATGCAGTACTATCAATGTTTCATAAAGCTGTGGGGAAAGGCTGACAATTGGCCCATTTGAGGAAGAAAAAAGGTTGCATTGTTTCTGTCACAGAGCATGACTTAACTTTATGCTGGTTAGTACAACACTACATAACTAATGTAAATCCCTAATGGCTGGTCTTTCATTTAAGGATGAACATTTGATGTAAATAAATGTATGGGCTGCAAAGTCTGCTGTCGAACCGGCTTTTGGAATTTGAGACCTAGAGTTAAACAATTATACATTTTTATTTGACTCGAAAATCACAGTAGCCTAGATGTCTGGAGTGTGGCTTTTAAAAAGATCATTTTGAGTGCTGATAGTTAAGTGTCAGTTAAGCATGGAATATAAATTCAACAAGCACAATTATTTGGTACAAAAATAGTTTATTAAAAACAAATTCCTGACTGAAATATTGAAGATTTTATGTCCATGTCTTTTGTGTTTTTAACAAATCATATAAACAACTCTTAATTTTCAAACCATTAGGAGTTAAAAAAAACGTTAAAGCAAGAGGCCTCTGTTCTTCCTTACAAATCAATTTGCTTCAAATACAAATCATAAACAACAAATATCATCAAACCTTTGAATCGTCAGTGATACAAGCATATTTACAGCAGTGATTCACATGCGACATCTTTCATTTCTTCACTTTAATTTGCACTCAGCGCCTCTGTGTTATAATTATTTAAGAACAAGAGTTGATCTTCGAGAATGTGAGCTTCATGTTACTTAATTCATATTGGAAAAAGTATGTCTGCAGGGAAACAGACACTGACTTTGAAAATCAGAATTCAGTAACAGAGTTGCATTTTGTCATTTCTAGACTAATACTAATGTACTAGCTGAGAGCAGGAGAACAAGAGGCATCAGGAGAATACAAATGACACAAAAGAGCCGACTCAGCTGACATACATAGGACGTATGGAAAACTCTTCAGTCTGATCCAAGAGATTGGATATACATACACATGGGGAAATAAAGGAGAACTATTAACTTAAAGCCTATTGAGTCTGTGTTACATAAAATGTGTATTCCTTAACTGAAAAGTTGTTAAATTTAGACAACAGAAAGAAATAATTATGTACACAAATCCTACTTCCTGTAGATTTTAGTTTTGAAACACTGTACACTTTACCACAGAAAAATCTCTTGTATATTTGATTTGAAAAAGCTCACCTGGGTGCAAGTTAATTTATTTGCAAATGGTCCTCATCCTTATTTTTGCATACCAATATCTAGAGGTCCAGACCACTCGTACTTTTGAACACAAAGCCCCCTTTATATAACATCCTCAAATTTCGTTACTACCGAAACAATTTAATGGGAGACACATCACAACATACCCATTCTTTAGTTCAGATGTATGGATGGATACATGGATTTGTTGTTCATAATTTCTCTGAAATGCCTCTTGGCCCATCATTCACAATTTCAGTTTTTTCAAAGAAAAAATGATAATGCCATGATTTCAGTTCTCGGTATGAGCCCCTAAAATGTTTGTCCAATACTTTTGTTACTAAAACAAAAACATTATATGCACGCGATAAGCATTAAAATACTAAAAGTGAAATCTGGATAAGAAAAGCTGGTGTATGTTGTTTCCCTAAACAATATTAGAATGAGATACGAGTTAGGGTAGACTCCCTGATATCAGTCAAATAGGACGACTGAGTTTGATTCCACAGTCCCAAAACTAGTGAGACATATAAAACATATAGAATAATGTTTTGAGAGTGGATTTTCAATGACAATGAGTGTTTGTGAGAAAACATGTGTGGTAGAATGAAAACAACTCATCTTTATTCTGCCTGAAATAAAACGTGGTGAAAATTGGCAAAATAATCAAAAGTTAACAATTTGTGTGAACAAAGTACCAAGCCTAATTCTCTGTGTAATTTACTCCAACATGTATTCCCCAAATACTTCTTTTAGTTCTTCCCTCAAACACCTACAAGCGACATGATTGGATTTCAAGGCAACAAAAGTTATTTCAAAGCTGTGCCTTACTTACTGAGAAGTCGCAATGAGGAGCCAAGATGAACATTAAAAAAATAAGTGGTGCCTATATTATCATACAGCTAGTTGTTTGAGAAGATATTCAGTGTTTGACATGACATCTTGACATATAATATTTAAAAATGAACATTTTCACCTTATTTCAGGAGTGCTTGCGTTCACACAAGGAAGTAAAAAAGTAAAAATAAATGTGTCATAGAATTAATCTGTTTCTTCTGTCTGCAAAATCGACTCGAGTAAAAACATAAAAGCTCACAAAATGGACAGAGCTAAGTTAATATGCAAGCACCCAGTTAGTTTGTACAACTTGCAGGAAGAAAACAGTTGACAGCCAATATGTTACGACAGCAATTTAACCAAACTAATGTCATGTGTGTCGAGAAACGGATGCGAAGCTAAACCTGACCATAAAATCATTTTACACGTGTTTGTTTTCAAGACGTGTCGCTAACCAGAAACTGACAATTATAAACTGTGACGATCTAGAAGTCTTATGCCAGGATTCAAGACTGACTTTCATGGTGAAGAAAAAAAGAAATCTTTAGTGGTTCACAGCAGTCTGACGGTAGCAGAGAGAAGTCTATGATGCAGCTTCCTCTGCCGCTTCTGTGGGCTCACTGGGAGCCGGAGGTGAGGGCTCGAGGGGAACCGGCTCCGCTGCAGCCTTCGTTTCCTCTGAGGACGGAGATACAAGTTCAGATTCGGCCTTTTTTTCAGAAGCGGCAACACTCGGTTCTTTACTGGTCTCCACGGTAACCACAGGAGTCTCAGAAGGTTCCTCTGTGCTGTTAGAGTTCCTTTGTTTATCCATGTTTTCCAGGTCGGCCAATCGGTCGTCCTTGTCCCACCGGGAGGTCCTCTCCCGCCGCCTCGGCCTGTCCCCTTCTTTTCCTTCAGCTCCTCTCCCTCTTTCTACCCTCCCTCTGTCTCCTCCCTCCGCCCTCCCTCGTTCCTTCTCCCCATCTTCCCCCCTCCCTGGCTCCCTGTCTCCATCCAGGCTTTTCCGCTTCTCCCTCCAGTCCCGTCTGTCTCGATCGCGGTCTCTATCACGATCTCTGTCCCTGTCCCTCTCCCACCCCCCTCCTCCTCGCTGATCTGCTCCGTCTTCCTGCCAGCCTCCGAGCCGGTCCCTTCCTTCCATTCTATCTCCTCCTCCTCCTCCTCCTCCTCCTCCTCCTCCTCCTCCTCCTCCTCTCCCTCCGTCACCAAAGGGACGCCTTCCCCCTCCAAAACCTCGATCCCTCTCTCTCTCTCTGTCCCGATCCCAGTCCCTCTCTGGCTCTCTGTCCCTGAATCCAGGCCTGTCCCCCCTGAATTGTCTCCCATCCATTTCTTCCGGCCCCTCCATGCCACGAGGTCCTCCTGGTCTAACGAAAGGAGGAGGACCATGAGGAGGAGGGCCGTGAGGAGGAAGGCCGTGCCCGTGTGGAGGGAAAGGGGGCCTCATATTGGGGGGAAGAAGCATCCCAAAGCCACCTTTAAGGGGAGGGGCGTCAGGGTGCATCATTTGAGGGTGTGGACCTCTAGGCATCATCTGTGGGAGCATATGTGGCATGTTGGGGTGAGGGGGTCGCTGGCCGTGGGGTGGAGGGAACCGCTGCATGTGTGGTGGAGTGGGAACCGGCGGACGCTGTAGTGGCATTATACCGGGCCGCGCGCCGAGCAGACCACCAGAAGGGGGTTGGTTGATTCCTGGAAGAACCCCTGGAGGTCCACCTGATAGGAAAACAATACAACAAATGTAAATGTCAAATATAAGGCAGGAGGGAGCGCATGTTAGTTTTAAAATGGGCTGAATGAGAGACCCAAATAACTTTGCGTGAAAAGTTCTAAGAGAAAGACAGACTGACCCATAGGTCCCATCTGGTTGTTGAAGATGTTGTGACCATCCGGGAATTCGTCGCTGTTCCTGTTGCCCAGACCTGCTGGGTCCATAGAGGGGTCTTCAACTCCGCCTTTGGAGTGAGGTGGAAGACCATGATGAGGCATGGCACCTGGGGGGTGGAAACCTGGGGGAGAAGAGTGGAAGGATTTAGTTGCTTTAGGCTGGTGTACAAACTGTGTTGGAGTGGATCGTAACTAAACTGGATGAAAAAGGGTGAATGGTGTGTTTTGTTGATGAGATTTACAAATATTTAAAAAAAAGCAGCATCTTGCGCTTGCAATCTAGTCTTAGTATTTTTGCAGTTTAAAAATTATCAAAACACACACTAGATATTACGGTACAATACAACTATCTGTTTCTTTCAGAGCTCTGTGTGACACCAGAGGACAGAGAGAAACACATAAGGACCAGTCGAGTACTGAATGTCGTGCTTTCAGTACCGACACACATCATTTGGGAATAGCGCTGTGGGACAAAGAGAGAACACTTGAATGAAAGCCAGTGAGAAATGCTTTGACGACTGCGCTACCTGGAGGCATCTGCATGGGGTTGAAGCCAGGTCGGATGAAGTGAGGCGGGGGGACGCCTGGAGGGAAGGAATGGGGAGGCATGCCTAAGGGCCCAGAAAAACCTGGAGGCTGGAGGGAACCCACACCAACCACCGGCTGCTGCATTGGAGGAACCTGAGAACAATTACAAGGACAAGCACATGTCAACTGAGGAAGTATTTTGTTACATATCCGTGTGTCGCTCTGGAGAAACACAGGAGCCTCAAACAACTGCAAAATAATCATCCGTATAAGCTACCACTTGTACTATATAGCAGCTTGACATACAATTTGAAAAGGTGACTTCATACATTTAAGCTAGGGGCATCTTGCAGTTGTTGTTGTTGTTGTTGTTGTTGTTTACCTGAGCATGAGGCACAGCAGCCACAGGTAGAACTTGCGTTTCCTGAGGCGGCTGTGGCTCTGAACGGCCGTTGTGTGTGACTTCCTCCTGGATGCCAATGGTTTTCCTCGCTTCACTCCACTCTGAAGGACAGACACGATGCACACTGGTCAATGAACCATGATATGAATGTTTAAATATAGCATCAGTTTAAATGTGTTATTCGAGGTATTGTGGTTTTTCCAGGTTCAGCATAAGAGATGAGTTTTACTTTTTCTAACCTATTGAGACAAAAATGTTCAGTGTAGTACAGAAGTGTTTGAAATGTTAACAACGACCCGCTTCACATAAACTCTGCGTGGTTGCAGTGTGTGCGTTTATTTGTATTTAATGTCATAACGCGTCAGTGTCTGTCGAGTTTTACCTGGTGATAAGGTGTCCGAATCCAGAATTCCTCCTTCTTTTAGCTCCTCCAACTGAGCCTCTCTGATCTTAGACCACGGTATGTAGGTGACGCCCAGCTCCACGTCCCAGTACTGTTTGAAATCCGCCTTTATGCCCTTGTTTAAAGCCCAAGCAATCTGGCAAGACATAAACAAAACATGACTCAATGAGATCATTCTCAATGTTCTCTTTGACTTGCTTTCCTGAACAGTATTCAGACTCACCTTGATGGTTTTCTGGTTCACTTTATGAGATCCTCTGCTCAGCTTCTGCAGAGCCTTGAAGGCATCTTGTCGATGTGTCATAACAATATAGGCGCAGCCACGTGGAGGGATCATCTTCAAAAAGGGAGGAGAAGATGACAGGTGAGGGGGAAATCTATTTCTCATCTTTGAATGAAACATTGTTATGGATGCGGTCACATTTGGATCAATGTAACTGATCAAAGTCCACTTACATTGATGGAGTCTATCTGCCCAAACTCCTCCAGTAAACAGGCAACATCTTGCTGTTGTGTTCTCTTGTCCAACTGGCCCACCCACAGAGTTGTACTGCAAACTGAGGAGACACAAAGTAAAGTGAACATGAGCTTAAAAATGTAAATCACTTTCTATCAATATGAGAAAAATGACAATATTTGAATAAAACTATTCAAAACGTACTGCACCAACCTGAAATGTCAATATACTTGAACAAATCAAATCAAGTTTTATTTATATAGCACATTTATAAACGATTTTTGGTCGAGCCAAAGTGCTGTACATAAAATAAAAATAGCCTACAGTCGAGACACTTTACAGCAAATACAACAGCACAGATTGTTCAGAATATCAGTATGACAATACGACACCCTCTGTCCTTAGACCCTCTGTCCTTAGACCCTCACATCGTACAAGGAAAAACTTCCAGAGAAAAACCCACAGTTTAAAGGGGAAAAAATGGGAGAAACCTCAGGGAGAGCAACAGAGGAGGGATCCCTCTCCCAGGACGGACAGACGTGCAATAGATGCCGTGTGTAAATCGAAGAGATAATACATTTTACAGCATATAGACCGAATGTTAGGAACTGCATGTGTCTGTAATAAGAAGATGAATCCACGAGGATGTCGAAGGACGAGGAACAGATGTGAGCAGAAATAGATGATGACTCACTGCTTAGTGTCTCGCCCTTGGGTGGCGGGAGGCCTTTCTGCCGTCGCTCTCTCTCCTTATCTCTCTCCTTGTGGTCCTGCGAGCGAGCGCGGGGGGAGTGGTGACGCCGGTCTCTGGAGCGCGAGCGTCTGTGCCTGGATCTCCGTGTACGGGAATTAGACCGTGACCTCCTCCGCTTTGGAGACCTGGGGGGGGGGGGGGGAGGGGAAGTACTGCATCTCATGATGTGTTCACCATAAATAAGCACTGAGCTACTTATCTGCGAAAACAGTACAGAATGAATAGCGAACCCTGAAACGGAAACTCAGTTGGACACATCACATCCAATTTCAGTTGCTTACCTGGAGCCTGAGTGTGACCGTCGACCATGTCTGCCATCCCTTGAAGATGAACGGTCCAAATCCATTGACACTTCCTATAAAAAAGGCATGATTATGATGTAATAAAACCTTTTCAACATTCACATACCCAGATTTCAATTATAATGCAAATAAAACGACGTTCTGGAGGCACATTTCCCAAACTAAATTAACCCCAGATTCAACATATCTTTGTATATTTGAAAGCCTACCGGTTTATGGGCAGCATTGTGGGGAGGGTATCCCCCGGGGAAGCCTGGAGGCCCAGCAGAACCAGGGGGGGACTGCCCTGGCAAAGCATGCCCCATATGAGGCACCATACCTGGGAAGCTTTGCGCTGACGGTAACCCGTAGGCCTGGAGCTGGCCATTCGGAGGGAGAGGAACCTGTGAAACACCACTGGAATAAATATTGTGCACGACAACTGTTTTTTTTTTAACAAATAGAATTAATTTTGCACAAAAAGTTGCTCTGACTTAATAAATAATATCAACAATTTAAAGGTAGTGCATAATATGGTGGTAGCAAAAGCTTACATTGATGTAGTGATAGGAAACTTATATTTGGTGGCATTTAAAAGTTTTAAGTAAAGTTGGGTAATAAAGAACACAAGGATCAAATAATTCAATGGCTGGGCTGATCAGGAACGATGCATTATTTTAAAATCAGAAATGTTGGTATTCATTACCTGTTGTGAGACGTCTTGCAACATGTTGAGCATCGGAGGTTTAAAGTGCTCCATGTGCTGTGGGAAGCCTGGAGGGTTCTGCATGCTGTGAGGACACATAATACTTCATTAGCCTTACAGCTTTCAGTTCATTTTACAAAAATCAATCAGAGCTTTCCGCTGCTTAGCTTTGAAGAGCTGCTTATATTATGAGTAGTCTTGCTTACAAGGAGGGCTGTGTTGACATTTCATCCTTCTTCGCCTCTTCTCCAAAGTCTGGCTCATCGTCATAGTCAAAGCGGTCCAGCAATTTCTAAGAGAGAGAAAGGTAATAGTTGTAAAAAGTGCACAAAGTATGATGTATTTAACATAGTAGATTACTCATACTCCAAACACTGTCCAAGTGTCTAAACAATACAGTTCAGAGTACATTTAGCTGTTGATAACGAATTAATATAAATAAACAAACTGCTACCTTGTCAAAGGCTGCCTTCTGCTGGGCGGTTTGGGTGGGCTGCGGGGGTTGCAGGGGGGCCATGCCCAGGCCAGCGGTGATGTGTTGGGCCTGCGTTTGAATGGTATGGACAGACGTGTTTGTTTCAGGCTTCGCTGGCTGCTGCTGGAAGGTCTGGAGCATCTGTTGAAGCTAAAGTAAGAATGGAAGAAGAGTTGTTAGTGAAGGTGTAAGAGATGTGCAAGCAAAGAAGTTCCAAGCACTGTGACGGTGGTCAAAGCTTATAAGAGTCGGCACTGGTACGCACACTCACCTGCTGACCCTGTGTGGACTGGAAGAGCTGCGCCACGGCAGCAAAGGCGTCAGAGTTTTGCAGCTGAGAAGTGGATGTCATGGTGGAGTTTGCCGTTACCGCAGTAACTGGCTCTTTGGCTGGAGATGGGGAAAAACCTGAGGGCAAGAAACAACAACAGCATATTGATACTGAAGTATAGCGATACTAAAAAAATGTATGCATGATGAAATATAAAACATACACATTTCTTTACTAAGCCAGCAGGGTATTTTATTAGTGAATGCAACAACTCAGAAACAGCTAACTTGTGATATAAAACTGGTTCAATAAAATAAATAAATATCATTAATTGACACTTATCGCCACTGCCACATGTTTACAAGCACACAAATTACCTGGGTCATCGGAGCCTGCTAAGAGTGCAGCAGCACTGCAAGAGCCAGCTGCCATGTCCAGGAGAGGCTGAATAATCTCAATCTTGAACACTCCATTTTTCTGCCACAGGTTCAACACCCGTATGATTTTACTCTATAAAAAATAAATAACAGAAAGCTCAGGATTTGTCATTAGAAGAAGCAAGACCTTTCAGGCAGTCAATATTCACACTTTGATGTGTCACCAACTCTTTATTTTCTTACCCTGTCCCCTTCTGGGCATAGGCAGAGGTTCTCAAAGGTTCCCGTTATGTTTTTGGTGAACCTTGGGCCAAACACGTCCTTGTCTGATCCAAACTGGTGTCTGGACTGTCTAACAATGGAATCCACCACATAAAGCCCCGCTATCTTGTACTCAGTCTTACACTGGAGAGAGGAGAACAAGAAAAACAGATGGTTTATTCATGTTTGGTGAGGTGAAAATGGAAAGTAACTGATTGAGGTAGGCCTGTCTTACCTTTTTGATGAACTTTTCCACAATTTGGACCACATGTTTGTAGAGCTGAGAAACAGAGAAGCAGGTGAGCATGTTATCAACCAGATGTAGGCAATTTTTCTAATAAATGAGTCATTCAAAACAAGAAATGCCAAGTCCATTCTTACCTTCATAGCTTTGATGGCCGATTTTGTGATGGAGATCATCTTTGCCCGAGAGATTGGGGGCTTGGTGTCAATCAATGAGAATAACTACAGACAGAGGAGATGATAAGATCAGTGAGATGGGAAGGGTGATAAAACAGGAAGAAAAAAAGGTATAACAGAGAACATGGCTTGAGAAACTAGTTGCAGATTTAAACCTGACATTACCTTCAACTTGTAATACATATCGCAATTTGAACAGGTGTATAACCAGTTAGTAATTGCATATTGGATTACTGATCTGTTATTGTCGGACACTTTTTTTGCTTGTGCCATGGTTGATTTTTTTTCTGATGTAGCTACAGTATGGTGATGAAAACCTTAATGTAACATTGCAGTGTGCTTCAAACTAATTTAATCTTCCCTCCTTTCTATTGTTCACCATTTTGAATTTTCCATCGGCTACACAACATGGACACATGAAGACTTGCCACTCTTTAATGTGGTTTTTTAAAGTATAAAATACTCCACGGGACTGAGGGGACCATGATACATGTTGACTTTTCTGAAGTGATAAGGGAGGTCCAATGACAAGATACCGCAATGCTATAGTATGTTGCAATGAAAATAAGAACAAACTAGAGCTGTGTGGCAACACCTTCTTAGTTGTGTGGTGGAATAGGCACTGGTTCTTGTTCTGAGCTTACCTAAATGGTCCTGTGCATTAGACAAATACATTTTTGACATCACTGAATTAAATGTTTGCTAATTTAACAGGTAAATGAAGCAGGCACTGACACATTCATCATGTGTATAGTATATCCAACCGTGCTCTACATTCACATCAGAGAGGAAGTAGCTTATCACCTACTTTCTCTAGCATAAACTGATATTGAAAGTGCAAGAAATGAACCACCAGACAGAGTCTGTCTTTTTTGTGCAAAACAACAAATATGAAGTGTAGATAGTGTAGCCCAGCCACATAAATAATTTCATCCGTAGGTTAAAATGCCATCAAAAGAAACGACAGGAACCAAAAACACTGAAAGATTATTTAACCTGCCTTTTTGACTGGACTTGTAACCCCATTACCCATCAGTCCTCGGGCCTAAGAGAAACTTAGCCTGGCATCTTCTAAACAACACTGAAGCGGTAATGCATATTTTGTTTGTAGCTTGCAGCATGACAATAATATGAGTGTAGTCCATTTGCCCGTAGCATTGTTTCCAACAACAATGTTAGTAGCCATGCTCCCACAAGCTAACGTTGGTATTACCAAACTTTGTGCAAGGTTACTACTAGAACCACTTGCCATCGTTGCGTTAGCTTGCAAGTTAGCTCAACACTCTATCATATGTTTCAATTTCAACATAACTTGCGCCACAAAACTCATGCTACCTCAGTAGCAACATGCTAAGCTAGGTAGGGTGCACAAGTCCAGCTAGCTAGCCGAGCGGCCCAGTGATCAGTGCTGCTCGGCTAACTCAGAGCAACACAGCACCATGACCAGCCAGACTCGGTAACTTCTGGGTCTCTATGGTCTCTGGAGGAAGCTTACCTCATGGTTAAAGGCGTTGACGGCATCCATGATTGCCCGACACTCGCAGCCTTCCCCTTAACTCCCGTTTCCCTGCTTACAGTGATGTTTATTAAATGAAGGGTCGGTACAACATGTCCGCTCCCGGGTAGCTAACGACAGTTAGCCTAGCATCGGTAGCATTCGGGTCGGCGGGCACGGCAAAGCATGATGGGATCCAGTTGTGTCGTTTAAGGTTTTGTCCTCTAGGTGGCGCAGTGGTTTCAAGGCTGAAAACGTGCAGTTGTTTTCCATGGACTGTAAATAATGACCTTTTAGATTTGTGTGATTTTAGCCACCACATCCTCCAAGACTTGTTATACTTTAATTCCCAGTGACCCTTGCATATTCTGTTCTATGTGCATTACTATTTTTTATAAACAAAGCAGACTTCTTGCAATCTTATATTTTCAATAGTACTGCCTAGTAGGCCTATTCATATTACCATCAAGTCAACTTGGAAAACCAAGTCAAAGTTAGAGTATTGGGTAAATTCTCCTTTGGTAGTGGTGTGATGCAAGTGTTGATGCAACATTTCCAAATCAACTCTTCTAAAAGTAGTACTTTGAATTCAACAAAATGTATTTCCACATCTTGAATCAACTCAGAATACAACTCGTTTTCAAGTCATAAGTAAACTATAGAATTAATGAAAATAAAGAATGAAAGCATTCAGCAGGACTGCAGGCTCACTCAAGTCTCAGTAGAATTTACTTTATTTCTTGTAGTACAACGTGACTCCAATAGATGGTGGTATACTCATACTTTTGGTTTCATGTCTGGTTGTCTGGTTTGGTGTCTAGAAAGCATGGTCCAGTCAAACTGTACTGAGTACACATGTATTCTTCCCAATCTCTCCATGCAGGATCACAAGGGGTGAACATAATGGAGCACACCTGTATATTTAATCTGATGCAGTAACACCAAAAAAAACAGAGTCTGATAGAACACCACAGAGTTAGGAAAACTCATGCTTTAAATTGGTAGTACAGTATAGTGTAAGGCTGTTCTATTGGATTTAATTGTCAGGTGTGTTTTTTTTTTGCACCTGTAGGAAAACAAATAGCATAGGCTAATTATATTAGGTCAGATTAAAATTATCTGAATCCTAATACAGACCAAAGAAATCAATCTGTTGCCCCTCCCTGCAGGTGTTCTCCTCTGAGTGATAACCACCTTAATTAGGCCAGTGAACACCTCAATGAACGAATGGAAAATTCTTCTTTGTCTGCCCTGTTGTAGTGGAGCAACATGTTAGCAGAACATCAACACTCCAACAGATAAACAATGAAACAGGTCAATAGCAATTATTGGACACCATTATTATATTATAGTTATTATTATATTTGTTTGTATTAATGTTATTATTATCATTATGAATTATCAATATTTATTGCCACAAGATGACTATGACATTGTGATCCATGTTATTAAGGGGTGCGTAATTCACAGCACATGGTGTGAACATTTGTACCCTTTACGCACAATTCCATCAAAAATAAAACCTGACAATAGATCAATTTACGACATAGACAGCCATAAATCATGTTTCAGGAAATACAACAACAAAAATCGTAATATTTTTAAGTCACAGTGTTGCTGTGTCTCTTTTCCTCCAACAATATCTTTGTTCATCGCTGTGTACAATCTGAGCGCAACATGCGGCGCGGTGGTACCGGGTGGAGTCATCCCCCTTGTTCTCACATGTGCTCCGCCTGCGTGCGCTGATTGGATTGCAATGTACCCCGGCTACCACCACTGTATGAGGGGCTGTGTGTGTTTTTTCTCACCCGTAAGAAACGCCCACCCATATGACCGGTAAAGTCAGTTCAAACTGAAAACACGCTGCCTGCACTCAGACTATCCAGGAGATGTATGGAGTAGGGACGATACCTCTGACTGAGCTACAGCATTTAAAACCCTATTAGAATTTAAGTCAGGTTGCGTCATTTAAATATCTTTCCATGAATGAATCTGACATTCTTCTGTGTCATTTCAATCCTATACATTTATCAAGACCTGTATTGGAATCTGCTGAGTGCGCTCACTGGATGCTTTGGGCGAACAGGTGGCGCATCTCCGGTTCCCTTAATTTGTTATTAGGGGCAAGACGCAGACAGACCGGACTTTACGCACTTTGCCGGACGTTAAGCATTTAATACCCGCCTCTAAGGTGGGAGAGGGACACGCTGCGTAGCTACTTTTAACATTTGATAAGAGAGCTGTGATGCCGGTTGCAGACGGCGCCATGGTAGTAGACAACAGCCACGGGGTATATGAGGGAAAGACCCCAAATAGTGCCGGGAATGAGAACATCCTCCCGGCCTCATGCAGTCCTGCGGCGGAGATCCTGAAGAACTTCTATCACACCAAACGGGTCGGGAACTATCTGATCGGGAGGAAGCTGGGAGAAGGGTCCTTCGCCAAAGTGAGAGAAGGTCTCCATGCCATGACTGGGGAAAAGGTAAGACTGTGGGGTCACTAAGTCTAAATGCAACATGGTTTGGTTAAATGAGTTGTAGCTAGTGCATGTTGTCGTTCTTGATTTAACAAAGTATGTATTACATTATATGTATTTTGATCCTATCACATGATGCCACACAATTCAAGTTAAATGTTATACTCCTGACTTCTTGAGCTTAAAAAACAACTCTTGTGAATTAATTAACTTTTTCCTTTTGGAGAACTAGTTTGTTCTGACTGTTATAGCCCATGTATGTTATATATAGATTATGAGTGGCATGCAGCATGGTGCCTTTTGGTGTTTCACATGTCCATCAGTGGACAGTGTCTGCTGTCTATTGACTCATACATGCCTGTCAACCAAGAAAAAACCCTCACCATACATTGACAGTTTAGCCATACATGTGTTTGCAATGTATTAATAGACTTCTTGGAGAAAGTGTTGTTTGCGAAGGAAGGCTTTGTTAATGAGCTCATGCAGCATCACCAGCTGCTGAACTCACCATACGCCCAGCAGGGTTTGTTTTCTAGCCAAGCTCCTGTGACAATATTTACTTTTTGTGTGTGTGTGGGAGAGACAGGAAGAGCTGCCTGTGTTTTCCTTACATGTGTTGGTACCTAGCTGTGCGGTATGTGGCTTTTTCCTGAACCTTCCTTTGTCTGCTGGTGGTGGTGAGCTCACTGTGGGCGCGCGCAAGCCTATGATAGGAACAGAGAGGGAAATTGGCCGACCTATGGGAGAGCAGAGCTGCTACTTGCATATGAAATCATGTCGTTGATAAATGGGCTTCAGCCTCATTAGGATTCTGCCAGCGCAAGGCTTTGATATGGACCACCATTGGCCACTGGTCGCCTTTGTCTCCTCAGCCTGTTTTTGAGGGGCAGCCAGAGCATTTGCATATTGGAAAACAAGTACCCCCTTTTTCCTCACATGTCCTTACATGTACCTATGTCTGTTTGTATATATGTACAACACTGCCACTGAATATATTTAGAATATTAGGCATGATCTTATCCTGTGGCTCACCTCCTCCTCCCTTCCCGTTTGCTGTGAGGAGAAAGAAAGCACTGATCTCCTCTTCCCTCCCTTTGTTGAGGATGATGCAAACACTGGCAATCACACAAGCAAGCAGAGCACATGGTCTCTCTCTCTGTACACTCTCTCTCTCTCTCATTCAGGGTCAGGCTCTTGGAGGGGGGCGAGGGGAAGTGAGTTTATTCAAGCAAACATGTAGTAAGGGGAAAAGAAAATACAGTAAAGGGCCCTTTTTTTTTAGCATCCCTAGAAAGCCAGCGAGGATGCGGGGATGAGAGAGGGTCTGTGTTTTCAGGCAGGGGGGGTTTGGAAGTGAGGAGAGGTGAGGGATGGGGATGTTGTGGTCAGGGGGCTTGGGAGGTCACATGCACATGTTTTGGATGTCTGTAACCCACTTTCTCCTCTATACCACCCCACCTCCCCCGTTTCTGTCTGAGGGGCGCCTGATAAACAACTGAATCCCCAGTAGCCCCCTGGCTGGGCACACCCCTCCCCCTCTATATCCCCAACCTCCCCCTCTTCACATAGACTACTGTAAATACAGTGCCCCATCCCCCCCTCCCCTACACACCCCACACCCCTTCTCTCATCCACGCTGCTTGGCGTAAACATGGGCTATACAGTTCAACACACACACACACACACACACACACACACACATACGGCCAGGTTTAATGGGCAGTTGTAAACAGGTTTTCAGAGGTGAATCAATTATCAGAGATGAAAGGACGAAGGTATAAAAGAAAGACAAGCTGAAGGACAGAAGAAAGAGGGGACATACACACAGCCCTCACCATTTCATTAATGGATATGGTGATTAGCTTCACCGG
Organism: Pseudochaenichthys georgianus; assembly: GCF_902827115.2. NCBI lineage: Eukaryota > Metazoa > Chordata > Actinopteri > Perciformes > Channichthyidae > Pseudochaenichthys > Pseudochaenichthys georgianus. Next base: position 21,220,780 of record NC_047516.1, read on the forward strand.
TCATGCCTTTCCATGTCTGTAGGCTCTCCTTGAGATGATTTGCAGTGTATGGTAGCTATGCTCTTGAACTCGGTCTAGACAGGATACAAGGAGACACACGGGCAGAGGATGAAATAAAGGAGATGGGTATGTTATTGAATGTAATCAGCCACAAAGGGACGTGTTTGTCATAAAGGACATGTTCTCCGCGTTTTATGAGGAGTCTGAAGGTTTTCCTCCAATGAGACAACAAGGGCAGAGAAACATAGAGTGAAGTCCTTGGGATGAGTAATTGAGGAAAGAAAACTTAACACATATGTCCAGAAATCTTTACTTCACATTAGGGCTGCTCGATTATGGCAAAAATCATAATCTCGATTATTTGGGTCAATAATTGATATCACGATTATTAAAAACGATTATCCATTTACTTTGAAAACATCAATTTATTGGAGAAAGAAAATGTGAACGGTATGTTTTTAACAGTTAATTACCCTGAACTTTAAGTAAAATTCAACTGAAAAACCAATAAAAAAAAAAAAAGTTGAAAAAAAAGAAAAATAATAATTAGGAAAAAAAATTGTTTTATTTCGATTACGTTGTTTTCGTAATCGTTGCAAGCCATAATCGTAATTGCGATCAAAATACGATTAATTGAGCAGCCCTACTTCACATCCTATTGAACCTGTGCCATTGAGTCGTCCCTCAGTGTCCTTTTTTACATTTGTGTGTTTTAAGCTACAACTAAACTCCGGGGCAAATGGGGAAATATCATCTGTCCATTTGGCCTTAGCGCCTTCTCAACAGATAGGGTAACATTTGTTTTTCCCTCGGTTTATGATGGTTCAGTTACCCCTCCAACACACACACACATACCTCCCCTTCTGCTTCCGCCTCAGGGCCCTATAGCGTCTGGGTTGCCACACATTGGGAGCAGCTGTGAGGGAGAGGTCAGTGTCGAGTAATATAGTCCGCAGTGGAGACTGAGAAGCTTGTCACCTGTTACACTGCAACTCTCTTTGAAACCTCTTCCGAAAGCACAGCAGTGAACAAGTGCTTCATTCTCCATGGGTATTATTCACAATATCATGTGTCGCAAAACAGTGCGTTCCTCATCTAATAGCTTTTTCCTCTCCATTTTGCTCCAGGTGGCGGTGAAGGTGATTGACAAACGGAAGGCCAAGAAGGACTCATATGTGACCAAGAACCTGCGGAGGGAGGGCCACATCCAGCAGATGATCCGTCACCCCAACATCACGCAGCTGCTGGACATCCTGGAGACGGAGAACAGCTACTACCTGGTGATGGAGCTGTGTCCCGGCGGGAACCTCATGAACCTCATCTATGATAAGAAGCGCCTGGATGAGAGGGAGACTCAGAAATACATCCGTCAGTTGGTGCTGGCCGTTGAGCACCTGCACAGGGCGGGTGTAGTGCACAGGTAAATAAACACTTACAAATAATGAGCCATACACACATTGCTCTTCAAAGATAGAGAAGAATATAAATATCTTTAGAAATATTGTCAGTGCCATCCAAAGAGGTTTTAAAGAAAGCGTCTAAGCATTTCTTAAAAACTTAAAAAAGAGCTGAATTTCCATGCACTGTGCAGGGATAATTCCAGTGCCTTTCTCCTACAAAATATGGTTACATCTTGTGATGAAATGTTTGATTATATTTAGGGCAGAAAAAAACATGAACTGCATCAGAATGAAATTCCAGATATACAATACACAAAGCTCTTCCCAGGAAAATTCTATTATTTGTCTGGGACTCTGGGAACTAAATGTCTATCATGGTGAGAAGACCCATGTAGATAACTGTATAACAGGATTTATAAGGAGGGATCTGAAGGCACACAATAGACCCCGAAAATCACCCAGCGTGACCCACATTGAAACGGGGGGTGTTGACCTCCCCTACTGCTTGTGCATTGTGTGATGATGTGTGGCTTAGATAAGTGTTAACACTGAATCTTTGTTTTACAGGGATCTGAAGATAGAAAACCTCCTGTTGGATGAGCAGGACAACATAAAGCTCATAGGTAACTCAAACACTAACATTTACAGAAATAAACTCACCTCAAAACTGTCTATTACAAAGAAATGCAATTTATTTTCTGTATTGTCTTGCCTGATATTCCACGTGTTAAAGAGCCAAGAGCAATTACACATCCTGTTAAATGCCTTACGAGCTCTCACCATAGTGTTAATCTGCTTCCATTTGTGTGTGTAACGCTTTGAAAGGGGCGACATGTTTAACAAGTGGCCTGAAAAGACGGTAATAAAACCCAGAAATAACATTCACCCCCACCTCTTCTGTCCTTCAGATTTTGGCCTCAGTAACTGCGCAGGCATCCTGGGATACTCAGACCCCTTCAGCACGCAGTGTGGAAGTCCCGCCTACGCCGCCCCCGAGCTGCTCTCCAGGAAGAAGTACGGGCCCAAAGTGGATGTCTGGTCCATGTGAGTGTCTACTTCTTCCTTATAGAATGTATGTCTGTAAATATCAGTGTGTTTAAATACATCTATTTCACATGCATTCTGAGCTGAAGTGTGTTTTTTGGTCTTCCAGTGGTGTGAACATGTACGCCATGCTGACTGGGAATCTGCCGTTCACCGTGGAGCCCTTCAGTCTCCGAGCCCTGCACCAGAAGATGGTGGACAAGGAGATGAACCCTCTACCTCCCTCACTTTGCACAGGTAAAAACTCAACACATTAATGCACAACTGTTTAATAAATCCTCAACAGAAAAGCCTTTCCTACAGTCAAGAACGAATGTATCAACATACCCTATAAATCACTTCATGGCACTGCAATCCCCCCCAGGGTAAAACTGACTGAATGTGCTGACAAATATATTAGACCTTAAATCAAGAACATCTCCGGTGATGTTTGACATGACGGGGACAGAATGTTGTCGGTCCGGTGTCAGGTGACATAGTCCATGATGAACTGTTTTGATAATAAGATGCTGGAATGAAATGGAGGTAATCTTTCGTTGTGAGTCTGTGGTTTGGATTTCCAAATTGCCTTAATGAAATCTCTCTGACATAACATTTTGTGTTGGTCACTCAAGTCAAAAAACAAATTACAAAACTAAATAAGTGGAGAGAGAACTATGCAATCAGATATGTCTTAAATCAATAAAGGTCAATCTTCTTCTAAGTTAGACGCCTTGATTACATTTGTTTGATATCCTCTTAAGAGGAATGCAGCCGTACTTAGAAGTAAGCAAACAGCTCAGTGAGTTAGAGGAAATAAAACCCTCGATGAGTGAAAGGTTGCAAATGCGCATATAAATCAAACTGGAACCGATTCCCCAATGACAAGCATTTCTAAAGAATGAACCTGTCAACTACGGCAGAATCCTTCCAGTCAATAATTTAACACAATGGAAAATCTGAATGGTATTTCTGTATTGTTGAAATTCAAGAACATTGGTGGTAAGTAAAGAAAACTTCAGGTGAACCGTAATTGTGTGAGTTCATAATTAGAAACAGGTTTACCCAACCCGTTCCTGTCAAGTCACTGACAATGCATGAACAGTATAAAAGTATAATTATGTGTATTATTGTTATTTGCCTCAGGGTGACCGGTCAGAATTCCTGAGATTGCACGGCACAATTCCTCCTAATCTTCCATTGAAGCCATTATACATTTGTAGAATTAGAATATATGTAATCAGCCATATTGAAACTAATTATTCCTACTGAGCTTTAACTAATATTCTGTAAAGCAAGGAAATAAAGGAAACATTTTCGCAGAGGAACAAAGGTGTGTTAAAGCATCGCTGGAAATAGTGGCGCTCACCACAATATCTGCTTGCATCACGAGTCTCACTCTAATACCAATAACAGATGTCTTAACCAGGTTATGTAACTTATTATTAAGAACCCAATGACACGGATGTGTCATCTTATCCGTCTTATATTATGAAAGCGGATAAGGAGGATGACTGCCAAGTTTATGCGTCACATTGCTGAAGAGAAATATGTAATGCAACAATAAGTTTCAGTATTGACAAAACTTTCCTCCTCTTTCCTCCGTACAACAAGTTGAGGAAGTTTATGAATATTTATTCTCCCTCTTTCTGTCTTAGCTGCCATCTGTCTTCTGAAGAAGCTTCTTGAACCAGATCCAAACAAGCGTCCCAACATCCATCAAGTGATGGCAGATTCCTGGCTACAGCTGGCCAACAAGAACACAGGCACACCGTACCTCAACAGGTAGGCTCACGCACACTTAGAATTTGTATTTTGCTTATCTGTTTAAGCATGCATAGAGAAACCTTTTTGCCTTCAATTTTAAAGCATCACAAGGCATTAACTTTCTCTGTCTTCTGTATCCAGGATCCACATCGAAGAGATAAACCACACAGTGTTGCTACATATGACGGAGAAGATGAACTACAAACACAGTGAGGTTCTGAGTGCCGTCCTCACCAACCGCGCCTGCCACACTCTGGCTGTCTACTTCCTCCTCAACAAGAAAATGAAGAGACTCTCTAAAAAATACAGGGTAAGGAGATCCCTGCTAACATCTGTCGAAAGTCTTTCTAATAACAGGGTGTTAAGGAAACATTGTTCAATATTTTAAGAAAACATAATAAAACTGGAATATCATAATGACCAACACATTGCCAAGTTAGTAAAAGAACAGGTTTTTCATAATTTGTGGTTTTGCCCTGTCTGTTTAGGAGATGCAGTTCCAAGAAAAGAAGAAAGGAGAAAAGCAGAAAAACGAATACTTCCAGACCCAGTGGAGGAAACACGTCGACAAGCTCACCATCCCCCCCAAGCAGACGCCTGTTTACCTGGCTGTCGCCAAGGGGCAAAGCAAGGAGAAAAAACACCGAACAGGTGAGGGGTCAAATAAAGATAATAAGATACAGTATATGTGTTCCAAAAGTTCACCTTTATTTATACAGTTATATATATATATATATATATATTATTATATTATATATACGTTGACTGAGCATGCATGTTCTTCACATTTACCAGTTAGTCTGTCCGATCCTCAATCCATCCATCCATCCACTCCTTCCTCCGTCCATCCATTTTTTCATCCATCCATCCATCCATCCTTCCAACCACCCACCCATAAGAAGAAACATCCTGGTTGCCATTCAATCGTAGGCCAAACACAAAACTTTTTATAATTGAATTTAACTGATGTCCGCCAGATTAAATTACTAAACAGAATAGAACAGAAGTAAAGATATTCTAAGGAATTACTCTGAATTTAATCTAGCAACACAGCAGCATAGTCAAATACATATTTCATAAAAGACTGGGCCTGTGATTTTCAACAAATAATGATAGGTGGTCCTTAACACTATTTGTAGAAGTTATAATGAAAACGGGGGCAAAGCTCGAGCCTAAACTCATTTTCCTATAAGAGGCACTGCCATGCCATTTATGTTTCTTAATGCTCTTAATATTTTTCATTTTTGTAAAGCACTTGGAATTGCCTTGTGTTGAAAGTTGCTGTGTGAATAAACTTGCCTTGTCTTGCCTTACTGTAAAGAAAAAGTCATAAGCTGTTCCAGATACAGCAGGTCAGGTCAAGCCGTTCTTCACACGGATTAAATCTGTACTGAATGTTCTTGTACCTTTTACACCTGCTTGTTACATACTCACAGATGACGTAGAATGTGCAGGGACTCGGCTGAAAGTACATGCTGTTCTCATACCCTTACTCACTTGTACATGCAGTGAAAATAATGCAAATATGTGAGTGACAGTATTCCAAAATTTAAATTGCTTCTCATTTCCTCCTCAGGTATATTGCGTGCCTTAACTGGTGGCCATCGTAATTCACCTCTGGCCCCACCCGGAACAGTCGCCTCTTCCTCCATGGAATATCTCGAGATCCAACCTCTCTTTTCCAACACCCCTAAGCAACGGAGGCGCTTGGCCACCCTCCCACAAGTCAATACGAGCCCCGAACACAACATCCCCGCCCCGCCGGCACCGTCACCGATCGGCATGCATTCCTTTGGCTCGCTCTCCAAAGCCGAGCAAATTGAAGACACCCCCAGCTCGCCCTGGTACAAGCTGACCAACGGGACCCTCTCCCCGCCCCGCCACGTCTCTGCCTTCCAGCCCGACTCCTCCTACTTGAAGAAGGCCACGATCCCGAGTCCTCCCGTCCTAATTGTCAACCCACAGCCCAAGAAGAGCATCTCGTCAGATTGGGGCGCATCTTCCGACACCAGCGGCAGCCCGCCCAGCACCATAGGGAGCCCCCCAGGGAGCTCGGCATTCAGCCCTCCGAAGTCCGCCTTCAGTGCCCTCAACCCCACCTCAGCATTCAGCCCTCCGTCCAACAACAGCAGCAGCAGCGATCCAGACAGCCCGACGCACCGCAGCAAGTTCCCCTCCATGGGAATCGGACAGATCCTAAAGAAGAAAGTCCAACTGCAGCCGTTCTCCTTCCGGCCAGAACAAGTGGTTGAGGAAGTGGTGTCCCCCCCTCCTTACCCCATGCAGACTCTCCTCTGTGCTTCAGGTGCACTTAAGACCCTTTGCTGAGGGGTACATGGCAAGAATAAAAAAAAAAGTAAAGACAGACTGAACTCAAGACCCCTCTCAACATTTGATAAGTTGGAGAGGTCTTCCAGAGCGGCCTTTTGAACTGTGAACTGTCCCTTTATTGCAACTGAGCCACTTTTCAAGACAGACTTGAAAAAAAAGAAGGATAAAAAGGAGGTTTGAGTGACAGTAACAAATTGTGTATCTCTAGTCTCCACTATCATAATGTAATAAGAAGTGATGACGCTGAGAATATGAGATTGGAAACGGATCCTTAAACAATGAATTAACCTCACTGTGGCCTAGATACAGAGTGGACATGGGACGTGATGTAAAACACATGCACGGGACACACACACACACACACACACACGAGCAACACACTGTATTATAAACTGAGTTAAGAGGTACTCTCTTATGTAATATTACTGTAACTGGTTACTAATTGAGCCGTAGACTGATTCTCACCAGCTAACAGACCCCAACTCTTACCCTTACCTTGATTACATGTTTAAATGTTTTGTCTCTGTGAAAACACTCTCTAAAAACCTGTTGACCTCCAGCCGGCTGCCACTGTATCCTCAAAGCTGACTGGACGATGAAGCTCACTGCACTATTCCTTGAAACCAAAACCAGTAGTCACAATACATGTTTGTACCATCTCTTACCTCACTGCATTGTTCATACTTTAATGTAAAACAGCAGTCAATTGTGACTTGCTTGTGTGGATTTTGCCACAGTGTTGCAGTGTCCGAGCGTTAGTGCCATTAGTATCCACACACCGAGACAGAAATAGACACAGAGAGAAGAGTCGTCCTCTCATCTTTTATAGCAGTCTCATAAACCATCACTCAACACTGATAATAACTCACAGCTATAACGTTTATATACTAGTGTTACATCATCTCTACGACCCACAGGGACACTGTCAAAGTCTTCGTAATGACTTTCACAGCCTGTTCATAGTAAGCTTTGAGAACAAAAAATAAAGATAAAAAATAAAGAATCAAAAGCCTTATGAAACTTGTGAACCTCGCCAAAGGCTGAGGTAATGAACGTGGGAGAATCGTGTAACATCCATGAAAATAATTCACTTCCTTTTGTCTTAATGATGTCGTTTGTGCAATAGTCTTAAGTGTTAACTGCAATGATGAGTATTTGCCAAGAGCTCTCTGAGAGTAACCTGAAAGTTGTGCTTGTAAATAACAGTACGACTCGTGTGTTCCTGTCACGTATTCAGTTTGGTACAAAGGGGTTTAAAATGTTTTTGTAGAACCGACATATTTGCACCTTTGCTCCATAAAACAATTTGACAAAAAGGCTTCCACTGGCACATGAGGCTTCTCACTGTTAAGATCATATTGAATCTCTTCCTGTCTAAATGAAAAAAATTGCATGCAAAGTTTCACGAGTCCAACTGTACGGTGAACATTTGAAATGACGTCTTTTTACCTTTTTTGTGGTTGATACTGAGATTGATACAGACTTGAGGGGGGGGGTGGTCTTTTGTAAGATTTTGTAATGGAGGGTTTTGTTTGAGTGTTGAGAGATTTCTATGCTGTATAAAGTATTTTAAATATTTATACTAAATCCATTATGTGTCTGTCTGTTCTTTTCCATGTCTGGCTTTCTCTACATGTGCTAAGTGCACACATGCCAACATACAACTTTTGATTAGCTGAAAAAACATAGAATGAATCCACTTGAATAATTAGGTAAGTAATTTCACAGAATCTTGATAATTTATGCCTGTGGCGTGTGATTTATGCCTAAAGCTCTCAGCTGCAGGAGCACTTAATACAATTTGTTCTCTGCTGTGGAAGGGGTCTATGTTACTTTACAACATCAATGTGCCACTTGTCTCGCATACCATATACATTTCCCACGGGAAACCGGTGGTGGGTAAAAAAAGAAAAAAAACACACCCTTGGAACAGCTGAAGGATCTTTAGGACTACATACATATCACGACCCCTCCCTCTTTACACACACACACACACACACACACACACACACACACACACACACACACACACACACACACACACACACACACACACACACACACACACACACACACACACACACACACACACACTCACACACTCACACACACACACACACACACACACACACACACACACACACACACACACACACACACACACACACACACACACACACACAGTAGACACTAATCTACTCAGCTGTGGCCCCCATCATAAACCCCTTTGGGTGACACGAGACAAAGAAGGGGGATCACCAGAGCTCTGAGACAAACACCCGGGCACAGGACAACACAAACAGGGCTGTCCGATTAATCGCCGTGGCTAAGCCGATAAAGGCCAAGGGGCAAGAGTGGCTCAAAAATGCTTTAAAACCGGAGCCTTTTGTTTACCAAAAACAGACAGACAGTTATTGAAAATCCCCAGGCGGTCTGGGGTACTGTGGCTTAACCACAGCGCTGGGCGAAAGGATAGCGTACGCCATGGGGTGTGTACAGATCATACCTGTAGTGAGCTTCTTTGGGGGACACCTGTGAACACACACACACACACACACACACACACACACACACACACACACACACACACACACACACACAGACTGACCAGGAGGAGCTACTAAAAATGAGGTGTTTACGTTTTAGGAAACATATCCATGTGGTGTTGAGGACTATTTTTGTAACCATTTCAAAAGACTGCATAATCGCAGAAGAGTAATCAGTGTTTTGATTGTTTTCCATTTATAAAGCAGAAAATACAAAAAATACATAATAATATAATATTGGAAATAATATAATATAATTTGTTTAATTTGAGGATTTGCTGCTTCCATCTGTTATCAAGGTCAAGTTTAAATATTTAGCATGGACAAAACCAATACTTGTCACTCCATAAATGTAATTACCATTTGCATTACCTTTGTACATTTTATATATTACATTAGGAATGGAAGATGCTTCAGACAGACGTATTAATAATGAAAATGTAAGAAAGAATTTCAGTGTCTGCATTTTTGAGGATTCTGATTGCGGAGCGGAGGCAATTGTTTTTATTAATATGTAATCTTAGGTAGCATTATTGGAGGAATCCATACTGAAGAGATAAAGAAAGCAAATTATTTTTCCTTGACCCACAGATTATTTTGACGTTAATCTGTGTGTAAACAGGTCAAGTAACAATGACAAGTCCTGTGATAAACAAACACCACTGATGCCGTCCCAGCATGGGCAATAAGCCGAAATCTTTCACATAAATCATATCAGGGGACTTTAGTTTTAATATTGTAGGCTATATCATAGCCTCCTATCCATCCCCACCCGCATCAATCACCAGACCTGGGGGGACAGAGCCTTCTCCGTCGCTGCCCCCTTCCTCTGGAACTCACTCCCACAACCCATCAGAGACTGCACTGACCTCACCACCTTCAAAACACTCACCTCTTCAATCTGGCTTTTAATGTGTGATTGTTTCGTATTGCTTGATTTTAATTTGACTTTAACTATAGGCCTATATATTTATTTGTTGTTCTTTTCTTCTCTTTTCACTATATCTGTAAAGCGTCTTTGAGCACCTGTAAAAGCGCTAACAAAATAAATCTATTATTATTATTACAAAATATTAGAAAGCAGTAAGTCAAATTCCCCAAAACTATTTCCGAAATATTTGGGATGCTGGGTGAAAATAATCTGTTAATATTGTTGTATTAATATGAGATGTCTTCTGATTACAATGATTGTCATCACAAATTGACAAACATTGGGTTTAGATTGAGACCCATGATCAATACGAGGGCCGAAATATGCTTAATATTTGAGAAAAGTGGACTTTTTTTCTAAACTTAGAAAGAAAATGAAATGACAGCATTCATTAATGTTCATCATACACTATCAAAATCAGTTTTTCATATTTAAATCACCTTTAACGACAGGCCATACTGACCACTTTACATTAGGATACTATTTCTGCCAGTCTGTTCAGGCTTATCCTGATGACACTAATCCTGTTTTCAGTCTCCATCTCGTCACATATATGCACACACACTCACACAGGGTGTCACTGGCAACGGGCCGAGCCTTTGTGTCTGAGAAAAACAGACTAATTAACCTGCTTCACAGTGCCGTACACCATGGAGTGTGCATCTCCACCACACGCTCAAAATCTGAGCATCCTGATTCCACCGCACAGAACAACTCCCTTCCCCACATTCGCAGAGGAAGAGGAGTAGAGAGTCTTCCTGACAGACGATGTACACAAAGACGTGTGGTAAATAAACAAGCAGATGTTTCTAATGAAGAAGGAGGTTTGATGACTCAGAGGGGATTTGGGTTATTTCGTGACTGACTCGATCCTGTTTCGATCTCAGACACAGATGAAGGTGATTAATGAAAAGAGAAGGCTGTGGCTTATCAGAGTTCACGCTTCGCCCATGAGGTGCCGTTAGTAAAGCAAGACTGGGGTACGTTTTGACCCCGAGATCAGGTTACACACCCACTGATTCCCGAGATTAACTTGAGAAATGTACCCTTCCAGACGGAGGGGTTCAGTAATTGACCTGCCGTCTAATCTGTGCCACACAAACAGAAAGATGACGATGAGACCAGACTGTCTTAATGACTTTAGACTTAAAGAAGATTCTGGTGAAACATGTCAAACAACCAGCCATGTGAGGAAAAGTAGAGCAGGAGATCAATTAGGTCGGAAATTGGGTTCACTAAGGTAGTTTAAAAATAATAATAAAGTTTAATTACATTACATGATGTCACTTGTTAGACGCTTTTATCCAAAGCGACTTACATACTCAATACTGTGAGCAATCCCCACAGGAGACATTTGGGGTGAAGTGTCTCAGGGACACAACGACGTGCTGACTGCAGTGGGGTTTGAACCTGTGACCCCCTGATCCCAACTCCAACGCACAACCCACTGCACAACACACCTCCCTTTAATATCATATTTGGAAACATAAATGAGGATTAAACTCCCTATAAAGTATACTTGATATGATTCATAAAACATCTTTTACGTAGACACTTGTTTATAACCTTTATAACACAAATGATACAATTGAGCTGAAAAAGGGCGTCTTGCCCGAATGTCCATGAGTCAAAAAAACAAATTGGAGTTCTGTCCTAGACTTTCCTTTTCGTAAATTAAGATAAGATAAGAGGGTACTTTATTGATCCCAATTTGGGAAATTGTTTTTGTTGCAGCAGCATAAAATTACTGGAGCTGAAATGCACGTGCACAGCGCATGTGAATAATAACAATCAGAGAGTGTGATGGAACATTAAAAGAAAACAGGGTTAATATAATAAAGAGTTAACCCAGAAACTGGTCATAAACAAGCATGAGCAAACACTACCAACTGGTGGGGTGGGGTCCTGTTGTCAGGGGGAACCAAATCAAACGTTGGGAGGGCAGAACATTGCAGTTAAATCAAATTAAAGAGTAAACCCTGTATAACTGAAATGATGGTTGTTTTTCCATTTTTCAATTGACACCTAAATATGAGGAATCCCTTTCCTCATTGCTCACTTTGTTACAAGTCTCTAAAAGCCCTAAAACAGAAAATGTTTCTCTCACACAAATTAATCCTTTTATTTCGGGGGGAAAAACAACATATTTTGTAAGTTGGCAAACAGGTGGCACTCCTTGAGATATGTTTGCTCTCAAAAACGAGATCAGAAATGCAATCAAAGAGCAGAGCTCAGCCAATAGGATCTCAGTGTCTGTGGCAACAGCAGCATCAGGGCGAGCAGCCATTGGTTCCATGTTTCACACAGGGAAAGCTGTAATTGGCTGATAGCGTGCCGAGGCTTCATTGCCTCCATGGCAACATTGCTTCCTTATTGCTTGGGTAAGGTGAAAAGGAGGGAAAGAGGGGAGGCGACTCTCACTCAGACACTACCTCTGCATTATTCATCCTTTGTCCCCGAGTGCTTGTAGAATGTGTTGATGCACCGACTGATGCATGTGTGTGTTTCTACACTCGTCTTGGTTTGACTGGTAATGATTGGTTGAGAGTTAAGGGGTGAATGGGGAGAAACCGGTGCAATCATTTCACTCAGAAGTGCAATGCATCCAGCAACACCAGGTCTATATATAAAACAGCTAAGTGAGTTCAGAGAACATTCAGTGAGTGCTGACTTTAAAACACAGCTATAGCCTTCAAGCTTAATTGCTGTGAATGGAGCGCACAAACATGAGCATCTCCCAGGATGCAACAGTGCACATCTGGGCAGTGGACCAGCCGGGAGCAGACACTCTCAGCGCAGGATGCACCTCAGGGAGGACTGGATAATGACAACAACACCACCAGCAACAACAACAGAAACCACGCCGGCTTGTTTGTTGTTGTTTTGACTGTTTGTTGTTTTTCCCAGCAGTTGAGGGAGGGGATAATAAGAGGGAGGGGGAGGGAGAAAGATGGGCAAGGGTGGGGTTAGCAGAGAGAAAAACATCACACAGAGATTAGGGTGTGTGTGTGTGTGGGGGGGGTGTGTGTGTTCACTAAGGACTCCTCCCCCATGTAAGTCTGAGCATGAGCGGGGGATAACGTCTGTTGACAGGCGTGCCGGCCAGCGAGCTGGATGGCTGTTCCTCCGGCGGTGCACATGGTGACGAGATGGCAACAGGCACTCAGCGTAGCACGTGCTCTCAGTTGCCATCGCAACCTGCCCTTGGATACAGCGTGCTGGTTGGCCGTTTCGAACTGTTGTTGTTCTGCGAGGCTGATGAAACCTCGTGGGTGAGGGAGGGCAAGCGGTACAGCATGTCTCCGCTTTCCCGCCTGCTAGAAAGTGTTGCTAGGCACATTAGAGGTCAGATGGTAAACAAACTCTCAGCCCTTAACACTCCCTTGACCCCAAACACCTGAAACATGCTGTTTAACTCCTAAGTCCAATGAATACTTCTAATTAGAGACACAGCAGGACGGGCCAATGATCCAAACTATCTTCTGGCACAAAGTCAAAGAAACATTTACAAATATGAACCTGATAATTAAAACTGAAACTGACATTAAAATGCATTTTGAAAATAATATCTATTTTTTTTGGAAACAGTTGAATACTTTATTATACAAAAAAAAAAAAGCTTTTACAACAATAAACAAAACAAATAAAGAGTGCATATATTAAAAACAAATTGGTCATATTGGAAAAAAGGCGGAGTTTAGTCTGGATAATTCCTAAATTAAAGAATTGCAAAAGATTTAAGGGATGCAGCCCAAATTAAAATCTGTGTATTTTCCAATACAAATTAACCAAATGCTGTTAACATGTGACCACAACATGGAGATGAAAAAGCATATATCCAGCAATCCTTAAGGGCTCTTTGCTTTTAGGAAGAGAGGAACAAAGAAAAAGTGTGTGTGGCCTGGAGCGGCCAGATCAATACGACATTGTGCTGACTCTGCAGACTGCCTGATGAAATCCTGCACAAATAAACATTCTGCTCACAGTGTACCACAACAGGCGGAGAACATTGTGCTACGAGCCACAGGAGCTGAGGTGACAACATGATTGATTACATGGGCAGACGGTCTTTGTTTCACCGTCAGGGATGCCGGAGAGGAAGCTGTGTGTGTGTGTGTGTGTGTGTGTGTGTGTGTGTGTGTGATTATTTACATACAAGGTGAAGCTGGTACAGTATGTATTACTGAAGGAATGTGGTCCAGATTAAATGTAGTGGAGGAAGCAATAATGTAAAAGGTAGGGGCGAGGAGTCACGTTCAACACCTGGACATCGCTCCCACGAGACACGTTGACGTTTATCGCTCGCATCAGTCCTGAAGGGTGGCGTCAATATCCTCCAGCCTCTGGGCCATGGACATGACCAGCATTTTCATCTGGGAATGACAGGAGACAAGGGGAAGCGTTAAAAGGTGCAGGGGTGGAAAGAGCAAAGAAGGGGCAGAAACAATAGTGAAAGAGTGAGGATGGAGTAGGAGGGATGGGGAAGAAATTAAGGAGAAATTGGACAGGTGGGAAATGAAGGGAGCAGCAGGAAGCAGCAAGGAAGAAAGACGGGTGGAGTGCAGATAATTGGAAAGGGGGAACAGGGAAGAAGAGTGACGAAACCCAAAGGGAAAGCAGTCAGGCGTGGATGGGTATGACGGGGGGGGAGAGAGGGGGAGAAGGGGAGACAGGTCAGTGAGTTTACAAGATGAAGCACCGAAACAAGTGTCTAGGAGACAGTCAGACAGAGAGAGAGAGAGAGACAGACAGGCAGGCAGAAAGGCAGGCAGACAGAAAGACAGACAGACAGACAGGCAGACAGACAGACAGACAAACAGGCAGACAGACAGGCAGACAGAGACAGAAAGACATACAGAAAGGCAGGCAGACAGAAAGACAGACAGAAAGACAGGCAGACAGAAAGACAGGCAGACAGAAAGACAGGCAGACAGGCAGACAGAAAGACAGGCAGACAGACAGACAGACAGACAGAAAGACAGACAGACAGACAGAAAGGCAGGCAGACATACAGACAGAGACAGAAAGACATACAGAAAGGCAGGCAGACAGAAAGACAGACAGGCAGACAGGCAGGCAGACAGACAGACAGACAGACAGACAGACAAACAGGCAGACAGGCAGGCAGGCAGGCATACAGACAGAGACAGAAAGACATACAGAAAGACATACAGAAAGGCAGACAGGCAGGCAGGCAGAAAAACAGACAGAAAGACAGACAGAAAGGCAGAAAGACAGACAGGCAGGCATACAGACAGACAGGCAGGCAGGCAGAATACATTAACGATGGCGGCACCTTTATCCGATACATTAGTAATAACTGAGGGCAAGGAGAGTCAGACAGGGTATCATTTAACATTTTGATAATAGTCACAAAACCGCAGTCGCATCTACTAATTTCAAAAGAACCTTACTTTAAGAAATGTATACAAGAAAAGAAATAGGGCAGCAACTGTGATTTTCTTATAACTCTATCAAATGTCTGCAAACAGTTTTGGAAGTTAAATTGCTTGTTGAGAAAACTATTTATGTACCAACAACACAAACAAACAAAAAGGTGTTTCAACTCGTTTATATTATAATATTTATATTAACTAGAAACGGTAACATGTACCAGAAACAGTAACCTGTACTCAACAGAGTAATAGTAGCATTTCCAAAACGGTTGTTGAATATTTCTTTGTTGAGAAAGTAATGGAAGACTTTGAATATTTCTTTGTTGAGAAAGTAATGGAAGACTATTAATAATTTCATCTCTTGTTTTGTATATAAATGTCACAGGAGTATAATCGGTGCTTTCTCAAATTAAAGAATATAAAATGTGTAAAACGCTTATCAGCAGCTTTCTGACTGACTGCTTTGATACTTGTTGCCACCGAAGCATTTCACTAGGCTAAAAAAATATATAGAATTTTATTCAATGACAATGCTGTTACATTATTTTTTAATGTTGGTGAGTAAATGGAGTGCTGGCAGAACAGTTTTGGGCAGGAACTAATACTTAATGTTGAGGGAAGAAATTAAAGTAGAGCTCGTCAGTGAGAAAGCCATAATGAGATCCCGCTGACAGACATGTGGTGAAAGAAAGCCCTGATTTTAATTCATGACCTTCTCAAAAGGGCCGTCATAATCCTGTTACAATGTGCCAATGATGGCTATAACACCACCTGACATCAATACAATCAGCATATACCCATAGTCAGATTAATCTCCATCCATACAGAGGTAGATTTAAGCGTCAACTTACATATTAACCAAATGGAAAAAAACAGGTGCGCCTGATAACGTCATCACATAACACACTCCTTGCTTGAGTGACACAATGAATATTATAACATCAGTCACCTCATAGTACCAACTGTAAGAAATTAAAAAACAGCTGCCAAGTGAAACAAAGATACCGGCTATAGGACAAAGACACTTCATGATCACAACATGTTTTTCCTCACTCAAAGATTCCTCCGCATGCTCCCCATCACAGCTTTTGTCCTTTGTGCAACAGCGCCGCTGCACACTACCACCACCTACTGGCCAATATGTGCATTGTGGATATATTTAAACAAAGGGTGATTAAGAAGAACTTTGGGAACCACTACACCTGTCCAGTGAAACATGTGCCTTCTTATAATAATAATAATAATAATAATAATAATAATAATAATAATAATAATGCTTATACTAAAAGGTCATAAGGAATTGAAATTTAAAATCAACAGAAAATTATAAAAATACATTGATATGGGTTTAAAGACTCAATTTACTGAAAATATACTTATATGCTTTTTTGTTTGAATCTAGTCTAAAATGGAGTGTAAAATGAGTCACTTTGCAGGGGGTGACACGGTGAGATGAGGTAATGTCTGATTCAAGCGTCTGCCCGACAGCGAACAGAGGGTTTCCAAGAACAGAGCTGATGTCACCACTACAACAACCTGAGCATTAATAATCAATGAGGGCAGCGCCAACGCAATGTGAGAGCACTGTCAACACAGAGAACAGTGACTCATAATGTGATGCACAGATCTGAAGTTTCCCATCACTTTTACACCACAATACCATTTTGAAAGGATGAATCTGTACCCGTTTTGGAGGAAAAATACATGTTACACATCATAGTAGGATTAAGAGCAGACGCATATATCAGTGGGTTTAACATTTTCATCTGAGAGCGATGTAATATCAGGAACAACAGACAAAGAAAAGCAGCAGAAATCCTTCACCTCTGTCAGCTGCTGTTCAACAACGCCTCTGTACTCCAGCGTGACTGGCTGCTCTTTGGGGCCCTCTGCTGCCAACATCTGGCTGGCAGAGCCCAGCACGTAGCTGGAAAAGATTCACAGTGTAAACTTAGGGGGCTAAAAGTGTTAGGGTGCTAAATGTGCAGTTTGTAAGTGTAAAGATTGTCACATTCAGTTTTGAAGAAGCCATATTTTGAGGTGTAGTATTGAACTTCTGGTTTAAAAAAAGACTTTACAATTTTGATGTAGTCTTGCATTCATGGATTATTGTCAACTATTAAATGAATTGCCAACTATTTAAATAATTGGTTTAATACGTTTTTAGGAGTAACAATTATTTGATTCCCGCTTCTTAAACAAGAATATTTTTCTAGATTATTTACTCTGTATGAAAGTAAACTGAAAAGCTTTTAGTTGTGGACAAAATATGAAATCATCTTGAGTTTGGGAAATCCTGATCGACATGTTTTACCATTTTACAGACCAAAAAAATCCCAATAATTGATAGAAAAAATGGATAGTTGCAGCCATGATCTCATTTGATTTGGTTTAAGTGTTGCTTTTCCTTCCTTATGCCTTCCAGTTGTTGATGTGTATTCCAGCAAACCCAACCTGCAGTCAATTAACTTACTGCATAGCTACTATATTTATTTGTAAAATAACTGCACAGATATAAAACATGTTTCACAGTCACCATTCATGTTCCACCATAACACTTTCTCCTGGAAAATCGATCAAAACTCACATTGAACAAATGTAAACTGATGTATGAATATTTAAACATTCCTACTAATGACCCCAGCCCTAAACATACCTGTCAATGTTTGCAACGTTGAAACAGAACGCTAATCTCTTGTGGTCCAGGTTCTTAGGCGTTGATGAGTAAACCATGCCGAGCACAAATTCGCAGCCTCGACAGAATAGATCTACGACGAGACTGAAGAGGAGATAAAAAAAGACAGTGGGACAGGTTTAATCCAACAAGTAGTCAGGTTGCATTTAAAAACAACACATTTCCTTAAAGGTCTCCTATTATCAGTGTTGTAGTCAAGTCACCAATTCACGAGTCCACGTCACTCTCGAGTCACCACTCTTCGAGTCCAAGTCCGAGTCACCTAGGGAGAGTCGTAGTCGAGTCCAAGTGACCCAAGGGGTGTCCGAGTCGAGTCATCATTACCCGTGTTCGAGTCCGAGTCACCCAAGAAGAGTCCGAGTCAAGTCTGAGTCACAAGTCTTCATGTATTAATCTTCGTGGATATACGTGTTGAAATGTAGCTGCTCCTCTACATTGCTTTTACCCGGTCATGTTACACTAATCTGTCTATTGAACTGCTGTGAAGCGAGTTTGGCTACAATTGTTGTAATAGGTGCTATACAAATATAAAGCTTATTACTAATATTCATATTATTGTAAATGACCTTTAATATGTTTAACTATATTTAAAATGAGTTACCTTTTAGAGAAGTGATTATATTTGTATGCCAATATTTTTCTTATGGTAAAGTTTTCGTTTTGCACTTTTATTTTGATAGTAATAAGATCGTGACTCTTATTTTGAAGGAACTTTTACCGGAAGTCAATGGACAACGAAGCAGTGTAAACACACATGCTATAATGATGGATAGATGACGAATACATTAACATACTAAATAGTTACATTGGGTTTTTAGCACCTGGCTGATAAGGGCACAAGCTCTTACGTTGGTAATGATTGTATACAAGCAAGGGTGATCAATAAATAGATACCATCGGTTAGAGAGTCTGACCATCATTCAGCCGGGGACGCTACAATTATTATAGTGAATGTTTAAATTATATCAATAAAGATTAAGCCCCAGAAAGCACATGGCTACTTAGCATGCAAAATGACATGTTAAGTAGCCATGTGCTTTCGTGTTATCTGCTGAATCTTTATTCATTGATTAGATCACGTTACTCTGATGATGGTGTTCAAGACAGCCTATGGTCTGAACTCGATCCTTAGAGTAATGTGTTACGGAACCTTCTCTTCAATCTTTGTTCCACATAATGAGCATTTTGTGTCTAAGACATCTTTAGACTGCAATAGCGGGGCCCAGTAAGTGAACTCGCCTCACAGGTGCACACGCCAGGATAGAGGACATCAGGCTCAAGAGAAAACGACTTGGACGCTTCGAGTCCAAGTCGAGTCTGAGTCATCGTGGGGGGGAACATTCACGAGTCCGAGTCCAAGTCATCGTACGCGAGAATTCACGAGTCCAAGTCCGAGTCCAAGTCATCGTGCGCGAGAATTCACGAGTCCAAGTCGCGTCAATCAGGGCACGAGTCCGAGTCGAGTCACGAAAATCGGCACTCGAGTAGTAATCCATCTCTGCCTATTATACTGTTTTTCATCAATATATTATAGGTCTCAGATATATACAAACATGTCTCTTAAGTGTTCCAAACACCAAACAGATCATTGCAGCATTACCCATAATCCCCTCTGTTTCAGCCCTGTTTCTAAAGTGCTGATTCTCTGTCGGTTAAGTTAGATGAAAATAAGGAGCCCCTCCCCACGCCCCTCTGAGAGATATTTGGTTAAAAAGAACACAATGGTGCTCTAGGAGATTCAGGTGATAAGGTGGGGGGGGTGTTACCTTGGTTGGTGATTGGCTAATGGTGACACAAGCCAAAAAGTCGTTATGACATCATAAAGTGGCCAACATTTTTACAGGTTTTTATATAAATGGATCAGGAGAAAAAGAGAATATTTTTTCCTGAAACTTTCTGAATCTCTTTAAACAGAGGTGGACACATGTTTATGTATAAAATACATGAACATGTGGATTTTGCATAATAGGTTACCTTTAAAATGTCCTTTCCATTTTGTAACCCTATTATAAAAAGGTATGTTTGAACTGCTAACACTATATGATTATGGGCTACGAAGTATTTTGGTTGTGGGAAGGTAACATTGACGAGTTATGTTGAATCATCCTCCAAAAACAAGTCTCCCTTATTGTTTTCTGGACGAGGATAGACAAAGCTTTTTAAAATGTTATTTTTATTTTGTATTTACTTTATTCCTTCTTACCAGAGGGACTTTTTGCTCACTTGATGCAGGCGAGTGTCTTCTCCAACCACGACGTTGTCAGTGACCCCTAGGACCAAAACATCACAAACATGTCAGCACAAAACGCAGCATTGTATTCATAATGTAACATCGATATGTTTATTTTCCCAACCTTAACAACTGCATTTGAACGCAGCATTCTAATAGACTTCATAAAACTGCACCAACTAGCTTGCTTGCTAACGTCCAAGTTCACACTAACAGTTGAAGTGATGGATAAGATGTTACGTACGTATATGTTGTTTGGGCAGTTTGAAAAGCCTTTCACCCAAATATTTAGTTGGTTAACTGTAACGTTATAATGTGAACCAACACAAAAAGGAATAAAATAAGCAGGCTAACCCCATACTCACGCTTCAATCTTATCTGGTGGTGTCCTTCTTCTTCTTCAGACGCTTCAGACCCATCCCAGGACATTGAATCCCCGACAGGCAGCTTGCACTTCCCGCAGATGAAGACCACAGGTCCGTCGTCTTCCTCCTCTGAATGGCCAAACAACTTTTCCTCGACGGCAGTGGAGTCTGTACTGGACTCAAATGTTGTATTTATAAATGTCTGACGGTGTTTATACGAATTCACTTTTGACGCCATGTCTAATATTTACTCAAAATGAAGCTGTTTTGAATTTACGCGGTAACGTGGTTGAAAAAAAGTGGAGAGCGACGATCCTTTATCGCGAGATGATAACTTGTGTGTACTTCCGCGTTCGTCTGATAGTGACGAACCAACCTTTGACGAATTATGCTTTTGGAAAACTAACAATCTGAAAGTGTGCCCAGTGTTTCCTGGTGTTGTCCGTACTGGCTAATAAAAAACATGTTTCCAAATTGTTTTGATATATTTGTACGAAGATATTTGTCAGTGTGATAATCCCTACATGGAGCTTTTCCATTTCAGGAGAACCGACGTTAACCATCTTGATATGCTTCTTATCTTTGGGAAACGTGAACCGGAACAACTTTGCCAAGAGCGAAAACTTGTTTGTTTTGTATTAACCCATTTCGTCATATTTTTGCTTTTATTTATTCAACTTGTCCATCTTTAATATTCCTTTAAAAAGTGTGAATCATTATTGTCACCAAAAGTAGCTAGGACATTTGATCAAATTCTCATTGGCTGGTGAACCGGAAGTTATTCGAACGGTTGACCGGGCGCGAAAGCTGAAACTTGTTTTAAAGCTGCATTTTTTTGTTTACGTTTTATGAAGCGAACAACTTCATGTGGTCACTCTTTCATTCGTCATGTGTGAAAAGATCAGTAAGGTAGTGTTCAGTGTATTACTACCATGAGCAAGTTAACTTAGTGATGTTTTGTTTACCATTGTGTGTCATGCGTCATGTCTGTCCTCAGGTGAACAGCTGGCTCAGCGAGGTGTTTGGAGATCAGCCGGTGCCTCACTTTGAGGTGAACACCAGGACCGTGGACATCCTGTTCCAGCTGGCTCAGTCCAGTGAAGCCCGGTGCAGAGACACAGCTCTCCTCTCAGAAGACCTCAAACAGAAAGCATCAGAGTATCAGGCTGAAGGTGAGGAACAGACACAGCTGAATTAAAAAAAACAGTGACATTTAGCTTTTTTGGCACATATTGTTACCTAGATCTCAGCAATTATTGTAGTGATTACAATGTTTTCTTATTACAAAGATTAACCACAGCCAAAAGACCCAACTTGTAACGAACCTTTAATTGATGTGTTAAATAGCTACTTTAAAAAAATAAAATTACCAAGTTTCAAGGCTTTATTGTCATTTGCACATTAGCTACAGTGTAGATATGACAAACTTAGGTCACAGGCTCCTCCAAATGTGCAACATATATATAGGATATAGAACAAATAAAACCGATAAAATAGTGCAAGAGAAGTATGTACTTATCTGTTTTGTTTTTTACCTATTGTGTTTTTTATTATTTATAACATGTGCCTACTTTGGTATTTTTTAATATGTATGTTGATACTCTTTACTTTATCTGTCCGTTACTTCTGCTGTTATAATAACTTAAATGTCCCCGTTGGGACAAAGGAAGGAATTCTAATTGTGAAACATGCTTCCCTTTGACTGTATGGTTAGATGGTCCATTAATTAACAGCACAAGGACTCCACGTCATTATTTTCACAGATCTAAACTGTGTTTCCTCCTCCCAGGTGCTCATATCCGTGATGTTCTTCTACAAGGCGTAGGTCTGTCCTGTTCAAGCGTCTCAAAGCCCGCTTCTGACTACTTGTCTGCTTTAGTGGACAATGCCATGGTGCTTGGAGTCAGAGACACATCACTGGGAAGGTGAAATGGGTTTTTTTGCGCAGTAGTTTTTCAGATGAAAGAGAGAAAATAGAAGAGAGATTTAACAGTTTGTATTTTATGTCTTATCTAGCTTCATGCCAGCTGTAAACAACCTCACCAATGAACTGCTGGAAGAAGAGAAGTCCAACAGGAGACTTGAGAGGGAACTCAGAGCCCTCAGGAAGAGACTGGGGACCACTCTGGTGCTGCGGAGCAACCTACAAGAGTAAGAAAAGATACTTTATTCATCCAGAAGGAAATTGTTGTGCCAGAGTTACAAAAATATCAGCAGCACAATAATAATAAAACTGTAAAAAGAACAATTCAATAACTACAGGAAACGTAGACGGTCACATAATGGTCACATAATTCATGTAAATATTCTAGTAGTGCAGAAACCGTAGTGGTAGTACGTAATTGCACGTTATTTATCGAACATTATTAATAATAATAATATTGCACATGTTATATAGCAGAGTGTTTTGTAATGATGGTAATGGTATTTATATTGCACATAGTGGTGGGGTGTAATTTCCCAGTTCCCTTTGCTGAAGGGTGAAGAAGGTTTAAGAACTAAATACAGAGGATATTCATACTAAAAACAAACACACAGACATTGCTGCTGTATGTCATTGTAATCTGTGTTTTTAATTGTCTTCAGGGATGTCAACAAAGCGATCAAATGCCAGTCAGTGGAGAGCGCCAAAGCAGAGGAAAGAATGCTCAACATGGATTTTGTGAGGGCAAAGGCTAAAGAGCTCAGCAGCAGACGGGAGAGGGCAGAGGTACGCTGTGGGGTTCAATCATATACATACATGCATGAGCTGCATAATGCATTGTGGTGCCAAGTCAACGAACAGTATACTACTATTGATAAAATGATAAGATAGATAGATAGATACTTTATTGGTAAATCATTTTGTGTGTTCAGACTTTATAATACAATACTTAAAATACTGGGGGGAGAAAAGTAGAAAATGCAAATAATTCAAAACATATATAAGAGTTTTTACATTTCTAGCTGTTTTGCTTCAAATCTTAATACCTAAGTGGAAGGTTTGCTCTGGTTAAGCCAATTTGTACTAATGGAAACTTGCTATTAGGGTTGCAAAGGGGTGGAACATTTACGGTACATTTCCATGGGAAGTTAAGCTAGGGAATTTTGGAAATATTCCATATTGAAAACCTTCCATGGGAATTTATGGGAATTAACTTGGAATTGAGGGTAATGTAATCTAATTGCATCATATCCAAGCATAAATATAAAGTTTATAAATGGGGCGGTTTTGGCGCAGTGATTAGAGCGTTGATCATCAAATCAAGGGGCGTTGGTGAACTCCAGTTCAAAACCCGCCTCGGCCGCCACTGCGTCTGGCCGTTGTGCCCTTGGGCAAGACACTCTACCCGCATTTGCTCCTATGGTAATGTCCACAGTATTGATATTTACATGTCTAATATGTGTAATATGCAATTGTAAAGCGCTTTGAGCACCTGTAAAAGCGCTCTAATTAAAAAATGTAATCCATTATTATTATTATTATTATTATTATAAACATTTAGTTTTGTCATAAGAAGACATCCATGCAAAATGATACAATTTAAAAAAAAAAAAAAATTTAAAAAAACATGACATTTCAACAGATTGATTTGTAAGTAGAACAGAACACGTTTTTATTATTTTATTGAACAATCATTTGTTTCATTGAAGAACAAAAACATGAAAGGCGAGTTAAAACTGACTCATGCCCCCAACACCACTCATTCAAATGCACCCCCCATCCAAAAATCCCCACAAGAAATAATGTGTGCATGTGATGGAGGAATGCACAGTGCCTGTAGGGGGTGTGGTCTCAGTAGCCATGCAGTAAGCAGTGTGCTATGTGCATGTGATTGAGGAATGGCATGGATATTCAAGTGTACTTGAATGGCATCTGTTTGTTTTAGTCAAGATTATGCTAAAATATACTTTCCCCAACTATATTTAAGTTCCCTATGAAGAGCCAACCTTCAATTTAGAAAATTCCCAGTTTATTCCCATTCATTCCCATGGAAAGTTTCCATCTTTGAAAATTCCTTGAAAAGGTTTAAATGAGTTGTCTCCTTAGAGAAAATGACAATTAACTCAAGCCAATTGAATTCCAATGAGAACATGTAGAGTGATGAAAGGGCATTTTGAAAACTCTCTTCCGGTATCTAGCATTGGGAGAGCAGTAAACTTTAGGATGCTAAAAATGGAATGTCATCTATACTCAACCAGTGGGCCTTACAGCGCCATCTAGTGGGCAATAGAGATCAATAAATGGCCAGATGGTATGATAGAATACTTTTTTAATGAAATGTGCTCAGGGTTTGACCAAAAGAAAAGAAACTAATTTCTATTACCAGTTACATTTAAACATCAACATGCCAGCTTTTTTTGTTACAATCACGAGTGGGCCTTCAGCTGCAAAAGGTTGAGAAACGTGGTCATGGCATATTTTTATTTGTAGAATTATTGTTTCAAAGCTTAATCATGTTGCAAAATACCAAATGTGCCGAGTTGGCGGTTTGAAATAGCAAATAACTCCCTGGCCCACACGGTCCTTTTCACTATGTTTGATAATAAATACCGACTGTAGTGTGACCCGGGTATAAAGAGGGCATCACGTTACTGCCTCTGGTTCGGAGCGCAGAGATGATGCTGCGGACGAGTCCAACCGTTAACGCCCTCGGGATCATTGTCAGGAAACACCGGATGTTTTGAATATCACAGCGGGGGTGACGGAGCTCAGTGTGTGAGCCTGGCTGGATGTTTGATTCTCTTCTCTCCATCCTTCAGGCTCAGCTGGTATCCAGGAACATGAACAAGTCTCTCACCCACCAGGCTATTGTGCAGCTCTCTGAGGTAACTTCAGCTGTTACGCGTCAACACAGTGCAGCTCCATGGTGATGAGAACCTAAAACCTTCTGCTTTCCGGGGTTGTAATGCGTCGTCTTATCTTTCTCTCTGTAGGACGCCACAGCACTGAAACAAGAAATAATCCCTTTGAAGAACAAACTGAAGCCGTACATGGACTTAAGCCCGGTAAAAAAGCCTGGTGTTTTTCTTGTTACAGTTCAACAAATAGATATATCGAAACAACTTGATTGCCTGTATTTAACTGTATGTTCTTACCCTTCTAATCCACAACAGAGCCCATCTCTTGCTCAAGTGAAAATAGAAGAAGCAAAAAGAGAATTGGTGAGTATCGTAATAGTTTATTTAAAGATGGATGAGAGGTGCTGGCTTTCTCTTTTTTTAATTCCAATGTGTTTCCTCAATTACAGGCTGCAATTGATTCCCAACTTCAGATGAATATTGATTTAGAGTGATGATGTTTTTAATGTTAAGGTTTTACTGTTTTGAGCTGTAGATTTACTGTGTTTAAAAAAAGAATAAAGTCATTGTTTCTACGTCTATGCTGTGTGCCTCTTTGTAATGTGTTTCACTGTGTCTCAAGCTAATCACATGACTGTCTGCCTCTCTTGAAGGTTGTAAGTGAATAAAGCAACCTCCATAGACAGGAAATGTGGTTACTTTGAAGGAATTGTGCTTTAATAAAGAACTTACTATATTTGGAAGACACATTTAAGTCGAGAAAGTTTTAATTATGATTCCTCTTTTTTTCCATTTGACCGATTTGGTTTCTCTCCCCCTCTTCCTGTTTATTACAAAACATCATTAACAATAATAAAATGTTTTGTCTTCATTTTCTACTATCTGATTTCTGATCAGCGGTGTGACTTAACATGGGAATATTTTTCTTTTATACAAGGTTGTTTGTAAGACAATTTATAAATCTCTTTGCCTAAACATATTTTTGTATTTCTTTAGTGTCTTCAAATTAGCATTTTAAAGGAATTATATGTTTGCAATATGTTTTAGATTGTCTTCTATACCAATATCTTAAGGTGCCTTATTGGTACACATCAAGACATGTTGTTTATTCAACATGTAGATTGTTGTCATGATCCATACAATTGGACAAAACTCCATACGTTTTTTTAACTGGGTTAACATTAGACTGCAAATGTCACGACTTTTTCACAAAAAGCACAAGACATGCATCTAATAATGATGTGCTGGATCTTGTCTTTAAAAACAAAGTGCAGGAAACTTTTTTTTTCCAGTTTGACAGCAAATGTCCACAGGCTTTGGAGGGATAACAGCACATGAAAGGGGGTTTGGAGCCACTCCCTGGGTGCCTAAAGCTAAAGTAGAGAGAATGGGAGTGACTAGGGGGCCTGTTGTCCCGTTTGTATGCAAAATATCACCTCAGTTCCTCCCCCTGCCAGTCTTCCCCCTGACGAGCTGAGCGTGGGGGCCAACGTCTCCGTCAGTTTGACTGTTGTAGGTCTGCGCCTCAGTCTGACATGTAGAGTGACCGGTTACCATGGTGGGGGTCATGGATGTGGGCCCGGGAGCAATTTACCCAGTAGGCCCCCTGCTTCATTCAAAAGGCACGACGGATAGGGCATCAATACTTTATAAAAGGAATCAAGATGCAACTCCACTGAACTTAACTTGGGACACAGAGACAACGCATAATTAACAGTTTGACTTGTTTTTTATCAATGGCACTATTTTTGAATTAAAGGGTTGCCATCTTGCTGTAACAGTATTTGTTATTTCTCTTCCAGGAATAAAACTATTTATATATATATATATATATATATGGCTGTTTATTCTTAAATATCCACAGCTTTTTGTTCATTAGCACATGTTAAAATCAAACAACGGCATTACATTATAATTAAATATGTATACAGACAGTTTAAAAAAAAGAGACCCAAATGGCTACATAATGACCTCCACCTAAATATAATTAACCAATGCACAAAGAAGTTGGCTGTATAGGCCTGTCAGTCTGTGAAAGATGGGAAGGAAACACACACAATCCTCACAGAATGAAAGCACCATAATCCAGAAGGTAAACATGTGCCTCATCGAGGAAAAAAATAAAAAAGGTCTTTGTCAGTGCGTCATGGATGTGTCGCGCCTCTTCCCTTTAAAATAGTTGTATCTGCCACGCCCACACCATAATTCCCACTCAGCTGCTACTGTAAATTCTCCCAGTTCCCACATGAGTCCATACACACAATGTGCGGGTCTGAACAGTAGCAGACTGGAGTATCACTACGCATCGGATTAACCCCACGTCACTATTGACCAACTTGTTGCGCAGCAGCTATTTCTAACCTCGCGCTGGGCTTCATTTTCTGTCCAGTAAGTGTCAAGACCGATGGAAGAAGCGGTGGCTTTCAAACCTTACGTTTTATAATGCGTATGCTACAAGAAGAGGACGCTTTTGTATGGATTGTAATGAAGTCCTGCAGCACTCAGTGAATGTTTGAGTGTCTTTAATATGATCAGAGAGTCATGAGCCGCGGAGCAGACTGGAGCCTCAGCCTCTTCTACCTGACTCTGCTCCTGGGGACCAGACGCATGACGGGACTGGCGGACTTCTCAAGTAAGAGACGATGAGGAGGATGATGAGGATGGGGGTGCAGTGGAAGGGGGAAGAGCATACTTGAGGATAGTGTTGGTTAAAGACAGTGGTGTAAATAACTTAGTACATTGAATCAAGTACTGTAGGAATTTGTTGTTTACTTGAGTATTTTAATAATTGCTACTTTTTACTTCTTCCCCACTACCTTTATTTAATACCTTTAGTTATTTTTGATTGATTTGATATGATATGTTCAACACTCAAATAAGACTATAGTTCTGCCTGGAATAACATTGAATATCTACCCTGCAGTAAAACTAGCTGCACCATCTTTGATAAACATATTCATATTCAAAATATATATGTTGTACATGATCTGAGAACTTCTCCCAGAACTGTTTAAAGATCACATAAACCCTTCTTGTATATAAAAAAGTCTACATTGATGTAGTGAAACATATTTGTGTAATGTCATCGATAAGGTAGTTTTAGTCGGTTTTCCCCATGTTTGCAAGTGTTTTTAAATAGCCTAACTTTGTCCCAAAAATCCCACTTGAGATTTGGCATTGGACCGCACACATGTAAAAGAGACATTGACTCATTGAAAGGAGTAACGTTTGTTTTTTTGGTTAGAAACTGACAACAATGCTTGAGATCATTTATTCTCAGCAACGATCTATATGCAGATAATGGTTTTCCAGCATTTGGTCTATCAACTGTCCGTCTAGTCCAATTCAAGAATCATTTTCTCTGATAATGTAAAGATTTCAAGATTTGTGACTTTGAATACAAGGTAACTGAATCACATCTGCACAGAACAAAGGTGCGTCGTAGGTTGAATGCCAGTTGGCGTTGTCAGCCACCCAGGAGAAAAGATCTGTCAGTCAGCACTTTGATATTTGAGTTTTCAGAGCAACGTGAGACAACTAACAGAGCGCCAAAGAGGCCAAACAAACCGAGAAAAAAAATGCAACAAACAAGAAAGTCTCTTGTATTGGCCAAGCTTCAAAGTGTATGACACATCTTTTCCCTTTAAGTAAATCTTTTTTCAAAGATATCTTCAAGTTATTATTAAGCTTCAGAAAGCTCTCTTCAGAGCCACAGAGTACTATTTCCACAAGCTGTAAGTAAATGGAACTTCATGGTGGAGGGTCCCCTTAATGCATGTTTCCATGTGCATTCTCTTTTGTGCGACAGATTACCTGTCCAGGATCATCACCAGTCATTCTGCCCAGGCATGTGACGGACAGCCACTGCGTCTGCACTGCCCTCGTCACTCCACCATCTCCATCCAGACTGCGTTCTACGGGAGTGGGGAAGCCATGCTGTGTAGAGCAGACCCAGACCCCCCGCTCAGAGCCCACAACCACAGCTGCTCTGCTTTCACTGCTCTACAGGTGCATTTTATGTGTTGGATATACAGCCCTGTTTACCCTCAGTGGTTCAATCGTGTATAGGTGTTTTCTCAACGTATGTGTTTGATTTAGTAGTGGCTACCCTTAGATGAAAGGCCAGCCAACTATCTTCCATAGTCCATCAGCCATCATTGTTTTTGCACTGTGGATTATAACATAAATCTGTTAAGTGCCCCGATAAACATTCCTATTTGTCATCTTGCAATCTACTTATTTATATAAATAGTTATCACCGCAATAAACCGTATTTAATTTTGTGTTAATGTACATTATTTTATTTAATATTCTCTTCTTGTACATATCATATTCTATTTGCATGTATATAGACTTCTTGCACTATTTTTTTTTTTTGTATTTGATTATATATGTTGCATTGTTGGAGGAGCTCAGGTCAGAACAAGCATTTCATTGCCAACTCTACACTGTAGCTTATGTGCATACGACAACACAACCTTTGAGTTTAATTGAATTTGAATACATCCTGTGTGCTGGTAAATGCTGACTCTCCCTGGTGTATCCCGTGCAGAAGATGCTGTCGGAGTGTCAGAGCAGCAGAGATTGCCATCTGCCTGTCAACCACCTGCTGTTTGGGAAGGACCCCTGCCCTGGCACTACCAAATACCTCCATGTGGACTACAAGTGTAAACCAAGTGAGTCCAGCAGCTCTATTCCCATTTTCCCAACCTTTTTGTTATCGTAAAATCGCCTCCTATTGAACTTTGAGTTTCTTTCATACATCTACGGGTGGATGAGCATGAAATGGCTACACAGCTGTGCAAAAAAAGTTCACCCTCCCTAACCCTAACCTCTCCCCCTGCATTCACTGCCTTCAACTCTTCATCTTTGTTGTTTTTCCACTTGCTCAGCTGAACACAAAAGACACGTGGTGTGTGAGGGGGAGACCATGATCCTGCGCTGTAAGCGCCCAAAGGTTCTGATCGTCTATGCAGCTGTTTTTGGGAGAAGTCTGGGCCAGATTTACACCTGTCCTTCACACCTGACAAGACCACCCTTATTTGGTGAGTCAACGAGATACTCAGTGTTCTGATAGACATTTTTACAGTAGTAGGAAATCACAGGTGTTACATTAAAACTGGCTCTGTGTAAGAAGAGGTAAATAAAGTGTCCCTGTAAGCCTTATCAGTGTTGTGGCTGTGAGTAAACATGCACAATACCAGGGCCCTGAAACTAAAGCAGTCCAATGGAATTCCACTATAATTTCATTGGACTATTTACAACTGTACCGACTGTGAAGTGCCGAGAAGTCTTCTGTGAAAAAGGTCCCTGGCAGATGGACACATGGGGAAAAGTCCCGTGGGAGAAATCAGCCCCAATCTGTTTACTTGCATTAAAAACAAAAAGTAGGGATCTTTGGATAATTAAAGAGAAATACAAGCCAACATGTATAGTCTGCTTTTTCACATCATACCGACATTCCATTGCAGAAAAAGCACAGGTGTTGATAATAAACTCAGTAATGATTGCATTGTTTGAGTGTGCCATTTTTATATTTATTTGTGCTTTCACTTGTAGCAATCATTGTCTGCTGTGAAGAAATACTCATGAGAGGATATGAGAGAAAGGCCAGATGTCATTGTCAATTGTTAGTTTTTCCAAACTATAAAAACTTTACACTGATATAAAATAATGCTTTAAGTACGTTTTCTGAACATTGGATGTTTTAGAATGAGCAAACTTAACATTTAACTATCATAGATTTATTGAGTTATCAATTTCTTGCAGTCAAAAAAAGAAAATGTCATAGTTGTTGAGCCACAACCAAAACATTGATTTAGTGTTTCAGCTATTGCAACTGACACATGCACACACACACACACACACACACACACACACACACACACACACACACACACACACACACACACACACACACACACACACACACACACACACATGCACATGCACACGCACACGCACACGCACACACACACACACACACACACACACACACACACACACACACACACACACACACACACACACACACACACACACACACACACACACAAGTCAGTAACTTTCTCCCTAAGTTCCTCTCTGCTGTTCCCTACAGAGTGTCTGAACCACGAGGCTGTGCACTCGGTGTCTACGTCCTGCTACAGCAAACACAAGTGTGCTGTTGTTGTCAGCAACCAGACCTTCAGGGACCCCTGCTTCCCCGGAACCAGGAAGTACCTCAGCGTGGTCTATTCCTGTGGTAGGACTCTTTCTACCTCCCCATTCACGTGACACAATTGCCAGCCTGATGAGGAATTAGAGAGAGCTGTCAAAATATGAAAAGGCTTTTGTGATATGTTTCTATACATAGCTCAAGTCATGTCAGGACTTATTGACAGAATGTTGTAACTTCCTATTAAGGACCCTTATCTGCTGTTCTTATCAAATCACACCCAACAACATAGTAGTGGGAATAGTACACTGTGAGTTCAGATGTGTGTGTTAAGGCATCCTGGTAAACTTCCTGTAATTGGCACAAATGACAATGAGGTTATGCCGCAACATTGTTCGTATTAAAGTTGTAGATTTTTCAATTCAGCCTGGATGACAGAATTATTGTGCCTGGCTCCTTGTAGCACAGAAGAACAATGTGTGTTAACCTTGTAGACTGGTTATCACCATTATTCTCAGCCAGGTTTGTGCAAAGGTTTGGTTTTGGGAAGTGGAGTGCTGATGTTTTTCTGTAGATTCACCCGTAGCCTGCACAGTCACAGAATCTGCATCAATTTGTTCACAACAATATAAAACTCTTCTGTCTTTCCTTCCAGTACTACCACAGACTTTACTAAGAGAGGCAGACCCTGACATATTCAGCTCTACCTCAACTCCTACTGTGGACACAGAAAAAGGTAGCCATATCATGCCATCTCTTGCAATTCTAGTTTTTTTTTAAATGTGCTTTTATCTCACATTTTGATTATAATGATTACAACAGTTCCTCCTGGAGATCTGAGGAAGCCTTTTCCAAAAGAGTCAAGAAGGCCAGACAACTCAGGAGCCATTATGAGCAACTCTCTCCTGACCTACACCTACATCAAAGGTAAAGGTTACTCAGAAACCAGCATATCCTTAAAGGCATGGGCGTAATTTCCACTGGGGACAGGGGGGACATGTCCCCCCCACTTTTCAAAATCCCATTTGTGTCCCCCCCACTTTTCAAATGTGTTTATTTTTTTTTTTTTACACAAGCGGTCATCGTCAAGGAGGAGCGTCTGTGTGTGTGTGGCAGGAGCGCATTTTGTGTGTGTGTGTGAGAGAGAGAGAGAGAGAGAGAGAGAAAAAGAGAGAGAGAGTTACGGGGGTTGTTGCTAGCATGTGGTGCTAGCTCGGAGCTAACGGAGATTTACTGGGAGAGATAACGTCTGCTCAGTGAGGTAAAGGACTCGCTGAGCAGTTAGATTGTAGACTTTAGTCTAAGTTATCTCAGTGGGTCTAAAACGGTTTGGTCGTCTATGTAAACAAATATTTCCATCTATTTAATATAGTTGTTCAAAATAAATAAAAAAATAATTCCAATGTCAGTAAAAAAAAAAAAACAGTTTAAAAGGGGAGTGATTAGTAAAATATTGGTTGTGAGCATATTCTAATGGTGTTTGGAGTATTGAAATATATACAGTTCTGTTTCATGAGTGTTGAGAGCTGTATCCATAAATCTCTTAATTTGTGAACCAGATTGATGCCTTTAAAGGTGGGGTAGGTAAGTTTCAGAAACCGGCTCGAGATACACTTTTTGTTATATTCCATGGAATGCTCTTAACATCCCGATAGCAATGAATATCTTAAGTGCTTTGACAAAAAAAACGTCATCTGTAGAAGCCGTAATACTGTAAAAAGTACAACCAATCCGTTTAGCCATGACCAACTTTGGTCATGAAGAATATGTTTCTCTGTTGTCCACGTTCATAAAGCATAAAACAACAGCATCAGAGCACGGTGCAGAGTCTCTAGATGAGCCCGTCGTTCTTATTGAACATCCATGTTGTAGTCCGCTGTATAGAAAACTGTAGTTTCCATAGTTTCCCCACAGCAGCAGACGCACAAAATGACGTCCGCTGGCGCATCATAAACACGTCGGTTAGTGAAAGTGCATTCGGATTCTCTAAAGTACCGCAGTCTCTTCTCCTAAGTCCTTTTGAATTCTCCTATCCACTATCCCTTAACCCCGTGACGTTTCACTCAGAGGTCAAGGAATAGACGATAGGGTTAGAACTTAGGAGCTGATTTTTAAACTATCCGACCGCAACCCGAGTTACAAAGAACACAATGGTGCTGAGGAGATTCAGGTGATAAGGGTGGGTACCTTGGTTGGTGATTGGCTAATGGTTACACAAGCCAAAAAATCGTTATGACATCATACAGTGGGCAAAATCTGATCAGCTCATTTTCAGACAGGTTTTTTATATAAATGGATCAGGACAAAAAGACAGAATCTTTTTTCCTGAAACTTACAGAATCTCTTCACACAGAGGGGACACATGTTTATGTATAAAATACATGATAAAGTGGATTTTGCATAATAGGTGACCTTTAATTCTACTACTACTAAATTCCCGTTACCATGTTTTATACATCTCCTTCCTTTATTCCCGCCACAGAGCATCCAGAAATGGCAGCGCTGCTCTTCACCTCCAGCGTGTGTGTGGGTCTTATTCTCACTCTGCTGGCTGTATCAGTGCGGGTGACCTGCGGAGTTCAGCGCTCCAGAGATCACAGAATCAAACCAAAGTCTGCTAGCCAGGTGGCCAAAAGCCAGGAGCAGGACGACGACGATGATGATGATGATGAAGATGATGACGAAGAGCGAACAGAAAGCTCTTTAATCTCAGCTGCAGACAGGAAGGCGATATGCGACTGGGAGGGAGAGATTTATGTGAGCGAGGAGGCCGAGCGGGCGGAGAGGATCGAGCGCAGGGAGATGGTCATCCAGGAGATACGGATGAACGCCTATCTCAATGGCAGCTCATGTTAATTTAGCAGGGAAACCAATGGATGCTGCTGTTCAGCACCTTCCGGATATGTTCAGGATTCTCTGCAGCAGCTCCCAGCCGACACATTTTCTTCATTCATTGTACAGCAGTTTGTTTTGTGTTCGGACATTTTTGCAGGAGCACTCATTCAGTAAATAATGTAATGTTGGGTAAAATGCGATACGAGCCATTTTTAAAAAGATCAACAGGATTTGATGCTGTAAAATGGGTGGTCACATATATTATTTAGTTGTTTAAAAAAGTTTGATACATTCAGAGTCACCACTGAAGCAACGAAAGAATGTGTAGTGGGATTGTTCATAAAACCTCAGTTGTTCTCATCTCATAACTTTCTTCGTTTTTGAATGAAGCCTTTCCATCACAGACAAATCAAAGAAAGGCTCATAGTGCTTTCCCTACAGAATAACTACAATAGCCGTTGGTAAATGTGGCAGCTGTTCATACCATTAACCCAGGGTATATGTTTCAATTTCACTTTCCAGAAAAACGGTTTATTTAAGGAGCCATCTGCATTAGTGAACAAAGTGTTGTTACATGGAGTTTTTTTTTTTTTTTAATCCCGTTTTCCTTGAAACCCATCACACCTCTCTGAATCACTGCATCCGTCAACAACTCAACGCAGTGGAATTAAACTCTCATTTTGAACTCTTCAATTTCCTCATCACTGCGGGGACCAGAGCTGGAACGACAAACCGCTGTGTGGCAACTTCCTGCCTCAGCACCGACGTTCATTAACTTAGGTGTGTGTGAGACAAAGAGAGGAAAGGTGTAGCATCCTTGTCCCTGGGATGTAACACTGTGTTCCAATTGAATCACGACCTACTGAGCATGTGTGAAATGTCAACATGACGTTAATACCAAAATGGACAAACATGTTTATACACGGGCACATTTTGAAAAACAATTTATTAGATTTTTTCCACAACAACAATAATATAAAGAGAATATCTTAAATGTATTTCATCTGCACAGCTTCAATAAAAATGTAAAATTGAGGTTAAAAACAATCAGTAAGGGAATACAAGGATCAGATTGACCTTCAAATAAATCAGGTTTTTAATGACATCATTACCCGTCCTGTCAGGCAATGTCTCCAGATTTGAATTCAGATACAAATAAATACTAACATGTATTGAACTGATTTAAGGATAGTGAGAATAAGGTATAGTCGGTTGTTGCATGTGGAGCTGTATGGGATCAGGGCAGCAGCTCCACGGTGGGAATCTGGGTGTTAGCGTTTTTTCACCTGGGCCCCCATTTGATGTTAGAGAGGCCCTGAAACTGTTTTCTGAGAGCTTGTCTGTCCGTCCACTCCGAATCCATGTGGCTATCATCGTCTCCCTCATCTAGTTTCTGAACATATTACAAGAGGAAGGTTAGAAAGGCACATTACAAACAGGAACTCGGTTTTGCATGCGTGCCTATTTAGAAGTCCAGGAGTGTTTTTGTGTCTTTGGCCTTTCCTCACCTTGAGCTCCTCCTGCCTCCTGTATTGACGCATCATCATCTGTTTCTGCTGCTCCTCAGTGATCACAGGCTCTCTCCCTGGGGCCCCCTGCCCTTTCTGAAGGGGAAAGCAAAATGGATTGCAGATATTCTCAAAACTGACAAGTACACTGTCGTAAAAATACTCCCTTTAAGATGAAATGGCTCACCTTTTGGATTTTGACCACAAGCTTCGTCTTTTCATTTTTACCAATGTAGTCCTGCAGTTTTTTCCCCTTCTGCATCTCTTTGCCAGCCCACCATAGCTGGCACTCCTCCTCTGTGACCACCTGCAGAGAGGCCTGAGGTACAGACAGATGGAGAGGGTCGATGCAGAGGATTTGGGGGTAGAAAAAGGAATTATTAGGGAGAAGTTAAGATTCACCTCCAGATGTACCAAACAATAGTGACATTAGGAACTTATGGTGTTGTTTACTATTGTTATGTTGACTCCAGCCAATTGCTGCAAGATAACTGTGAATATTGACAAAGGTGCAGCTGTTTACCTGTGTTCCTGAAAGGTCTTCCCTGTCTTCAAACTCCATCCTGATAGGGTCATGAGGAGGCAGCCCCATTGGGTAAACAATCATGACCGCACCCCTTAGTGGGTCTAGGGCGTCCTTTATCATCTCCATGGTGACACAAACATTAGCTTGGACTTGTTTCTGAAGAATGAGGAGAAAGACGTATTTAATTCAAAGTTTTGACCCTTACTAAACAACATGATGTGAAATATGGTGTGTTTTAAAAAATAATAATACTCACTTTGGAGATCAGTGCCTTCGCCTCTTCCACAGTTCTCATCAACACCTCTTTCATCTTATCATTTGGAGCTGGTAGACACATTTAAGCATTTAAAGAAAACTGATAGGCAACTTAACTTCTTCACAAGACAGTTTACAAGCATGCGTTTACTTTTTAAATTGCGTAGCCCAGTGTCTTACCCTGTCCGTTCCTCCTCCCAATCTCATCCCTCCTCAACACGGGCCCTCCACTGGGAACACACTTTTCTTCCCATTCATCGATCAGGTTCAGGTCCACGATCTGCTCCTCTGTCAGCCCCTGCATGTTGGGGGGCAGTGTGGTGCCATGGTCAGCCAGCTCTGGGATCTCTGAGGGCACATAAAAGAATGAACAAATTAATGTAAATGTATCCAACAAGACTGAAAGATCTTATTTACAATAGCCATTTGTGCGGAAATGTTGTTGAGACCTTGAACAGAATACTTATTCAGACATTCAGTTACTGATAATTAATAAACACATAGTACATCGTAGTCCCTGATTTTATTAATGATCAATTTAAGAGTATTTATCCTCCAACCCAGTGCAATCATTGGTTTGAGAGATGATGTGTTTGAGCATGCGCAGTGTGTGTTCTGCAGTTGTATTAAGGACTCGACAGTAATAAACGGAGGCGCTGTCTGTGATGCTCAAAAAGTACTAAAGTTCCTGAGTTTTTGTGACACAGAAGTATCTTTGAAGCCCTACACGTCGGACGTTACACCAGTTTAAACAGTAGTGACGTGTGAATGCAGCCTACTGAAGCGTATCATCCATAAAGTGTTAAAAGTAAATATTCCTACTTTACCTGAACATATCCTGTCCACTTTGAGCCTCCCGTTGTAAATGGCTGTAATTTGCTGAATCACCGACTCCACAGGCGCGAGCACAGTGGTGTTGAAAAGAAACTGGCTTTCATCTCCACGCTTCACATGCAGCTGCACCATCTCGAATAGTAGCTTACCGTCTGTTTTTCCACCTAAAAGAGACGTTTCAGGATATAAATAAATGCGACTTTTGTAGGAACAACACGAATAGTTTGAGTGTGGAAACACAGGAGCCTGGGTCAGGGGGAAACAGTGTAACCATAGCAACAGTTGTGTCTACAAGTTCGCTTTCAAATAGCGAGTAAAGCTATTTACATTTTAAACGCTCAACTGTTTAAGGGTCATTGAAAATGGTAACACTTACCTGTGCAGTGAAACGACAAGCACAAGACAATGTTCAATGTTCCGACTGAGCTTAGAGTTTGTTTACAACACACGGTGAAAGTATTAGCTAAATGTGAATCCAACATGGATTGAATTCTTCTTCGTGTGAAAAACCAAGGGCAGGTTATAACAATCCAATCAGTAGTACTGTCCTCTAGCGGTAACACATGGCAACACTGTGGCTAATAAGGTGTTTTTGAACAATCTTTAATCACTGGCTTGTCCTACTGCTATACCAGAAGAAAAGGATAATTAACCCACTTACCTCGGCTATATGTTTACTTTCATTGACATGATATCACAGTGACTGACTGGATAACAGACTACTCTAGAAGTCATTTAACAAATTCAACAACTAAAATGACACAAAGATGATATGATAAAGGGTTTTTTGGTGGGTGTTTCTCCTTAAATGCTGCATGGGTCCAATGACAGAGGGTGGTGTATGCTGTACAGATTGTGAAGCCATCTGAAGCAAAGTTGTAATATTGGTCTATACAAATAAAAAACACCTCACACAAACATGTAATGCCTGTACAACTTTGATATTAAGTATAATAGATGTATAATGTAACATTCTCTATATGATATGCAGACAGTTACATTCTGCAGTCAGAGACGAGTCGACACATGAACATAGGGTCGACTTACATTTATTTTTGCATACATACAACATAAACAGCTTCATACATAAATGTGCAATCTGCTGTGCACTTAAAATATGGAACGTTGGATATTAACACAAATCGCAGCTTCATGTTTTCTCTTGAATACATACAGAATATGTTCAACAACACAGACTCTTCATTTACTATGGATTATAGCCATAAAAAGGGACACCAACCTCACAAAAAGAGCAATTTGTTTCCTATAAAATCTCATCTTGTACATGACATGACACAAAGCGCTGGCTAGTCACCTACAGAATCTACTGCACACATTTGGATAACACAATAAATGCATTTTAGTGATGACACCGACAAGTAAGCAAAGGCGACCTGATACACTTGCTTACATAGATAGCTACTGCATTCCGTGCAGAGAATGAAGATTATTTATATTTGTTTGACATTTGCAGAAGCGTTAGTTAGCTGGTGTCATCCTCAAGGAGCCATCAAAATGATTATAGGACCACAATTCTACTGATACTTTTGCAAAAATACTTCTCATCATTGATGCTGACCTTTACAACTCAACAGCAGGTAGTACAGGGGAAAATACTGACACATCACCTCTGACAACACCACACGCACCCCATGGATGGTTACGAAATCAGCGAGGCTCAGTAACAATTACTCTCAACTGGAGGAAACAGCTATGGGTTAGATATTACAGGCGGACCTTCAAACGTCAAACCACACTACTGTCTGGAATGTGGGCCACTGCGCCTGGGAGGGACACAACAAACAGTCAACTGAAATGATAATCGGGCGATGCTTTTCAGCATTCAGTGTAGTTGAGTCTGTATATTCAGTCAAGGTGGTTGGTGCTTTGAGGAATAAGAGTCCTTTGTCTTTGTTAACATTGTTGCATACAGCGAGGCCCCTCCACAGCCCTTGGAGGCTATAGAGCGGAAATACAGTGACGGCCATGCACTAGTGAATACAGTGGCTGTTAGTTCAGCAAATACACTGCGTCTTAAATGAGAAGATTTCCAAGGTGAAAAGCTCTGATCATTTCCACCCCTAACTCCGTACACACACACTCACATCCAAACACAAACAGGCAACAGACGATATGCACCTCAAACACGACACATTACTTCTCACCACAGATATTAACAATAGATATTTCGAGTAAATGTTCTGAGAAATTAAAAGCATGTCTTGTGCAATGAACAAAAGCTGAAGTAAAAAAAAAAGTGCCCTCTTCTTATTCGGCATGGCTTGGCCTGGCCGCCATGTTTACTGACCCGAATCATAGTACTTTGAGTAACAGAAGTATTACAAACGCACCGGCCACATTCTCTGAATTTACAATAGTGTGTTTAAATGCTTTGGATAAATCAAGAAGAATAAAAACACTGCAGAGGTGGAAAGGTCATCTGCTCAACCCGCTGGCTCTCATTTCTGTCATTCTGCCATCAGCAAGAATACAACCAAGAGAGCTCATACAGCCGGTCAGTGCATATCAGTAACATTGTGCAAACCACTGATACGGCCATCACAAACACAATATACACATATAGCGAATCGGTTCCATGTTGAAAACCTACATTTATACATAAATCACTATGTATAGGTTTTGATATCGAGCTCCAAAATATATTCAGCTAAGCGCAACAGCCCGCGTACATGGAATGATGACGGAATGGAGAGAGGAAGAACATAACGTCTTACTATCAACTGGATGATAGCCAGTCCAGCGGCAGTGAACAGTTTGACTGGCGATGACACTTTCTTGCGAGGAGGCAATGACAACCCAGTGCAACGAAAAGTACATCCAAGTTCAAAGCGAGCGCACAATATGCATTTTAAACGTGCACTCATTAGACACAGAATACCAGAACACACAGACTATTTTGGACTATGTAAAACCTTCAGTGCATAGCCTTCTACTTCCTGTAAACTGAGAAGGCAGAGGAATCCTCTCTACTTTAAGAAGCGTGCTCTGAAGTCAGTCAAAGTGATGCATTCTGCGAGTGAATGGCGCGGTAACACCGAGCCTCGCAGGCGAATGCAGTTTGCTGCACGGCCACACATGCACGTCTCTATATTGCACAGGTGGCTAAACATATGATTTGTGCGAATAGATGTACTTTATAGAGTTCTATAATGTAGACACAGGCACAAGTTTGCTGCCCTGAAGAAAAAAAGAACATCAGAACAATTCATATTCAAATAAATGTAAAGGGATAAGCAAACATCTCTGTGGGAAACGTAGCACACAGGCTCACACATGTTACTGCTGAAGATACATATTACGTTCCGGTGAATCAGAAGGGGATTGGTCTCTTTTAAATACTCTCTTTTGTACATACACACACATATACACATGTATCATAGATCTATACATATCTGGATATGCCCTTTACGTATTAAGAGTGATCCCAGCTTTCTGTTGGGAACAAGCAGTCGTCGCTCAGACCCTCTGGGAGGTTTGGGTTGCTGGGTACAGTTCTGGTCGGGATGGGAGGAGGGAGCGTTGGGAATACTGAAGGGACCGAGGATAACCAGTCGGGCTCCGAGTCAAACACAGAGCGGGAGGGGATAGTCTGTGTTTGTCCCACGAGGGAACTGGAAGGGACGACGGGGGCCTGTGGCGTTTTGGTTGGATGTTGAAAATCCAAATCATCATCAAAAGTGACCCAACTCTTTGTGGGTTTACCTACCGAGGGGGGTGGCAGGCGACGAGGTGCGAGGACAGGGGGAAGGGAGGAGGGAGGAGCCAGAGGCAAGGAGGGGACAGGAGACGGGGCGAGGGGGAGCAGAGGGTCAGCTGTGGGGTTGAAAGCCGACGACGGTCCAAACAGGGACGTGGTCTTCTGGAGCTGGGAGGAGGGGGCCGCTGCTGTTGGAGCAGACATGGCGATGAGGGGCTGAGTGAACGCAGACATGGTCCTCTGAATGTTTGGCGTCGGGACGGAGCTGAAGTCCGGGGTGAGCGGGCGGCTGGGCTGATACCGCTGCGCCAGAGGGCCCGTGAAGGGGTTGGTGCTGCTGGGCCGGGCGGGGAGCGGGTCGGGAAGGAGGGGGCCGGGGGGGGCCCACAGCGTCTCCTGAGAGCGGCTACGAGACGGAGGAGGAGGCGGGAGCAGGGAGGAGGAGAAAGGGGACGCGGTGGAAGAAGAGGAGGAGGAGGAGGAAGAGTCGAGTGGCTGCAGGGCGGAGGACTGGAGGGAGAAGGATAGAGGGAGAGTGTTGGAGGATACAGGAACAGAGGGGGGGGCACGCAGAGAGGCGCCTCTGTTCAGGGACTGGGTGGTGTGCCAGGGGGAGGAGGAGGGGAGTAAATCAGAGGTGAGTGGGGCGAAGGGGTCCGGCTTCCATTGTGCTTCTCTTTGGATTCCATTCAGTCCATTCGTCTAGGGAGGAACAAAACAAGAAACAGACATTCAGTGTAGGAACTAATGGTCGACAACTGAATGTATTATTTCTTTAGATAAGAACAACGATTAAAGATACCCCCTGGAAATTTCATTTGAACAAACAGTTGGGATGTGCATCTGTGTCTGTCTCCATAGGGTACCTTTAATCTGTCCCACTTGAATACACTACAGCTAGCATTGATGCAAGTATCACAGTCGGCATACAATCACCAACTCTAAAACAAATGGATGTAAAGTCAAATCATATTATGAAGTCTTTGCATATGTGCTCACTCTTCACACCGTGAACGCAGTGAGCAGATAGGAAAGGATCAGTGACGGGGGACAACAAACATCTTTTTTCATGTCATGTATGGTTTGTTATGACAAAAAGAAGACAAAGGATGCTCCCTTTTGTGAGCCGAACACAAAACAATGCATGGACTTGCAGTGGTCTAATAACATCCAGGTTAAAACAACAATAATATAAATAGGAGGAGACGTAGGACTGTTTTTTACGAAATGAGGAAAGGACGAGGTTATTAGGTGTAATGTATGGGGGGGGGGGGGGGTAATAACATCAGAGCAGAGGACTGTTGTGCTATGGAGGATGAGACAAAGAGGTGGTGTAATTTAAAGTACCTGTTACCCTGAGGGCTTCTCCAGCTTGTGAGAGAGAGGCAAACGTATCAGAGAGACAAAAGCAGGAAGAATGACACAAAACTAAGCTCATTGGATGTGAGACAAAGCAGAAGAAAGAGGCTAATTCTCCATCACCGACACTTACATCATTTATCATAAAATATCTTGTCTAATGAGCAGAATTTGAGCAAGCATCTGCAATACATCATTTAACAAGGAAAAAGGCAGGGTGATCTTAGTGTTTTAAATACACAATACACTCCGTGTTCTCTGTACAGTTGCTGAAATTCCAATAATGTAATGAAAAGGAAGTCGGCACCAACCTGGGCAGCTGGGGCTGCTTCAGTCTTGGCAGCCTCAGGTGGCAGAGCTTGAGAGGAGCGGGAGCGTGGGGGGGGTTTGGGAGAGGCGAGGCCCTGCGGAGACCCTGCGGAGGCAGCAGCAGCAGAAGCAGAGGAAGCAGGGGGCCCGACTTTAGGAGCCTGCTGTGGCTGGAGTGGAGCTTGAAGGGTGGGCTGCATGGGGGCCTGCATGGGGGCCTGCATGGGGGCCTGGATCTGGGACTGAGCTGCAGGGGCCGCTGAATGGGGCTGCATGGGGGCCTGCATGGGGGCCTGCAGGGGAGGCGGAGCCTGGGGTCTCGCTATCTGGGGCTCTGCTGGAGGAATACCTGAGGGAGGAAACGGGACAGAGTTCAGGCTTCAGCGCATCTCATG
Source organism: Pseudochaenichthys georgianus (assembly GCF_902827115.2). Taxonomy (NCBI): domain Eukaryota; kingdom Metazoa; phylum Chordata; class Actinopteri; order Perciformes; family Channichthyidae; genus Pseudochaenichthys; species Pseudochaenichthys georgianus. Next base: position 21,264,142 of record NC_047516.1, read on the forward strand.
GTCACCTATTATGCAAAATCCACTTTTCATGTCCCTTCTACATCAAAAGATTCTCTCACTTTTGTCCTGATCCATTTCTATAAAAACCTGTCTGAGTGAGCTGATCAGATTTTGGCCACTTTATGTCATAACGATTTTTTGGGTTGTGTAACCATTAGCCAATCAGCAACCAAGGTAACCCCCCCTCCACCTTATCACCTGAATCTCCTCCTAGAGCACCATTAGGCGCTTTCACACCAAGTACTTTGCCGTATTTAGTTCATCAGAAGTCTTTAGTTCTAATGAACTAAAGAGCAGATCGCGTTCACACAGGAATAAGTCCCTGGGGGTGGATAAGGCAAATGAAGCCGCTTATGTCACTTCTTCTTCTGCTTTGGGTTTACTGGCAGGCCGCAAACAACATCACAGCGTATACTGCCACCCGAAGTCCCCGGCCGGAAGTCCCCCACGAGTAAATCGCCAGAACGCCGACACCTCCTCATCTCCACCACCCCCACGTTTTATTTTGTGTTGCCATAAGTTAGTCTCTCCGTTGGTGCGCTGGGCTAATGCTAATAATGCTAATGCGAGCAAATAAAATGGCGGCTTCACAAAACCTTTTGGGAGTTTTACGGGGCGTGGTTTGCAATCCGCTCAGCCAATCAGAAATAGGAACCTTTTTCTCCCATGAAAGTACCTGCTCTCTAGCAGGGACTGAAAAGGGAGTGAAAAGGTTCTCATGAACTAATTTTAGTTCCGGCTCTTTTTGGTGTGAACGCAACATTTCGGAACTATTTCGGAACTATACTGGGAAAAGTACTGCGGTGTGAACGCGCCTATGGTGTTCTTTTTAACCAAATATCTCTCAGAGGGGCGTGGGGAGGGGCTCCTTATTTTCATCTAAAGTAACAGACAGAGAATCAGCTCTTTTGAAACAGGGCTGAAACAGAGGGGATTATGGGTAATGCTGCAATGATCTGTTTGGTGTTTGGAGCCAAACACTTCAGAGACATGTTTTGTATATATATATATATATATATATCTGAGACCGATAATATATTGATGGAAACAGTGTAATAGGGACCTTTAATAACCATTCTAGCGTTGGTGATTGCCCTTTGGGAAAACACTTTTCCTTACCCAGAGGCAGGTCCGTGGGTTTGGCCAGAGCAGGTCGCGGGGCCCCGGGGTGGTTGTCTGGGATGGGTCGAGGGGCCCCAGGATGCACCTCTGTGATGGGCCTGGGGGCTCCAGGGTGAGAGGGAGGTTGTTGGCGAGACTGAGGGGGTATGCTGATCACCCCGGCTCGAGGAGGGATATTCTGGATGATGAAAAAAGGAATAGAGAATAGAAAGTATTGACAAATTGGGTAAAAATCCGTTAAAAATAGGATAATCTTTTGTATTCAGATGTATACTCACTGGTCTGGGAGCACCTGCAGGTCCAGTAGACCCCACTGCTACCTGGCCTCGCGCTGAAAGACAAACAGGATACATGAGCCAAGCATCTTACCATTTGATATTCATCAAGTAGGCTGTGTCCCCTGGAGAGAGATGTAAGGAATAGCAGTAGGAAGATGGGAGCAAATTAACAAAGATAACAGAATCACACACGAGTGCACTGAAAACCCCCCCTCAACCTATGACCGATCAAATTCCCCAGGGCTGACTTCATAATTAATGATGATTCAATCTTTCCCGAGCTGCAGGAGAGGCAGGCCTTGTTCTGTGAGCCAACTGCTTACCACACACGCCTCCTCTTACACTATTCTCCCACTGAACCCCTCTCAGTGCCCGCGAACATGTTCCCACGCGACTAAGATGTCTGCTTCTGTGTAATACTTCACTGTCGGGTCACCCAAAGTAAGCTAACCCTGCTAATTACACACGCCGCTGCTGTGAGGGTGGGATTCAGCTAACCTCACACACAAACTTCCCAACAAATCCACGTTGTTATTGTTTGTTTGTGTTTTTTGTATTCATTTTTTCTCTTTGTACATACAATCAGTACAGACCATTGTCTCATTTGTATGCATATATTTTACTTTCCCCTTCTAAATGACAAACATTACTTATGCATTGTCGAAACTCAATAAAAAGATTTTTGATCAGAAACTTCCCGATAAAGATGTTGTTTAATGGAAAGAACTCATACTTAAATATGCAAACACCCTTTCTCTTCATCTAGACCACATGTGTCAAACTCAAGGCCCGGGGGCCAAATCAGGCCCTTGGTGGATTTAATTTCGGCCCGCAGGATCATTTCTAATTACTATTAGATCTCGCCCGCTGGTATATTGCACGCACACCTTCACTCCATCCTGAGGGTCTCCTCAGCTCAGAGCCTGAGCCCAAACATTGATGAACTTGCACCCAAGATGAGATGCCAAGTATCTGGCTTGAACTAGCATCACAGAGCAGCACACTGAGTTTAATGGATGTCTCCTTCTGCACTTTCTCTCTCACGGCAACAGGGCATGTTTGTTTTTTTCTTTGAGGGAAATAGTTTTGTTAAAGCTGTTGTTGGCCTGTGGGAAAATGTAATCATAAGAAATGACTCCGGAAAAGCTGCAGATAGAGCCATAAGAAATGAATGCAACTGATTATTTAATGTTGTTTTTATAGGCAATCATTTAAAGGGGACCTATCATGCAAAATGCACTTTTGTACGTCTTATATACATGAATATGTGTCCCCGGTGTGTCAGGGAACTCACCAAGTGTCAGAAAACACAACCGTCTCTCTCTTTTCCTCCATACCCAATCTCTAAAAACGGGGCTGCAACGGATCTGATACAAATTTGAAAATGCTCTGATGTCAGGAACGAGGAGCTCCTATAAGGCCAACTCTCCACCTATCAGGGGAATGAGAGGTTGGGCCACGGCCGGCCATTGCTGCTCGAAAGCACTGGAGACGCTGTAGTACATATGCCAGGCCTGTAAGTGGCGCTGTAGTCTGCCACAAAAGCAGCAAAGAAGACTTCCCGCATGGTTGCCCTTCTGTTTATTCTCCGCTCTGGCTCTTTTTCTCCCTCCCCGAGGCAAGCGTTTGCTCCTGCTGCTGTAATTCAATGCAATCCCTCCCCGTCTAGGCAAGCACCGTCATTCTCTCCGGTTTGCCACCAGCAGATGACAAACACCACCTCTCCGCCTTTTCCAAAGGACGAGGGGAACGTGCGGCATAGTTTAAGTTTCCGCCGGTCAACATGTCCGTTAAAGTTTAAATCTTCCGGACAAAATTAGAAAAGTGCCAGTCAAAGGTATTCTTTGTTATTTATTGAGCTTTAAAACAAATGAATAATGACTCTATATAAATCATATAAGAATAATACACGGAGGACGGAGCCTCTCTTTTTCTCCCCCTCTTCTGAGAGCCCAGCAGCTGATCAGAGCACGCCCGCCTCTCCTGCAGGGGGGCGTGGTCAGCTGCAGCTCATTTGCATTAAAGCTACGTCACAGAATCAGCCCCTGCAAAAACAGGGCTGGAAAGAGCAAATAGAGCGAAATGAGGCATGGCTAAAATGAAGGATCTGTTTGATATTTTGAAAAAAAAACTATATTTATATACTTTATATAGGTATGGCCCTACAATATATTGTTCAAATATAGCAAGATAGGTCCACTTTAAGCATTGTTAGTTCCAGGTTTAATATGTGCAATAAGTTCATTTCAATACGTTTTGCAATAAACATTGAACCAGTCCGGCCCTCGACTAGTACCCATTTTTTTTAATTTTGGCACACTGTGTATTTGAGTTTGACACCCCTGATCTAGACTAATGCTAATTGAGGCTGCATGGTGCTTTTTGCCGGCACTCACCTGTAGCGGCCTCAGGCCGAGGAAGAGCGGGGCTTTTTGGTCCTTTGCAGCACAAAGGAAACCAAACGACATTAGTGTTAGACACAAAAGGGTAATACTGGTGATATGAAGCAGGGGTACCTAATGACAACGCTGTACAAGAAGCACTAGGAGCGTATGGTGGTAATACTGCAGCCGAGCAGTGAAGCCTGAGATGTTGGGAGTCTGAATATCTTTCTGCCGGATGAGGATTTCCTCACTAACCACAGTGGATTACTGCAGCGGAGCTGACATTAAAACCATTTTAAGTCTGGACCAAAGGGATTTTCCTTTACCCCATGTTATCTCCCCATGAAAACACTAGGATCACCATATCGATACCCGTTTAGTGCATTATAAAGTGATTCAAACAGACTTGATCCGATGCACATCGTCCCTATTGCACAACTTTTAGACCCAAACTAAATTGTTACCAGCAACCGAAAACAAGTATTACAGAGGGAAAGGACGGCTCTACTTGTCATTCCTTTTCGTAATCATAACAATAGTTCATATGGATACATTAGAAGTATAAACACAACTCAAAATGAAGTTGAAAGAAAACAGTCAGATGTTTCCTCCAGTGGTTGTTTCCCGATTTAACCTCTATCGTTTTTTATTCCCAGTCCTTTTGCATTTAAGCCACACACACACACACACACACACACACACACACACACACACACACACACACACACACACACACACACACACACACACACACACACACACACACACACACACACACACACACACACACACACACACACACACACACACACACACACACACACACACACACACACACACACACACACACACACACACACACACACACACACACACACACACACACACACACACACACACACACACACACACACACACACACACACACCTGATAAGGCCCAGAATAAATAATTAGTCAACAGTGAACCATCAATGTCAATACCGGCATTGATGGCTGGGACAACAGCAATCAGGGGACATTTAAAGCCTGTCCAGTTACCTTCACTTCTTCTCCTACCAAACGGTGAGCGAGGAACTTGGCAATAGCCTTAGATTAAAAGAGGTAAACAATATTTTAATATGAAAAAACATAAACATTGTGACTTACCAGCTAATCTATTACTATATCTACTCCTACGTTAAATACATTCGGAAGAGGCGGCAAAACCCACAAGAGCACCTAGACTAGTAAACAACAACACTTGTATAGTACTCACAGATATATATCCACTAACATCAGAAATGACAGGGGAGTGAAATTAGACATGACTCAGCAACCACTTGGCCTATTGACACATCAAATTGTATTCTCTTGTATTTGGGTGGATAGCTTTTGGAACATTTCATTTAACAAGTCAGTACGCTTAAACTGAACCGAAGTACAGTTCCAATCAGGTGCATCCAGTCAGGTTTAAGAGAGGTTTCAAGTCATCTGGATGGTGCAGTGAATGTATAGACTTTTGTGTCAAAGCATCACACAATCATCTGCACACTAACTTTGTTCCGTTTCAAACTGAAAGGAGCATTGCAACTGACAGCTTCCTAAATCAGGACTAATGCAATGTGCTTCTGTGGAGCGTCAGGTGGAAAGGAGCAGCCGCTATGTTGAATGCTTCAGCAATGTAAGCACATAAGCACACAGTCTCACTCTAATCACTTTACCTCCAGAGTGCCTTCTAACTGGCATAGGGCTCATGCCTCCTTCAGGTGTGAGGAGAAGCGGTGGGACAAAGTTGAAAATGTTAACACCTGCTTTAAGTGTCTTATACTCTAACACAGTGATAAGCTAAATATCCACACTTGCAATGGAGGATTTTATTTGTATTCTTCGACGAAGAGCATGCTTGTGTAATTTAACAGAGGGTTGAAACCTTACCTGAAGGTGGCGGTGGGCGTTGAGGGGGTGCTGGCCTGGCTGGGGGGGCGCCGGGCCGAGGGGGCGGTGGGCGTTTGGACTCCATAGATGTAGGGGCACCGGGCTGGAAGTCAACAGGAGGCCCTGGAAGGATTTAAGCAGTTCAAATGAAAAAGGGCGCGGTTTAACTGAGCAGCGTTTCACCTTGTGCAATTGTTTCCAGACTAGTTTACAAAATAATACTGTATCTTACATTTTTGTTTTATTATTTAAATTTGTATTCTATTTTATCTTTATTTGTTTTACCTTGTGTGAATCCTGTTTTTCACTCTGACCCGGTTGCTGCTATAAACGCCTGAACTTCCCCACGGGGATAAGTTAAGTCATCTTATCTTACGTTTACACAATACAAACAAAATTGGTTTTCCCACCATGTCTACTACATTGAACATTGGAGGATGTCTTGGTGACTTAAAAGTAATGTTTATAATCACATAATTTCCTGTGAGCAGATCACACTGTAAATCAAGCCTTAGAATAGAATAGTATGGTCACACACGCAGAGCACACAGCACACAGTGAAATGTGTTCTCTGCTTTTAACCCATCCTAGTACCAGGAGTCCAGTACTAGGAGCAGCTATTGCACAGCACCCGGGAGCAATGGGAGTGGGGGGGGTTGTCCGGTGCCTTGCTCAAGGGCACCACGGCAGGGCCCAGGAGGTGAACTACTCTCCAAGTAGCAGTCCACACTCCATATTTAGGTCTGTTCGGGGACTTGAACCGGCGACCCTAAGGACTGAGCCACTGCCTTATTTCTGTTAGTCTAAAGACAAGCAAACACACGTTTTTTTAAAGAGCACTACAGAAACTAGTTTCAAAAGGAAACTGGAAGACACACTACAAGCCCTCTAACACTACACAGATTAAATAATCACACGTTGAACTTTACCTGGAAACTCATCCCTTAATGATGGGGGGCTTAAATCTGTTTCAGTGCGTTATAAACAGAACAGAATTAGAGTTTATATTCCACTGGAGCCTCAGCTGATTGTTGGACTGTGCGCTTAGCAACATGATACCACGTGTGTGACATGCTGAACATCTAATATTTACCCTGTGTTGGTCGGGAGGGTCCTCCACGACTCGGCCTGCTGGGGCCGGGAGGTTCTCCGTGGGTGGGGGAGGGACAGGGACTGCCGCGGGGGGAGGGGAGGGGAGAGGACCCAGGGGCGGACCCTGCTCCAGGCTGAAGGTGCTGGGGAAGGATCTCCTCCACCTCATCGTCCACATCACCTGGGAAAAGACGGCAGGAATTCATCAATCCATGCCCGCTGATCGTCTTTGTTTGTCCTTATTTCTTTGTACTCCCCCCACCCCAACCCTCCCTTATGTTGCAAAGAAGTTTTGAGTCCCAGAAAAGCGCTATATAAATATAATGTATTACAGAGGTGGGAAGTAGTGGAGTACAAATACTTTGATACTGTACTTAAGTACATTTCTCTGGTATCAGTTCTTAACTCCACTACTTATTTTTCTGACGACTTCCTACTTTGACTTCTTACATTTTGAAAACAAATACCTGTACTTTCTACTTCTCACATGTTGAACACAAATACCTGTACTTTCTACTTCTTACATGTTGAACACAAATACCTGTACTTTCTACTTCTTACATATTGAACACAAATACCTGTACTTTCTACTTCTTACATGTTGAACACTAATACCTGTACTTTCTACTTCTCACATGTTGAACACAAATACCTGTACTTTCTACTTCTTACATATTGAACACAAATACCTGTACTTTCTACTTCTTACATGTTGAACCCAAATACCTGTACTTTCTACTTTTTACATGTTGAACTCTAATACCTGTACTTTCTACTTCTCACATGTTGAACCCAAATACCTGTACTTTCTACTTCTCACATGTTGAACACAAATACCTGTACTTTCTACTTCTCACATGTTGAACCCAAATACCTGTACTTTCTACTTCTTACATGTTGAACACTAATACCTGTACTTTCTACTTCTTACATGTTGAACCCAAATAGCTGTACTTTCTACTTCTTACATGTTGAACACAAATACCTGTACGTTCTACTTCTTACATGTTGAACACTAATACCTGTACGTTCTACTTCTTACATGTTGAACCCAAATACCTGTACTTTCTACTTCTTACATGTTGAACCCAAATACCTGTACTTTCTACTTCTTACATGTTGAACACAAATACCTGTACTTTCTACTTCTCACATGTTGAACACAAATACCTATACTTTCTACTTCTTACATGTTGAACCCAAATACCTGTACTTTCTACTTCTTACATATTGAACACAAATACCTGTACTTTCTACTTCTCACATGTTGAACACAAATACCTATACTTTCTACTTCTTACATGTTGAACTCAAATACCTGTACTTTCTACTTCTTACATTTTCCAAACAGCTGGTTCCTTTAGTCTGAATGTGTGTTTTGTGGCGTGATCATTATTCTTTAGTCATTGCGTGCCTATTTATTTGAACACGATCCGTGTATCCATCACTTCCTGGTCTTCTCCAAAGAAGAGGGACCAATGGAAACGCTGTCATGTTGCCGTCGTTCAGCATGGAAACATTCATTAGCTAACAATGACTTTAGTGTTCTATTAATATAAAGGGAGGTCAGGTACTCTTTAAAACAGCTGCTGGTTATGGGTACTTTTTACTCGAGTACATTTCAAAGCCCATACTTCCTTTACTTTTACTTGAGTAAAGAAGTTTAGTCAGTACTTGTACTTTTACCAGAGTATTTTTAAACACGAGTATCTGTACTTCTACTTGAGTAAAGGATGTGTGTACTTTTGCCATATCTGATGTATTATTATTATGTACTTGAAACTAGCTAAGTTTCTGAAGTAGATGATTGGTATTGTTTAGCCATCGTCCCTCACCTTCCATATCGTAATCCTCATCGCCCATGTCCGTGTCTTCAGCGAGCAGCGTGGAGCTCGCTGAGGTGGGGATGCTTCCACAGATCCTCTCCACGCTCATCTCGTCCTCAAGATTCTTGATCCAGCCTGGACTCTTAAGACGGATGTCGATCATCTTGCCGAGGACCTACAATATAACCGAGGTAATAGATGAAAGAAGTAGAGATGGTTAGAATTGACAGGGGGCATTAAAACAATGTGTTTTTTGGTTTAAATGATAAAGATTGATCCACATTTTATATTACTAATGCTAAGACTTAAAAATTAACTAATACAGTTGTGACGGCCGCACATTGATTTAAGGTGTTTCTTCTAAACTGTAGTAAGTAAGTAAAGTGTTAAATAAAGCGCTTTTCACAGACAAAGTCACAAAGTGCTTTACAAAACAATAAAACATCATCACAATTATAAATGAACACACAAAGCCACGTGTTAAGAAGTCATAAAAGCACCAACACATAATAAAAACACAACAAAACACAATGAAAACTAAATAAAAACGTAGTATAAAATAGAATAAAATCAAGCACACCGGTTACCCAAACACCACCTTAAATTAGCTTTAAAGGAGTCAACAGAGTCAGCAGACCGTAGATGAGCGGGCAGAGCATTCCATAGCTTAGGGTCTTAAGGTGGGTACGTGGGACAGACAGTAAATGGTAGTGGCAGGGGGAAAGGTTTAAGGCATGCTGTTTATCATGAAATGAAATATGAACATGCATATTATCCTCGCAACTGCAATTGTTAATGTCCATTGTTATGTACGGTTTGAGGGTGTGGGTCATTAAGCCTCATCTGCATATTCACCTGTCGCGGCGCGCCCAGTGGCTTTTTAGTGGGCGCGTCACCGGGACGCCAGGAGTTGGTTCTCACGGGAGGAGGAAGTGTGTGTGTGTGTGTGTGTGTGTGTGTGTGTGTGGAGAATGCGGGTATTCAGCGGGATATTTAAAGGTGGAGTAGGTCATTTTGGAGAAACCAGCTCGAGTGCGCTAGAATTTGAAAATACACAGCCGTAAAAAATCTGCCACTTCCTTACAGAGCCCCTCCTCCAACACACAGAAACGTGCACATGACCAATGAGGGCACGAGATAAGTTTGTGTACAGATGGAAGGCTGACAGGCAGGTAGGCCATCCAGTTATTTTAGCCGGGCCGGCTCAGATGATTGGTCGTGCTTTTGACAGCGCCACGGCTTCCACAGATGACATTTCTTAATGTATTTATTGTCAAAGCACTTCAGATATTCATTGCTATCGGGATGTTAAGAGCATTCCATGGAATACAACAAAAAGTGTATCTCGAGCCGGTTTCTCAAACTTACCTACCCCACCTTTAAGTTTCCTCAGCATGTATATATATATGTTAAAATGCAACGGGGGAAGTAACTGAAAGTAACCGTATGTGGATATTGCATCGACTAACCTGGAAGCACGTCTCCGTGGAGAGGACACGCACAGATAGAGAGAGAGATTCTCTCCAACACAGGGTGAGATCGCTCCTTTGTGCCACGCCGATCATCGTGTTTTCCTTTTTTGTGGATTATAGCCTAAATAGGCCTACAAACATTTCAGTTTTTTGCTGCCGACGGGCGCAGGAGGCAGGAGCAACAGCCTTTTTTTCAATGAACTATTATAGTGGCCTGGATTAGGCAGTAAAGACAATTTCTGTTTATCACCGAGCTGACTTTTTGTTGAGTTTTGTTTGTGTTTTGCTTGGCTGGAAAACTGTGAATATAATTGAATAACTTATAAAACCTGCCTTTGTTTATTTTGTGAATGTGTGGATGTAGACAGTAGTAAATACACTTCCGTGGGGACTATTTTGTGGGAAGAGTAGATTTTCCGTTTACCAGTTTTATTTTGCCTTTATAATATTATTTCATATCAAGAACCCCTTGTGCGTGTATTTAACACAGCTATTTTTGATAGTTGATCGTTACACAGTGATGACTTACAGTGGAGGCGCTGAGAGAAAGAGCAGCAAGAGCAGAGTAACCTTCCAGGAAAGTCACCCACATCTTCTCCTCCACAAACCTGCATAAACAAGGACATGGTCAATGCAGTCTCAGCGTCTGAAGGTGATGCGTGTCTGTCTGTGTCGGGATGTAAGCCTCACCTGATGAGGATGACGTCCCCAAAGTTAGTAAACTTGTCCAGCAGCTCGTCTATGAGCTCATCGCTGAAGTAATCGTCGGGGCCGGAGGCGCAGAGTGACACCAGGATGGTCCCGTCTGGGGGCCCCTGCAGGGCGATGACCTCTTTGTAGACCTGGTGCCGCGCCTCGGGGTCCACCTCCAGGATGTCCACGTCTATGATCGACACCACGGGCCTAAAGAAGGACAGGAGGATAGTGATGTTTAATTAAAGACTAAATGACACTTCAGACTTTACACGACATAGATGTGACATAAGAAGGAAATGCAGCAAATGATATTGCTAAAGGTGAAACGGTTATACACAGTCGGGTCCATAAATATGTGGACATTGACACAATTTTCATCATTTTGGATCTGTACACCACTACAATTAACTTGAGATTAAACACTCAATATGTGCTTTAAGTGCCGACTTTCAGCTTTAATTTGAGGGTATTTACATCCAAATATGTATGGACCTGACCGTATATGTATTTTACCTGTGGTCTGAGGTCTTAAGCTCAGCCCTGTTGTAGAACTTCAGCGTCCCAGGGTTCCAGGGGTTGTCCGGATCGTCCTCGTTCTCCCCAGACGTAGTACTGGCTCCTACTACATTCATCTCCTCAGCTGCAAAACACACACAAATTCAAAAATATGACTAAAACATATTTTTGCCAGTGTTGAAATGTTGTCATGAGTTCTGAAATAGAAGGGTACGAGATTATCTAGAAATATCTGAAGAGGCTCTGCACCTGTTTTGTCGAAGTTCCACTTCCTCCTCTTCCAGAGTATGCGGTCGGTCCAGGCCGGTGTGCGGCACTTCTCACTGGTGTCATAGTCTTCTGAGAAGAGGTCATACTTATAGGTGGGAGCAAAATCTAACTTGCCCTCGATAAAACCACGGAAAACCTGTGGAACACATTTCTGTATCAGTATGTGTGTATGTCTCAATTCCGTGGTACAAACGTTTCTGTTCTGAGGAAATGAAGGTTATTAGTGATGTGAGCATGCAGGTGTACAGGAGGTCATACCAAACCAGCATTTTTCTGGTCAAACAACTGATCCCCAGCTGTCAAGGCATCCCAGTTCTGCTGTTTGATGAGCTCTTTCACTTCCTCATTGGGCAGGCCGATTCGATAGTTGAAGTCTCCGCACCAGAAAACGTAGTCATGCGAGTACAGCAGACGACCCTGGCAAAACGGGACGGATGCGGTTTAGTAATGTTACGGGAAAATGTGCTTTTAAATCACTTGTTGACAGGAAAATCACCATGGGGAAAGTCAGCCTGCGCGTGATCTCATTGTAGTCGTCATTTCTCTCCTTGACCTGTGACTGGCCAGCAGCAAAGTGGGAGCAGACGACGCAGATGCTGGTGGTGTGGAAGAGCATGCGGATGGCCACACCTCCTTTATTCCCTGTAGCCCCGCCCATCCCAGTTTTTACAGTATCCACAGCAACATCCCTGGAAGAAATATTGAATGATGAGGTTATATCTGTTCCTAGAACTGGGATGTTCTCTCATGAGAGTGTATACAGTTCTTACCTGATGTAGGGTGCGTGCTGTGGGCGGATGAAAACAAACAGACAGACTCCCACCAGCTGCTCTGAAGCCAGCAACACATACTTGTGGTCCCGTGATAAGTTTTTTTGTAGCTCAGCTGCCCAGAGTTTCTGGTTCGTAGTGCTAAGACAAAAAAACAACATATTTTTATATTGCAGAAACCACAGAAAGACAAGGCAAAAACATAGTGTGAGTAAGGTGCTGTTTACACGAGAACGCAAACGGCTGTATCCGCTACTTTTCTCTTTCCGTATAGCCCGTTCGTTCACACGAGGCCGTAACGGAAACGCGGAAACGGACACGGCAAATGATAACGGGTCCCAAGGTGGATAGATCTGCAAACGGAACTCTCTGGGGGGCCAAACGGCTCAGTGTGTACGCCCTATACGATAATTTCCTGATAACAATGAAGCCATAGCCCCACCTCTGCTAATCACTGCTGTAGCATGGTCAGTAGCTACTGTCGACCATGCTACAGATGTTAGTGCAAAATCTACAGCTCCTCTACCACAACCATCAGCAACAAGTGGACATCGAGAATTACATGAACTACATGTTGCTAAATCCACCGCGGGGCATAAACAGAAGGGCAACCATGGCAACCATGCTCGGGGGTCTTCTTAGCTGCTTTTGGTGTATTTTGTGGCAGAAGTACAGCGTCACTTACAGGCCCGGCATATGTACTACAGCGTCTCCAGCGCTTTCGAGCGGTCTCGTGTGAACGGAAGACTTTTTTGATATCGTATTCGGTTTGTTTGCGTTTCGTATGCGTGTAAATTAGAGGGACCATTAACCATTAATATGTTCAAATATAAGGATGTTACAAAATCCTTATGAGTAATAATAGCCTTGTCAGCTCAGCTTAATGATCATAATTCCAGACCTGAATAAATCATGGCCACATTTGAACTCCCATATCCTTTTGAATGCAAGTCATGCATTTCATTTATAATTTTTTGAGTAAAAACAGCATTAGTGTTATGAATACTAGCCAAAAAGGAGACAGGTCAGTTATCTGAGGCTACATCATTGCATACATACCTCGCACTGACAATGTTTCCAGCATTCAGTTCAACCATTTCCTCAAAGCCAATGGCAAAGATATCTGGGGGGTTGGCTTTGCTGTCTGTAAAGAGAAGAAACACAAAATGTTCAACATCCTGTCTGGTAAAGAAAATGATGATCATATATAATTGTATGAAGATTTTGTGAACAATATAGTGCTTTAATCAAAAATAGAATCATACCTATTGTTCACAAGCAAATGCAAATACTGAAGTAAATATACTGTATAAATAGAGATATATCTTAATCAGTCTCTTCAAGGAGTCAGTTTCCTGAGACCACATAATAAACAAGATACTGTATAACATTTTAGGTATTTAGCAAACAGATAAGAGAGTGGTATCATTCTTCTAATCAAAATCCTTTCAAGAATGCAAATACTAGTATTACCCAAAATGTCAAGCTATTTCTTACACCTAATAAATGTATGTATAAATGTATAAAAGAGAAACCCTATCAAACATCATTTCCAGACATTCCTCCCCAGTGAGTGTGTTTTATTAAACACAGACATACCCTGGAAATCAGGATGGCCTGCCTTCTTTGGAGCATCCAACAGCCAGTCGTTGAGCGTCTGGTTTCGGAAAGCAATGCTGCGAAACTGTTTACCCCCGTTAACATTCCAGGTGCCGACACACACGCGGATCTGCTTGGGCTTCGTGTATTTATGGTAGTTCTGACACATTCCCAGCAGTACTCTTGGAGAGGCTTTAGAGGGGAGGAGAGCAGGATTAGAGTGTAAAATGTTTGAGTGTTTGGCATGCAGGAAGGGTGGCACACAGGGAAACAAAACAATAACAGGAAGAAAACAATCAATGGGAGAACATGAAAATACAACAGAGGAACACTGAAGCAATGTTCTAAAACATGGGGGATGGGAACATCCAAATAATCAACGTTGGTAATGGTTCCCTTGTTTCAAAATCTGTACACTAAATAATGTGGAAATGTCCTTGCAAAATTCAGCATCCTCTTACTTTTAAACACCATTTCAAAAGCCTGGTTGTTTCTTGTTTGCATCAGACCGAGGGTAACCGCTACCAACATTGGGTTTTACATAAAAGAACAATAATGAACACAAATGATAGGACGACTGTGATGAGATGAAAACATCCATCCACTGGGGGCAGTCTGCCAGTTACTATACCTGATTGCAAGATGGGCTCAGTGACTAAGATTGTGAGCAATGAGGAGAGAAGGGAGAGAAGGGCGGGTTAACCGGTGCTTTAACGGATCGTTCTAGCAGTCGGTCAGCTTTAATCTAACTGGGACAGATAGCCGACACATGGAGATTACACTCGACGCAGCGGACACAAACCCTGCTATTAGTAAGCTTCTGGCTAACAGGGATACAACAGAGACAGGTCAAAACTCGTCAAAATAGGCAAACAATTCCTCCCTGAGAATTAGAGAATATGGAAGCAGCATTAGTTATTTCAGGGTGTATGCAGGAATCCTGAAGTCACATGTAAGACCTTTTAAAACCTTTTTTAAGACCCTTCCCTACATTTTAAGACCTCATCGCCACTTGGAGTTTTAACCGGTTACATTGGCGACACACTTTACCTCACATTGACTATAGTATATACAGTATTGATTGTCCTTCCTCCTTATCTTCCAACCATTTGGACGCAGACTTGCATTTCCCCATAACGATGTTGTTTAACAACCGGCGTAAACGGACCTTCGCGCTATCAAGTAGTGAGCGTGCGATGTCCTGTTCAGATGATGTCAAACCCAACGGGGTGCCATAAATAAACGACACAGAATCACACTACACACCTACGCAGTGATTATATTCAGGCAGACTGTAGAGTACAACCTCTTTGGACACTTTATATACTTATTGAAAACAAGCTACACAATGTAATACCTTGGAAAATGCCGTTTAATACTTTTTAATAGCCTTCATTTTTGCTAAATTGACTTTTTAAGACCCCGCGGACACCCTGTGTTTATATGTACATTTTAGTGATAAAAATACATCCTATGTTGTGAAAGAGTTACCATAAAGACTGGAAGTGGTGAGCAAGGCTCGAGCTTTGTCCGCCAGATCGCTGTTGAGTGTGGAGCCCAGCCTCAGGATGTCTATGGCCTCCTGCTTAGAGCTGTCGAAGAAGTTGTTCTGGATGGTCCTCGTCACAGAACGAGCGCCATCTTTTAGCTTTCCAACCTACGAACAGACACACACAAAAAACACCCAGATTATTAGCTCTACTCTTACTCGGTGTGAGAAATAGTCCGTAGTTCACACACCAACCACGGAAGAGAAAAAAAGCAGGAACACATCAGAGAGATCCGAGTAATATAGATTTATGAACTGATCAGGAAGGATCAAAACTTCACAGGAAGGTTTTTCTGATTGATGTGGTTTGATTTAATGCCACATGGTGATCAGTTTAATTGGTTTGTCCTAGTTCATCCAATAGAAACAGATAATGTAGGCAACAGGAAACGATGCTGCAGTAAGATCACTCAACACGTGAGGGCACCATATCAATTTCCTTTGTTTTCTTTTTAACTTGATTTCTGTGGATCAGTAGAGGTCTCCGTGGAGATTTCAAAGTTGCCAGGTCAAGACAGTATACTTAATCAAGTTTTAAAAAAATAACCCCACCTATCCCATCCTCCATCATCATATAACCCACAGACACTGAAATCAATAATGCACCAGAAATAGACCGACGGTTAAAATACAACATGGACTGGCTTGTTAACTTACCACAGAGGTAGAGAGGTCCAGAGGAGAGCAGAAAGAGACGGCACACAAGAGTTAAGAAACTGAAGCACACAGTTCTACACACAGAGGATCAACGCCGTCACTGCATGCACCGTAGCACACTAGACATTATTTAAAGTGCTATTTATGGTTTAAGATCAAAGTTAGAAGGTAACCCCCGTTGTTCGGTCAATTTGAAGAGAATTCCACTTTACTGCTCAGAGCCATTTCTTGTGATCTTCTCTCAAGCTACAACGTTAGCTACATTAGCAGACCATAACTAGACTATCTATTTAGCAAATAATTGTCATTCAGTGCTTTATCAACAACTGAAAGGACGTTGTTACTAGGGATGCAGCGATACCAAAAACTCACGGTACGATAATATAGCGATAAAAAGTCCACGGTACGATATTTATCGCGATATTGAAAAATAAAGAAAAAAATTAGATTTTTTTTTCTACTTGATTTTTTTTCTCTCTTTATTAAATAATAAATCTGATTTGTACAGCATTTTAGTAGGATAGTAGTATTTTAAAGTGTCAACAATATAATAATCAGACCCTGCAATAGAATAAATCTGTGCATTGTCTCTCCACCACTTCAAAAACAATACAGTGTTTGCCAAGAAGGTGAGGCTTATTGACAGGGCGAGATATAAATATACTGTTGGTACTTGTCAATGTCTCTAGGTATGTACATGTAGCCCTGTAAATACGATGTCCTTTTGTGTTATCTGTTGTTTTATGTTCATGTTGTAACCTACTTACTGCCATGTTGGACAGGTCTCCATTGAAAAAGAGATCGATGAACTCAATGGGACCATCTGGTTGAATAAAGATTTTAAAAAAATAAATAATTAAAAAAACTACGGTAGATTTTGTCAGTCTCACGACGGTATTGAGACATTTATTTACCGCGATATCGTGATATTTGATATATCGTTACATCCCTAGTTGTTACTGCTGGCTGAGGCTATAAATGACTGAACTTGTATATTTATGGCTATTAGGCGTGTCCATATTGTGTACCTTGGCCTTGCCATCCAGAGCACCGGTGCCCGCGTAGATCTTACTGACGGAGTCGCCGTTTGCAGACCACATGGTCCTGAAAACCTCCTGGAACCTGGCCACCAGCTGGGGTTTCTCTGTCAGCCCCATTTCCTCCAGCTGCTTTGGTAGCATCTGGGGAGGTGAGGAACAGGAAGTAATAACTATAAGCATGAACTCAGAAATATATGGATGTGACAGGAATGCTCTTTTATAACAAAACAAAAGTCTCACCTCAAGGGCAAAGAAAGCCTGAACACTGTTGGTTCTGTCCAGACAGTCCAGGCAGTTTGTCCTTAGGGTCCCACCTTGAGTTCTACAAAGACATGTTCAAATGTTAAGAATCCAAAACTCCCTTATACTTCATGATACTTGTTTGTATTTATTTTCACCTTGCAATGCCCGTCTCTGCAGAGTAGTAGAAGAAGCCACACTCCTCTATGAACTTGCTGAGGTAGGGTTTCAGGACACTGTGCAGTTTGTCGGCCTTTCCCCCCTTCACATTTTGATGGTAGTCGAAGTTCACCATTTTCACCGCTGTTACATGCTCTGATGCCTTCAGGTGACTCTGAGCGTGACAGAGAGAGGAGGAGGATTATCCACTGACATTCTAACTGAATGCGAAACTGTTGTGCGTGCAAGGCCTGTCCCAGCACGGACATGCATATTTTAGACGTTTCTTTTTCTCCAACACAAAAGACGGACATTCAAAGAACTATGACTCAAGTTTGCCATATATAAACAATATGTGAGGCATTTTTTAAAGTGCTTCCCACAGCTTAAGAAACGTGATATGTTTTCGTATACAAAGTGAAAATTAAGTTTTGTTCTGCACACTAGAGGAAACAAAAATATTCCACTATGGCAAACCAGAACATTTCTTTAATAGTAATGAAAATATTTAGTTTTTTAAGACACATTTAGTTTCCTCTGTGGATTAGATTAAGGTTGGACTAATTCTGTAATGTTTGAAGCATCAGGAAGTACACGTCAGTGTCAAAGGACGAAAAATAGCTTCCCTCACCTGAAAAGCTTTGCTGAGCATGTGTTCCCCTTCCTTACTCCCAAGCAGGTTGATGATCACCTGTTTGCCATACAACCTTCGCAGTGTGGTGAAGTGTCTGGACAAAACACAATACAATCACATAATAGGCATTGTTAAGGTAAAGACAACATCAGACTAATAGTACACCTATTGCAGCATTTATCATAACACGTCAAAGTCTCCATGCTTGGTATCAATGGTATATAGATAGATAAAAATAATAAATAGCGCATCTCAACACCTGCTGGGCTACTGTACAGGCATGGTGCCGTTAAGACATGTTGTGTTTTCAAACTGGTTTGTATGGTAAAGGAATGCAAATGACTTTTAATAAGATATGAAGACACATTAGAAATGCCAAGGATACAAGGATTCACGCTTCACTTTTGGAGTCAACAGTGAGTTATTAATGTGGGAATACAATTACACGTATGAGTGGAATGAGTGCACACAACAGTTTATTAGGGGGGGAAATAGTTTTGCAAAGTAGAAGAGACTAGTGGAAGGAACAGTGTCCAAAAGAGGCATTTCAATAACCACAGGCCTCACCATCAAGTGTTAAGAATATTGCAGACATGGATTAAACATCAGTAGCATCCAGCAGCAAGAACATCAGACACACAGTGTTTCTAAAAATATGTTCTTGTTGGCCTTGTACTTTAATAGGCATTTTCAAGATAGACATATACTGTAAGGCAGCCACTGCAAACAAGATACAACTAGATATAGCAACCGATGAGTCATGAGTACGGATCTGGACAGATATTGAGAAAGACTGGCTGCAAGGATGAAGCCAGGCACGGGACAATCAAGGAGTGCCACGGTGATTAGAGAGATCATCCTCTAGCTAGAGAGCCTGAGTTTAGCCCAGTGACTGACATCCCATCTGGCTTCATCAAACTAACCAACCTAAAGGGAGCTGCCATGTTGGTAACCGTGCATCTGCGATGTGTCTGTAGACAGGGAGAGCAACAACCATTTTACTGACCATCTGGTCTCCAATGAACTTCCAGTTAAGACAAGATGAGTAATCAAAGACTCATGTGGTAGCATAGCTCTTTGTCCTACATTCTAAGTTGAGCTTGGAAGCATAAGAAATATGCAAAGAAACTGTCTGTATATTAAATGCAGAGGGCGACAGCTGATCAAGGGCTACCAATTTGTCCCTTCTGTTCTCTGCAATCAACCGACCTCTGAGGACACACTTCAACGAACATCTACTCCTTTAGGAGCCTGAAGAGCCTGTCTCTGTTCTGCCTGGGCACTGCGGCAGGAGATGTGGTGTTATGGTGTCTCCTCTGCCCCTTAGAGGAATAGAAATCACACACAAACACACTACACAGAACATTTTAATTACCTTTCGAATGCGGGCGCATTTGCCTCAAATCCTCTAGACAGCTTGACACGATGAGAGCCGACCTGCAGGTCAGAGACAGCAAGACAAGAAAGACACAAGTCACAGTGTCCTTTTTTATTTAATACACATTTTTTTTTAAAAAGGGACGCTGCAGAAACACACACATGCTGCAGATAACCAGAAATCCTGGTGGTGGAAACCGAAGTTGGGATATACATTTTGAATACAACATTTGACCAACGTAGTGAAAAAGAAAAAAAAGAGTGTCGACCAACGGCAGCAACACGGGGTCAGCAGAGGGAGATGTGCTCTTTCAGAGACTCTGAGCAGCAAAGAAATCCTGTTGCCTGTCACCTTTTGGATCTTTTTTGTTTTGCTTTTTCGCTCACTCATTTTAGAGAAACACCAAAGAGCCTTACAGAGAAGTAAAGGCAGACACGAACACACCATGACAGGTTGAGCATGACACAGAGGATTTTAAAAGGAAATGTACTCTCTGCACGGCAGGTCCCTACTTGTCCCCTACCCATCTCTGCCTTTGCATCACCATTCTCAAATTTGTATCTTGCTTCTCTTCCTGTCTCTAATTGCTTGTCATCAACTCAATAAAATAAAATTGAATCAGCCTCCAATTAGGGATCTTCCTCTTCCTATTTGTCACTCAATTCAGGTCCCAAGCAAAATACATCCATTCTGCGTTCAAACCAGTCAATGATTGTCACTGCTGCGTGGTCTCCGGGGACATTAGGGGCCAGCATTTCTGCATGTGTCCATTTTGGCTAGGCTTGTGTTTGCCAGTGCTAGACCTTTTGCTCCATGCTGCTGCCATTTTGTCACAACTTCCTTTCAATGCTGTTGTGCAAGCCTACTATGCATATTTAATAACTTCCTGAGATAACATCTGAAAGGACTCGGGTAACAGTTGTACACCTTAGAACAACACCCATTCACATCCTACTCAAACTCTATAACACCTGGAGTCTAACTGGTCCTCTTTAACTCACACTGATTGTATACTACTAAGATTCATTTCAAAGTCACTTATGTCATGCCACCGACAAGAACATTAATCATGGAATATTCATCAGTTATTTGGACCTATAGTTGGTTGAGACCTTTGAGTGCAGTTCTTATAATCTAGTACTTTTTAAGTATAAAACATATTTGCAAATACTGTTGATGCAACATTGTTCACTGATGACTGATTCACCTAATGGTGCTTTCCCGAAAGCAACCATAAACAATGATTAACTGAGATGTTATCATCAACCAGAAGTCTAACTACTAATCAGCTAAGAGGGCGCAGCTCTACCACTTTACTGGTTTACATCTTTCTCTGCCGGGCTTTATGACACTTCACTATTAGTTCTAATGTAAACTAAAGGTTTTATTGTTCAAAAAAAGAACGACTGATCTTCATACAAAACTACCCAGGGAAAGAATGACAGAGTATGGGGAGTGGGGAGAAAGTAAGCCGACAAAGACACGATCTGTCGAGGAGACTATGAGCTTAAATGGTGCTTTACAAGCAGGAGGACTGTTCCGTCTGAAAACAACCCCGAGCCCACAACCCTGAGTTTAAAGAAACCGTAGACCAGGGCTATTCAATTAGCGGCCCCCGGGTTCTGAACTTGCCATTTAGATCTATAATTAGGCCTTGGGGGGGGCTATGTTGTTTGATTGAATTAAACACAATATATGCACTCCACTAGGGCTGCTCAATTCATCGTATTTTAATCGCAATTACGATTATGGCTTGCAACGATTACGAAAACAACGTAATCGAAATAAAACGATTATTTTTGTATTATTACTTTTTTTTTTTTTTGTTGGTTTTTCAGTTGAATTATACTTTAAGTTCAGGATAATCAACTGTTAAAAACATACTGTTCACATTTTCTCCAACAAATTGATGTTTACAAAGTAAATGGATCATCGTTTTTAATAACCCGTGATATCAATTATTGACCCAAATAGTCGAGATTATGACTTTTGCCATGATCGAGCAGCCCTACACTCCACTATGCTGTTGTAGTATTTACTCTATCTGAAGCTCATAATTATGATTGCTCATATTTCAAGCCATCTTTTTCCCGGCCCCTTGCTTTGGATCATTTTCATCAACCGGCCCCATTCCAAACTAATTGAATAGCCCCGTAGACCTTGCTGAATAGAGATTTCACACTGACTTAGGGAAGTGGGTAGGGGATGTTTTCAGACCAGGCTTTCACCTGATCAAAGAAGTCTAGGAGCTGAGGAAAACAGAAAAGGGCCCTTTACCAACAAACCACTATATCTATCATAAACCTGCCCCACGTTAGATTTAAACCACCACTCTGTGCAATGTCAGGACAAGGGCAGGAGAATCCCACTGGTGTGGTTTAAGGTGGGTGATCTTAGTTCCTGCTGTAGTGTATGGGACCTGGATAGATGTATACAATGGGATTCCCTTGGCTTTCACCCCTGGCTGTTGGCATTGCACAGAGAAAGTCCTATCTGCAGTATGAAAGCGCCAGCACCAGCAAGAGCAAAAAAAAGAAGATATACCAGGTGGGGGTTCTCATCCATTCCATTACGATGCCGATTCTCATTCAGTTGCAACAAAACACCCTTTATGGACTTTTTCTGAACATAGCATGGACAAAATGTGTTAAAACTACCATAAAGATATCTCGGGTAATAACAACATGTTTTATTCTGTCACATTGGCTATATAACATTTTGTATTAATGAAAGTGTGAACAAACTCATGGAGGGTTCATTAGAGTTCAGTAGCAACACTTTGGCACTCACTGACACCGAGCCTTATCTACAACCGCAGCATACAAAATGGGCACAAGTTCAACATAAACACGAGGGGCTGCTGCATGATTTTCATATGATGTCGCTTAATATATGAAAAGCTTTTTTTAGGACAGGTTTAGTTTCCATTACCTGAATTCCTGGCTGTTCCCAGAAAAGAGGAATGGACCCACGGATCTGTATGAAGGATGATACTTTGTCATCCAGGAAAATAACCTGTTCAAAAGAAGAGGATCATTTGGTTAGGTTCATTTGCAATGTGGCAAAGCACAGATGTCCATACAACTCTAATTGTTTTGACTATAGACAATGTCAGCCTGTGTGTCTGTGGTCACTTTTTTTGACGAGACAAAAAAGGAAATGTGAAGGAGAAATCATTTCACGTAGAGTGGATGCATGTTGTTGGTGATAAGCTGATATTTTCAAGGAAGAAATCACTAATCACCATGGGTCAAAGCTTTCAAGTGGTTGGCAAAAATAACCAGCACACCTAGTAGGCTGAAGACTTTTCTTTTTGTGGCTGCTTTTAATTGAACTATTCATATCTTAAGACTGCACTGTATATTTTATCCATGTATTTTTATTTTATTAGCTTTTCTTTTTAATGACTGATTTTAAATACCATTTTCTTAATGTCTTTCATTTTTTGTAAAGCACTTTGAATTGCCTTGTGTTGAAAAGTGCTATATAAATAAACTTGCCTTGCCTAGTAATACAGTATATTCTAACATTAAAAAAAACTGTAAACCCAATACACAAATGAAGCTCTACATTTTAAATTTCTATTCAGACTGAAAGACTTTGAAGGATCTGTTTGGTGGTTTTCGGGGTAGCAAATATTGGTGAAATTGTGCTACAGTTTATTATAATGTTAGTAGTTCCAGTTATTCTGTCCCACTGATAGCTTTGTGTTTGTGTTCTGAAACAGGAAGCATAAAAAACAGTGTGTTAAAAAAAAGTGAGTAATTTCAAAAAATGCAGAGCTGAAAAGTAAGTTTGTTTATTAAAATATAGATGAGTCAACAAACATTATGCTGAGCCAGCAATTAAAGCTAAATACTGACTGAAATGAAGTTTGCTCAATAAGGAAGTTGAACTTCTGCAATGTGAAGAGCTTCAGACGGGAGCTTTACCATTAAATCAGTTTGCTGCCTTTTCATTATCATAATGGTTTTCCTCTTATGTTTGTAGGTTAACCGTGCACCTATAATTATTATTGTTGAACAATTTCCTTCCCCAGTGACAACACAATGTGCAATAGAGTTTCGGTATGAAGCTGCACCAGGTTTTCTCCTTAACAGTCAATAGATAACCAGTGTTTAAACAGACTGCGTTAACAAAAGGTCATGTGACCATTCACAGGGTATATAGAAACGGATGCAGAAAGAATCAAAGGTCTGAGTCACCTGTTCCGTCTCCACAAAGTTGGCCACCTGTCCGTCGTCATTGGCTCCTCGGACGTTGAATCTGGTGCCCGCTCGCTCTGAGCTGAGGCGGGAGAAGATGCACGCCTTGGCCTGTTTGTGCCCTGCGTAGATGGTCCTGATCTCCACACCGCCACACATCAGCCTCAACAGCCAGTCATCGCAGTTTACTCCGTAGTGTTTCAGGTGCAGGTGCAGAGATTGGTTCCTATGGATCCATCAAGATAACACAACAGTTAACACACAAACCAATTCAGTGTGAACAGTGAACCTTCCCACGTTAGTTGCAAATCACACAGCCCCAATATCACACATTCAGAGGAAACAATTTCACCAGAAAGACTGCAGATTGCAGAAAGCATACTTAGTTCACTTCATACAGTATAATATTCCAGAGAGTGTTGGAGCCAAATACCTGACTCTCATTATAACCTTTGAATAGTAGAAATGTCATGCTCTTACCAAAAGAAGCGGTTATCTGTTGTGTCCTCTAGGATCCTGCGATGTGCACTTAGACTCAGGTCCATGCTAACTCCAGAGGCAGACCAGGCAAAGTAGAAGTGTCCTGAGTTCAGGACCTTTCGCACTTCAGCAATCCGGTCCTCATCCGCTGGATCATTCTTCAGCGATATAAAGTCTGTCTGTGTGACCCTGAAAACCTCAGAATCCTGCACCTTCCCCACAGAGCTGCATCCTGTCACAACCACCAGACTGTGGAGCATGGAGTCACCTGCACACGGAAGGAGTAAGAAAAAGAGACATGAGAGTGAAGCAAAAGCAAGCAGTAAGTAGATGGATATGATTCCGTGCATTCAGGAATAATACATTATAGACATTAAGAGACTGGACAAGAAAAGGTTTAAGTACACTTTGGTGTCAATCCTCGAACAAGGAAGTCACCAGCCAGTCAAATCTCAGCCATCTATCATCTTTTGTGTGGCTTTTTCCTTGTTGTGATAACAACAGCCTTCAAGGTCATGCAAAGGGCAAAAGAAAGCAGCTTAAAAGGAGGCAGCAACATGACTACAAACCAGAGGGGCGTTCACAGTCACACACGAACCTGGGGGTCACCAGAAATGTCTGCAGCAAGGATGCATGCGCAGAGAAGATGCGTCTGTGGCTTACCCAGGTTTAGGCGGAGGACGCCCAGGATGCCATAGGCATCAACAATCTTGGCGTATGTGTTTTTAATGGCATCCTTCTCTGCTGCAGCTAGAAGAAAAACAGGCAATACAATGTGAAGCAAGTATTGGTAGTGATCTCATTTTCATTTGTAAGTAAATGTAGCCTTTGACTTAATCATTGTACAATATCATGTCAACCACTTGGTAGTTAAAGTCTCTAACAGCTGTGTTTCATCTCAAGAGTTTTGAGTATATACATTATCTCCCATTACACAGCATTCAAACAGGATGTCTTACAAAGAACAGCAACGGCCCCCGATTCGAACATGAGGCATTCTTCTTTGCCTCTAGTTTCCACTATAACACTGTAGGGGGGTGGGTCCAGTTTGTGGTAAATGCGATATCCTTTGCTGAAGGCCATTGTTGATCCAAGATGAAAACACTTATTTTATGACCTGGAAACCAAAAAAAAGGATAAAACATATCATATCAGAGACATTACCAAGAAACACAGCATCTGTCATTCAATAGCAACTGGAGCGTAAGATGGGCTATCGATTTTTGATGGAGAGGGGAGACTGATGATGTGACCATAGACCTTTTGCTTTTTGGGAAAAAAATCGAATCATGATCATTTTGATAGCGTTTTCCTAAGCTAACGTTGGGATTTAAGCAAGTATTAAGGCGTTTCAACGTCAAAATACCAATACATGTACATCTCTTTGACTGCAGGTTATACATGTGTTGTATTAATGAATGAAAGTATGCCCAACACACAACATACATCTAACGTATGATTAGGCAATGGCATTGCACATTGCCTGATTCAGAACTGCCATTACATAATCAGAAGCCTAACGTACAATCAAATATCGCCAAAGCCCAAACATATGACTAACTAATCTTTTTAAATGAATTTCGAGAGTAGCTGGAGATTATGATCAGCACTAACACTGTGAACGTTAGGCCGGTGGACTGAAACATCATCCATCCCGACACGGACAGTCACGACTTTACAAAGCAAATGCAGCAGGTTAAGCTAACGCTAACGTTTACCCTCCAGCTAGCTTTAACACTGACGCGCGAAACCAATTAAGAAAGCGAGATGGATAAACCGAGAGAGCTGTCTTTTACATACCAACCGCTAGCTGGTAACGTTAGCTAAGTTAGCTACATTAATCACAGGGGTTGCTATGATTCGCTAGCTGACGATGTTAAAGATGGTACTACCTGTACGTTCGGGAGGATAGGCTGACATTTACTCACACACACATATGAGCGACTCCGTGATTTAAGTATGCCTGTGTATATATTTTAATTTCGGTTTTTTTATTTTACAATTCTGCGTTGGATTTAAATAACATAGGGAAGAGGCTGAGGATTTGGTCTTACCGTCTACCCCCGCCGGGTTGTTATTACGCTGTCACAACAGAATCCTTCCCGGTGTCTTGGCGAAAATGGTACATTCCGACGCAAAGCACGCCTACCTCACGTTACCGTAATACCAAGTGAAACTGTACCGTAAAAAAGTCGAAGGGCGCATTTAAGTCAATTAAAATGTTTCCAAGTTGAATCAACTGAAAGTTCCTTAGGGTTATTTAAATACATGTTAGAAATGGTTAATATTGAATACAATGCCCGTTCAGGAAGTCGGAAATGTTCCTGCCCGGTTTGGCTCACGGCTGACAGGTTTACCGATCGACTGAACGCAGTCCCGAACGAGTACTGTCCAATCATATGTGGTGAGGGGCGGGATTTGGGCGTTTCATAACAACGCCGTACTCTTCTGTATAAAACAAGAGCTCTGACTGACCTCGTAAACAGAATGTTTTGCAAGAGTTAATTGATAGATTAAAATATAAACCAGGCGCCTATCCAAAAGGTGAGATTTAAACTGCTTCTTCTTGTCATCATGTTATACGCAAATAAATTAAAGGCTAAGCTGTTGTTGTCTTCTATTGTGTGTTGACCTAGCACTGCACATTTCGCTGTTTCACGGGAACAAACTGTGCAATACAGGGTTATCTTCCAATATTCTAGTAATGTAATGATTCAAACGTTCAGATAATGTTGTGTTGATACATGTAGAGAAAACGTTCGTATCGATAGTTATAAAAAGGCAAACATAGAATAACAAATATAACATGTAGGCTACTACACTACTTCAAGTTCCACGTAGTCTTATGACTTGAATCCATTAGTTGTACTATTTTAAGAGGACTTAACTCATGTGTTTGTAAAGCACACTGTACTTTAATATAAAAATGACAACATAATAACAAATCAATATGTTTTTAGCTGTTGTCATTTATACTTTAGAACTGTTTTAGAAATATGGTCATCATGGTCATTCACATGATATCTGCTTAGACATGCATAGTCAACCAGTATGTGTTACCTTATTATCTGTGTTTATATCTCTAAATGTGTTCTCTTGATTTATTTCCAGGGAATATTGGTGCTCCTCAAAATGAAGGGTCTTTTCCTGGTGGAGCCTATTGTTGCACTGTACGCTTTCTCCAGTTTTCTCATCTATCCTCTTGTGCAGCAATATGTTTACCGGAGGCTCTGGCAGGAGCTGACAAACACCACCTATCCCGTCTCTGCCAATGCCTCCAGATGTGCAGAAAACAGCAGCGCCGGCAGCAACCATTCCAGCTTTCATGAGGTCAGTAACACACTAATAACTGGACGTAACACAGGTGCATGCAACTCAAGATAGAAATGACATTCTCAATTATAAATACAGTTTTTTCTTTCGTTCCACTTAAGAAACACTAAAAAAGAATCCACTTATATTAACATTCCCAGCATCCACCTATATTACATTTTCAGTGTAACAAGTACTGGATGTTGCATTTATGTATACACAACCTTTACCTGTGTTTTCCACCTCCTACATTGTAAGGCATGTGACGCTTACTCAAACATTGTTGTGTAAGGGTTTCTGCATATTGATGAAAGAAATGTCTTGCTTACAAAAAACAAGTCAGGCTTCATAAAGTTATCACTTTCATAAAGTTATCCATAGTTGCAATAGTCAATTCTTCCAAAAGCTGCCGTTCTTATCCCTTTCTGTGTTGGACCCTTACTGTCATGACACTGCATAGCTTTTCCTATAAACCTTTCAGATCTTGCAACACAATTCAGGTAAAAACAACTGAGTCAGCTACTGTGCCATAAAGTGATATTACATGGAAACCTGTGACTAAAGTGACAATCCATTTGCAGCAAAGATATACTGCAAAAGTACTCGAAAAAAGGATTAGTGATGGTGTATTTATAAAGTAAGAATTAAACATACAAGAGAAGTTAGAGCGAACACTGTTCTGGAAAAGCCTGTTTGTATTTTTTGAAAAGCCCTTCCTGCACCTGTTGCACTGTAGATAGCTTTGTTCCTTCATAAGAAAACCTCACGTGATGCTGAAATCAGTCTGTGTTGGTTTCATGACATTTCATTGTCACTTACTGTCATCAAATTGAAATGCACACAGTTCAGACTCAGCCCATACATTTCGGACATAACCACGCTCTCTCTTTTCTGTGTTTTCAGGAGGTACAGCGGCAGGCATCTCTCTTCTCCCTCTACACAAATCTCTTCTCTGCAGTCCCCTCCTTGGTGGTCACCCTCATGCTTGTGGCCTACAGCGACCGGGGAGGACGCAAGATCACAATCATCACGCCTTTGATTGGCACGTTGCTCTACACCTTGTCCTTCCTGGCTGTATCCTACTTCGAGCTCAACATTTACTTAATCATTGGCTCATCGATTCTCAGCTCTCTGTTTGGCGGCTTGGGCACTTTTCTGGGGGGCTGTTTCGCCTACATAGCGGACTTGTGTGAGGATGGTAGTCGCAAAACCCTGCGCATGGCTGGAGTGGACATGATGATTGGCCTGTTGTCGGGGGTGGCCTCGATATCAACAGGCTACTTTCTGAAAGCTGCAGGCTTTAATTGGCCATTCCTAACCTCTGCGTTGGTTCAGTGTGTTGTCCTACTCTATGCCATTTTCATTCTTGAAGAGACTGTGAGAAAGGCTCCCACTGATGCCATTCTCCTAGATGGGTCTCCTCAGCGCTCCGCGGTGAAACAGCTGATCTACGGTATCTACTACATGTTTGCAGGGGCCAGCCGCAGGAGTAGAACTCTCTTGGTCCTCCTGATGCTCATTTTCACCAGCTTCTCCTTCGCCTATGTGGGTGGTCTCTCCTTGATGACACTATATGAGCTGAATCAGCCACTGTGCTGGACAGAGATTATGATTGGCTACGGCTCAGCTGTGTCCATGTCTGTATTCCTGACCAGTTTTTTGGGAGTGTATGTGTTCACGTACTGTGGAGTGCCACAACTGGTCATCATCCTGATGGGGATCCTGTCTGTCGAATCAGGCATGGTCCTGTTGGCCTTTACCAAGACCACCTTCATGATGTATATAGGTGAGACGAAATTCTGTAGCAACTATTCTGCGGAAACCAATAATGTGTAATCGTTTTTAATGTGCTGTTTAGTTTGAAAAAACGTCACCAAAGCCTTGACTGTCAGCTGTTTACAAGGTTTAAAACCTTCACCTTGTTTAGCTTTTGCATGTAAAAATGTGCATTGACATTACAGTCAACAGAATCTGCCTTTCACACCAGCTTTACAAATCTTTAACCACAGTGAAATATGAATTGACCTTAATTAGTGATGTTTGTATTTTAGCATTTGATGTGGTTAATGTAAAGTCTCTGCATTATGATGTTTAACCGAGAGTATTTTTCTTATTTTTCTTTCACAGTGTGGGTGCCAATGTTTCTGTCTATCATGCCTTTCCCTGTTATTCGTTCCATGTTATCCAAGATCATCTCAAAGTCTGAGCAAGGTGAGTAGAATCAGTGCTTTTGCAAGAGCCACAGAAGCGTGCCTGAGTGTTTGTTTGTAGAGTCAGAGTCCATTTTGAAGTTGCTTGTCCAAGCAACTTCAAAATGCACTCCAAAACATAAACTTTCTGTTCCTAAAGGCAAACAGAATTTTGGAGCTAAAGTGTGATTTCATAAATGTCTTGTTTTTTGTCACCTTATCTGCAGGAACCCTGTTTGCCTGTCTTTCCTTCCTGGAGAGTTTAACTAACAATATATCGGGCGCAGTCTTCAACAGCATCTATGCTGCTACGGTGGCATGGTACCCTGGCTTCGTCTTCATGTTGGCTGCAGTGCTCTGTGCTATCCCTCTGTTTTTTTTAGGGTAAGTATATATTGTCAAATTAAACAAAACCACATTAAATACCCTACTTTTGCTAGTTTTACTACAAAGAGCAAATGTTTCATGATGAAGCATACAACCATACTTCAAAATGGTTGTCAGAGAGCATTCTACCCAACATAATAACAGAGCAGTACACTTTATGCTGTGCATAGAGCATTAGAGCTGTACTATGCGTGGATTGAGTTACATTACAAATGACCTATTTTGTGCTGAGTCACTCACTGCCTGTTTTGCTTGACTAAAAAAAAGAGAAATGCCATCCCTGATTTAGGCATCCGCAAAGAAATTGGTTCCTCATTCTTGCAACATTCAACTTCCCTTATTGAACTGTTTCCCTCTTCGCATAGTAATATAGATATCTGAGATTCATGCTGTCTTATCATATACAAATCAAGTTCTTAAAGATCTGTGGTACCCTGAGTTCTTACATTTGTTTTGTGACACTGAGTTGGCATAATAGTGCTGCTGCTGCTGCTGCTGCTGAGTCAGTTTAGGAGCGTGAAACATAAAACTCCTCGAGTGCTCTGTCTGTCACGTGCACTGTTTTTTCTGTTACATGCTCAGTAGTTATAGAATAACACAGCCACTGGTTCAGCAATCTCAGACTTACAGCCAAGGACAACATGGGCTTCACACCCTGACTTTGGCAGGTGAAAACAATTGTTGAAAGTGTCTCTAACTCAGGCAAGTGGATGCGGATTTACAGAGAGAAGCTACGTTGAGAAGAAAGTGTAGTTTTAATTCGTAGTAAGTTGATGAATCCCATGCTTTTCTGCCTCTAATCATGCTTTTTTCCCCTGTGTTTCAGAGTGGTTGCAATAATAGGAGTGAATGTTGCCGAAGAGGTCTCAAAGCCAGAGCCTGTCTACACAGAGGAGGAGGAGGAGGGTCTTTCTGAAGATCACAACGACAGGACTGCTATTCTTAACTGAGCCATATCCGCCAAAACCTCATAAGCACTTTTTACTCGAGTCATCGACTTCAGTGTTTTACCTCAAGGACTGTTGATCTCAGTTTTAATGGACAATGCAGGGTACATATTATTCTTATTTTGTTTGTATTGCTGTGGTTGATTGTGCTATTGAAGTTCAATAGTATAGGAAAATACAGTAGGTAGTTGTATGCAAACAGGTTCTACCAGAAAATCATATTTTTAAAATATGAAATATTAACATTTTGAATTGGATCCAAATTGTAGCATACAGTAGGATATAAAACATGGATGTTAAAGGTGGGGTAGGTAAGTTTGAGAAACCGGCTCGAGTGCGCTAGAACTCACAATATCACAATATGCCATCAGATCAGCTGCTGCTTTGGATATCTGTACAGAAAGGTTGGGTTAGTGCAGTTTGTGTTGAAAAAAGTAGAGGGGAAGAGGATACAAATACATTTTGAATTCAGTTATTCAATTTGAATTTAAACCACTGATTTAAACACTTAAAGGTGGGGTAGGTAAGTTTGAGAAACCGGCTCGAGATCGCTAAAATTTGAAAATACACAACCGGAGAAAATCTGCCACTTCCTTATAGAGCCCCTCCTCCAACACACACGAACGCGCACATGACCAATGAGGGCACGAGATAAGTTTGTGCCCCGATGGAAGGCTGACAGGCAGGTAGGCCATCCAATCAAACAAAAAGTGTATCTCGAGCCGGTTTCTGAAACTTACCTACCCCACCTTTAAGTGCCATGCATCTAAAAGCTCAAAATGGCCTGACTGTGACACTGCTAATGCTTTCAAAATGTGTGTGTTTTGATACAGTTTAGCATTGTGATATGATTTGCAATTTAAAAGTTTCAGTTACGTGAAGTGATTCAGATCTGTAACACCTTTTGTCTTAAAGTCTCTCCTCCATTGGCTGTTATAGTGCAATGTTAGTAAATGCCCTTACAAAGAGCTCCACTGTCCCTGTTCCTTAAAGGTAATTCAATGCAAGACACTAATTACAATGTAATACAATATAATACAATATCACAGAAATCTAGATTAGTATATAATGTTATGTAAACCAATGTTTTAGTATACATGTGAATGTATAAACAATCTCAAGCAACCCCCAAAAGGAGGAAGGGGGGTTAATGGGGAACTGTTCTTTTTAAGAAATGAATGGTCTCTATTCAAAACTTGATTATTCACGAACAATCAAATTCCTCATAATAGGAAATCACAATATTTAAAAAAGGAATCATTGGGTTTACTTAGCCAGGATGAAGGATATAATTAAATATAACATGGAAAATGGTGCAGGTTTTATCAAATGTGACTGGAATATGTTATTTCTATGTGTCCACCCTGAACTCTGCCTGATTGAGGAAGCTATAACAGGATGGAAATGCAGGAATGGTTTAAGATAGACCGGCCAGCAGGAGGTGTTGTGGTTTTGAATCTCAATTAAAATGGTGTATCATTGAAAATAAAGGGATGTAGTTTGAGTATTTGTATGATTTTGAGTTTATTAAAAAGTGAATAAAGAAAAGAAATAAAGTGTTTTTAAAATTGAGTATCCAATGACTTCCTCTAACACTTTTGGAGATGTATGTGATGTGTCTTCGTCGAGTACTTGCTAAATGTATTAGCAAAGAAAAAAGAATCAATGAGGCAGCCAGCCGTACAAATATGCAGACTTTCTTATCAAAAATAAATACTTTCTTATTTCTTCTTATGTAATGTTTGGATTATAAACACCAATAATACAAATAAAATAAAACCTTTTTAGACAAGAATGAATACAAAAACGGTCCATAATCAAAGACTAATTTCAAAGGCCACCCCAAATATTCACTCAGAGAATATTAGGTCATTCTGATGCAGAGTTGCTCATATATGAGCTATCGCCCCTCTATGTTCATCCGACTATTGTCCATTCTGATGTACAGTTTCAAAATAAAAGATCTTTGAAGTCTCATATATGAGCTATCGTCTCTCTATTTTTAGATAAGAATAAATAAAAAACTGTCCATAATTAAAGACTCATTTCACTTCACCCCAAATATTCATTCTGATGTAGTTTCAAAGTAACATATATTTTAAGTCTCATGAAAGGAAGTCTAAACACGAAGTTAGTCTCATTATCTGCACTTAATTATAGTGAATATTCTAAGCAACTTTTTAAATACAATTATGTTTTAGAGCCAGACACAATTGTTTTTAATATACAGCACAACATGTTCTACCAGAATGGGGATCTGAACCCTCTTCTTACAACAATCTGGTTATGCTCCATACTTTAACCACTAAGCTATACAGCAGTTTAAACAGGCAGGATTGATTTGGAACGACTGGATCACATGACCTTTTTTCTTTTCGTCCCTTGGAGGTGAGGGGTGTCCCCTTTATTTAATAATAATAATAAATTATTTGCATTGTATTTTATTATGTAATTATTTGTTCAGGTCCCTTGGAGGTGTTGCGGGTGTCCCCCTTATTTAATGATAATATTAATAATAAATTATTTGCATTGTATTTTATTATGTAATTATTTGTTCAGGTCCCTTGGAGGTGTTGCGGGTGTCTCCCTCAGGCTGGCCTGTACAGCAATATTATCAAATGTGAAGTGAGTGGAAATCTGTCTTGATTTGAATGTTGTGACTTGTTGATTTTTATCTGAGTACACTATTTGTTCTCCTATTAGGTGTGCATTTTTTATTATAGCTGGCCATACCCTTGAGCCATACACCCAAGTTGATAATTTCTGTAACTTGTACTTTTCTGTTTTTAAAGGAACTTCAACAGATCATATCATATATACAGAATTTACTTAATACAAAACAGCAGACTCAACATCAACATTTAAAGTGAAAATCTAGTATAGTTCAAGACTCATAACCATGCATTCACTCTTCATCCGACTCTTCAAGCAAAGCTTTCTGGGAGCTCGTTTTCGAGGATGTATTTCGCATTCCAATCTCAATGTCTCGTCCCTTTTCTGAGAATCGCCTCACTGTGCTGTTGGGAAAAGAAAAATAAGACGTAACAAACATAGAAATACACATTTGCAGCATATTCAGAGTCAATAATAGTGTTAATATATTAATGTCAACTGTTTTTACAAGCGGTTTCTTCAAAATGTCCGAAATGGACTTGGAAGACCACAACCAAAATCCTCATTTTGACCACTATTGCTGCTGCAGATCCATTTTATATTGTATGTTTGCATCCCCTGTTCTACCAGCGTGTGCACAAGAAAGCACAATCGTGTACAAAGATGGTAATGTGATAAACGGGGCTGTGAACGTAGTAAAGCACAATTAAAAGGAAAAGGACAACCTCATGTGAACAAATCAGGTTTAAAAGCAACTGCTAATCTTGAAGGCCTAAGCATGTTACACACACCTTTTACCCAGTCTTAATGATACAGTGCATTATGGTGAGAAGTTGAATGTTGACTGTAAATAAAACCATGTTGACTCAATGTAAGAACTTCACAGGGTTCAGAGATCAGAAATACATTTAAAAAGTGCTGTTTTCTGATCAAAGACAGAGTTAACAAAGAAATCTCTACTGAAGAAATGGAAAGAGACGATTCTTAAATATGTTGATATACAGTATCAATTCGCATAAAAGCCCCAAACCAGGAGGTTTCCTTGGATTTCAACATGAATAAAATCTTACAGTTTTTTTGTTTTATCAAATCACTGGCAATGGTCTTTATGTGAAAATTAAGCAGCCTTTGCTCCAGGCTAGTGTCACTGAAAACGACTTTAAGAGACTGTTTATAAAAAGGCAACAAGTAAAACCTCCATCTTTAGTTTTGGCTGATTGTCTCTGCATTGACAGGCCGACAAACTCATTACTGCTGCATTTCCATAGTTGTTTAGTTTGCTACCTTTGAAAGTTTCACTTCTAAAACTTGTACAGGTAAAAGCATAATGTGATACTTACAACCAAACGAAAGAAGAGGTGCAAGCGACTAAAAGAAGGTCCACAGCTAAATGCCAGCAGAAGCACATTGTGATGAACATCATGTTGTCGTGCATCTTCAAGTCCCACACCGGCCCCGTCAATGGGTAAAGTACAAACCCAATCTGAAATGACAAATAGTTAGATAAAGTAGCCTATGATGCATAATAAAAACATCAGTTGAATTAATAGGCATTTACAAAAAAAAGACATCGTGTCAGAAAAGAAAACAGTGTGATAGAAGACAAATCTCTTACAATTGAAGCCTCCATAAATAGACCTGGAGAAAACTAATTTGGCTCTGAAAAGTGTACAGAAATGTTTCAAATCTTGTCTCGAATATGAAATACCACAATTTCTTCTATAAAAGTTTTAGTAAATGGGAATGCACAGATTCACCTTTTTCAGTCCTGATACCGATTCATCAGATTATCAATATGAAAGCAGAATGCAATTTATAAACTGTTACTATGTGAAAGAGACTGGGATCCTTCTGTTATGTGTAAGGTTCTCAGACTTGATTTAAACATTTCAAGCTTTGTAAAAAGAAAAGTAAAAAATATACATGTTATCTTTAAACCATTGCCCATGTTCTAGCTATTTGAGACGGTATCAAACTGTTTTCAGTGCATCAATAGAATGAGATTTAAAAAAAACCTGCTTTAGTCTTCCTTGTTTCACTATTAAGTACAGTGTATTGAGTACTTTGTCATTGTGTGGTACCATTTGGTAGTGCCTCTGAAAACCTAAGAAAGGGTAATGGGTATATTCACACTGTGGCCAACACATCACAGCATTATAAGTGTATCATGTCGCTAATCACCTGGTAGAACCATGAGCCCTGCAGGATGAACATGCATGCCCCGAACAGCTCCAAAACAATGTTGTCTTTTATGAACACCTCCACCATGAAGCAGGCCGATCCAATAAAGACAGCAACGAGCAGCAGGGAGTGGATGTGGGCGTCCAGAGGGGGGCGCATGTGCACGTGGTAGTAGAACAGAAACCCTGGATGATATGGGAGTCAAATGTTACTTAAATACAGTACAAGCAAGCGGGAAATTAGTAGGAAAATGTCACACTATAACCTAGCTTACCTTCAACAAAAAGAGCCAATGACAGAGAAAGGCGGTCAACACCAACCGGCACCAGTTTGGATGTAGTGCTGGCGACAATTGCTATTCCAGAGATCCCAAAGAACAGATACATTGTGCCATGCTGCCAGTTCATCAGCTTGACCCATGAGTGGTTCGCTGTGTCGTAGAGGTGAGCATGTGGACCATCCACCACAAACTGTTCAACCATAATACCTGGGACAGGTCAAAGAGACGGGTCAAGAACACGTTTAGATTGT
Source organism: Pseudochaenichthys georgianus (assembly GCF_902827115.2). Classification (NCBI taxonomy): domain Eukaryota; kingdom Metazoa; phylum Chordata; class Actinopteri; order Perciformes; family Channichthyidae; genus Pseudochaenichthys; species Pseudochaenichthys georgianus. The sequence goes on from NC_047516.1 coordinate 21,300,584, forward strand.
TTGAAGTGTACAGATGATTGACGGGAAAACTGACCTACAAATGCACCAACTATTAGACATCCTCCCTCCAAGTAGTGCATCCGTTTACAGAAAGGGGGCATAATCTGTCTTCCTTTGGGCTGACTTGTCCTCCAGTAGTGTTGGAGAATGTATTTCACCGTTAGCCAGAAGCCAAGGAGCAGGAAAAAAGAGCCGGGAATGGCATGTCCTCCAAAGGTGGCCATTGTTAGGCCTGGAAACAGAAGAAAAATACATCTTAGTTATCAATTGGATATATTTGATGAAAACACAATTTATTATTTTAGCTAAAAGCTCTTTTTTCTTTGTACAACCCCAATTTAGAGATTAAAGTCCAAACCTTTGGCATCATTTTATGGTGTTTATACAAGCATTACAGTGGAAAGAGGACGAGGAAGTGCAGCTGATTACATAAGATCACTGCATGGTAGATTGGAAGTACATTTCATTATATATTTGTATAACAGATCAATGAATACAGTGCAAACCATCACTGGTGAATTTCATGTGATATTAATACATTCTAAATCGGCAAAGGTACACTCAGCGTAGCCCAGTAGAATATGCCCTTTGATCCAGAGGAGAGCCGCTCATTTGTCTTGCAAAAAACATATTCAAATATAACGGTGTTTTTTAAATGAAGTTCTTGTCAAAGCGTTTAAGTAACCTTATTTGAATCGAAATTGATCACACTCACTATCACTGTAGTTGATTTAAACAATGTAAAAGCTGAGTGTGCATCTTGACCTGCCCTGTTCGACCAGATGCAAATTCACATGACACATGTCTCCCTTCCTTTTACACTTCCTACATTCTTACAGATGTTTTCTGCACTCAATAAATTGTATGTAAGTGTGAGTGAAAAAAAAAAATTCAAATATTATATCTGTAGTCTTCACTCTATTGTCTTCCACTCATTGATAACAGTCCCTAATTACTAAAAGTAAAAAACATATCCAACAGAATGAACAAACCTTATTTCCTGCCCACAATTCCAGAAAAAGGCTCTGCAAATCTTTGAATCGTGGCAGCTGTTTGATTAGAGTGGGATCACTCTCGTGTAAAGTGTGTGCACCTGTTGTCAGCACTCTAACCTGTGTTGACATCACATAGCCCCACCCCACATTTGCATTAGTTTCTGTCAGCAAGAGACATCCTCCAGGGAAACTGCTGTGACATTCAGACAGAAAAACAAAAGCTAAAGATCATGTTGTAGTTATGAGCTTAGAGGCTTGTGTTCATGTCACCTTAGTTTAGATAAAATATGATGCAGCAAATAAACACAAAATCAAATATGTTAAGAACAAATTGTGTCATTTATTTCTTTAACAGCCTAAAACAGGTATGCCAGAACTAATCCATAGTTTAGTTAATAAATAAGCCCAGCTACAATCTGTGTGCAGATGGAGAAGCAGGGGTGTTGCCTGCTAAAATGTACTTTGCACCCACTCATGACAAAAGTTTATTGCCGTCATTATCTTGTTAAAATGATCATTCATCAGATGACTCAACACAATTCTAATTTAATTACGAAACTGAAAAAAAATTAATCATTAAAGCTTAACTTGAATTGCCACATTTAAATAATGTACACTGCATTTTAGACATTTTCCCTGCACATGTGGAGCTTATAGTATAGCACAGAATATTTTCTTTTCTCGGAACGGATTCTCAGCAGTTAATGGAGTCACCAGGGGGTCTTCTTTGGCATGAGCATCACAATATGCCATCAGATCAGCTGCTGCTTTGGATATCTGTACAGAAAGGTTGGGTTAGTGCAGTTTGTGTTGAAAAAAGTAGAGGAGAAGAGGATACAAATACATTTTGAATTCAGTTATTCAATTTGAATTTAAACCACTGATTTAAACACTTAAAGGTGGGGTCGGTAAGTTTGAGAAACCGGCTCGAGATCGCTAAAATTTGAAAATACACAACCGGAGAAAATCTGCCACTTCCTTACAGAGCCCCTCCTCCAACACACACGAACGCGCACATGACCAATGAGAGCACGAGATAAGTTTGTGCCCCGATGGAAGGCTGACAGGCAGGTAGGCCATCCGGGCCGGCTAATTTTTTTACGGATTTTTTGTCAAAGCACTTAAGATATTCATTGCTATCGGGATGTTAAGAGCATTCCATGGAATATAACAAAAAGTGTATCTCGAGCCGGTTTCTGAAACTTACCTACCCCACCTTTAAAAGACACATTTATTTCTGCATCATTCAAAATAATACAACTGAGAGTGGAGTTTAATCATTGGAATTTAATATTGGTAAAGTTATATCTGTCGAACAAGTTTTTTTAACAATTCAAAGCTATTTCTAATCTTTTATCATTGGCTGTGTGTACTTCTACAATGTGCGGACTCACCATCATCCTCTCTATGTTGACCTCCAGTTTCAGTTGTTCGACCGTCTTTCTAGCATCTGCAATCTTGGCCATGTTGTTGGACATCCTGCACCTTTCCCAATAAAGTTATCCAACCTGTTGCAAACCAAAAAATGTTGAGTTATCACACAAGAAATCACCAGTTTTTTTTTTTTTTTAAATATAACACTTCAAATTGCTTTGACATATTTGTGACTACGTGATGAAGGTGTGCCATGGATAGAGTCTGTTTCAATTTGCTCGTTAATTCTGCTCCCTGGGTCTCAGCTGCAAGTGGCACAGGGAGGGTCTCAAGGGAGGAGGGCATGGGGGGGGGGAGGCAGAACAGCTTCCCAAGGGGAGGGCATCCACTGAGAATGTAAATACACCTGACATTAACATGAACTTGTTGCTTTCAGGTTTAATGCACTGTAGATCTAAACAAGTAGTTATTTGTGCTATTAATCTGCTTCTTATGCGTTGCTCAGGTGCTGCCATAAAGAAATTAAAAGCATCCAGGACCAAAACAATTACTCTCTGAGCGTTAAATGTACTTACAATTTGTTTACTAATACAATTCATACTTGTGAATTTTGTTTGTTAGAGCAGCACACATGCAGAGGTATGCAGACATATATGGTGTTTTTCCCATAACTCTGTACAAGAATAGACACTTTTCAAGATATTTTCAATTATTATAATACCAAACAAGGTAAACAACATCACTCACCGAACGACAGAAAAAGAGTAAGCGCTGCGACAGAAATCCGCTGGTCCTCCGCAGAAACTAACAGTAACACATGAAGTGAGATTAATGGCAAAGATGGGGAGGAAGGCTTCAACAGCGTCCCTCCTTCACATTACTGTTGTTCTGCCCCCAGGATGGGCTCAGTGCAGCAGTTAAAGGCAACATGTGGCGTGACCTTCATCTCTAGAGTCTCTATCACTCGCTTACCTGAGATGACAGAGTAGCTTTTGTTGTGAGATAGAACATTTAATGTAGTTAACATGGATACGATTTAAATAGCTAATATTTATTAGAAAAAAATGAAAAGAAAAACAACTTACTAATAATAAGGCATTAGACTTCATGGGAAAGCCCTTAAGGGAATTGGGTTGTTTTCATGAGTTTAATTGATTTTTAAATGTTGTAGTCTAAGGCAAACATCAAACCTTTAGTACTTTGGAATATGGCACAATTCAGTGTTACAACAATACATAGTGAAAGTCTAGAGATGTCATAAACATAAATATAAGTTTAGTCTGACCTCAGGGGGAGCAGTGCTGCCCCTTGGGACACACCTGCAATTTTCTCTGACAAGGTGAGCATCGTGCAGATTTATAGTAAACAGTACTGACTCCAAATGTCACAGTTATTTTTGTGTTTGAAGATGGTCATATTAAACTTGACATAAACAATCTTTAAAGGTGCAATGTAAATGTAAATGTAAATGTAAATGTAAATGTAAATTTTACATTCAAACTTTCAAATTATCACCAGAATTAGAAGTGGTTACAATGTTGAATATACCTCAGAGTCCTGGTTAAGAAAACCCAACATTTTCGAGGTAAATGATTCAGTTTATGTCAAAATGTGACTCTCAGACAGCAGAATGATTTGTCTCATGCCTTTCCTCTACGAGGCTTTCATTTTTCCTTGTAGAGCTGACAGTTATTCCACACAGCAGCAGGGGGCAAAGAGGCAGTGCTATGGAGCTAAATGTCAAGTGCCTCATTAACATTTGTTTCCCTGTAGTAATTGGTCTCTCACAGTGGATGATAGCCTACTGGACCATATGAGAAGAAAGAGCTGTTGCTTGAACTTACCAACCTCTGACACCATTGCCAAGGGCCAAAAAGATTATTTGCACAGTGTGATGTTGCATAATCCAAGCAGGGGATGTACCGATTATGTGGTCCTGCTTTGTAAAAACGTAATACTGTTGGCTACGCAAGCCAACCAGCATGTCTCCTCATACATATATTGTTAATTTATGACAGACGCTTCATGATAAGATCAATGAAACCAAAGGGGAGAGAAGAGTGTCTGTATATATTCCATTACCACTTACTGTTTTGACCAACTCCTATTTTCAAGTAAACATTTAAAAAACATCTGTTTTTGGAAAGTTTATATTTTCTCTGAAGACTATATTTATCAGTACCCTCTTGTGTAAGCCATTTTGCAAAAACTCACCAGGTAAAGCTGTAATGTAGGATTTCAACATAGAGAAGAACAGCAGCCTCTACAGCAGGTCATAAAAAAGCCAGCAATGTGCGGGACTTGGCCAACTGAGACAACCACACGTTTTTGCAACATGTTTTGGTGCATTAAAATAGCCCAACACATGTTTTTCTTTGAAGAGATCTGTGTCCCAGTGTCATAAAACTGTAAAGGTGGCAATTGCACATATTTCATATTGACACTACATTTATAGCTAGCCCAATCTATTATTTTCAATATAGAGCCCTTGTTGCTGTTTATTTAGCTGCACCTTAGGCATACTGGTAGCAAACCAGTCTTTCTAGTCTTGTTCTTGCTGTATTTGACAGCTTCGATTTTATTATTTTACTACAAATGTTTAGTGGATTTCACTGTATTTATTTATTCAGCCTTTAAGTCTTCCATATAGATTTGCAGAGTATGCAATTTGCTATGTCAATAAATTACCTGCACAGCAATTCATTTGTAAACTAAACAATAATACACACTGTTTATCACTTAAAGGGGACCTATCATGCAAAATGCACTTTTGTACGTTTTTTACACATGAATATGTGTCCCCGGTGTTCCAGGGAAATCACCAAGTGTCAGAAAACACAACCCTCTCTATTTTCCTCCATACCCAAATCTCTAAAAAAGGGGCTGCAACGGAACTGATACAGACTGATCCAGATTTGAACAGTGTCCTGACGTCAGGACGGTGGCGCTACGGCTATTGGTCAATTCTCCACCTATCAGGGGAATGCGAGGTTGGGCCACGGCCGGCCATTGCTGCTCGAAAGCGCTGGAGACGCTGTAGTACATATGCCAGGCCTGTAAGTGGCGGTGTAGTCGAAGAAGACTTCCCGCGCATGGTTGCCCTTCTGTTTATTCTCCGCTGTGGCTCTTTTTCTCCCTCCCCGAGGCAAGCGTTTGCGCCTCCTGCTTTAAAACAAATGAATAATGACTCTATAATCATATGTAAGGGATAATGTGCAGGGACACGGTCATTCTGGGGAAAAGAACACCGACAGGCTGATCAGGAGCACGACGCGAAGCGGAGGGATCTAGATCGGCATGAAGGTGTTATGCCGATCTAGATAACACCTTCTAGACTGCTTCGATAGGGTTTTTGAGGAGCTTTTTGATTACAGATTTGAAAACATCGTTGCTTGATTTAAAAGTAGCACAATTCATTATGTCAAACCTTGGAAAGTATCTAGATATCCCTGCCCTAATGCCAAAGTAACTGCCAACTCCCCTCTCCTGCAGGGGGGCGTGGTCAGTTACAGCTCACAGAATCAGCCCCCTGCAAAAACAGGGCTGGAAAGAGCAAATAGAGCGAAATGAGGCAGGGCTAAAATGCAGGATCTGTTTGGTATTTTGAAAAAAAAACTATATTTATATACTTTATATAGGTATGGCCCAACACTAATATGTTTCAAATATAGCATGACAGGTCCTCTTTAAGTGGCATCAAATCCTCCCTACATTATAGATAAGGATATAAAGGGCTCTCTTGATATCATATTTGTAAAAGAGGCAGCTTGAAATAATAGTACAACAGAACTGATGTCGCTAGCTGCTGAGGTTCAGAGAAGCACCCACCCAGTGTTGAACCATCATGAGGTGGGCGTGTACCAGCAGTGGTAGCTAATATTACAATGATAAAATACAGTCTATGGATAAAACACATTTGTGACTACAGTAAGCTTCGTGTTCTCTTCAGACTGTTTCTGATATAGCTTAGCCTTAGACTTATGCGTTAGGAGTATTTACATTAAAGCCTAGCATGTTAGCGTCATGGTTAATCTTTCAGTAACTAACAGCTCAGACACAGACAGCGGTGATTCAGCGTGCTGCTAGCTAGACAGAAAACCCTTCAAAGGCTCAACACCGATAACAGTCATTGATGTTAACGTCCATCGTTTGATGTATATCGTTGTCGGGTCTCGCCATTGTTTTATTTACTGCTGGGCTTCGATCTATCGAGATGTATGGGATGTCGGGATGACAGGAAGATGGCAAACGGGGTTGGAAGTGAGTAACGTTGGTAAATAGCAGCATGCCTAGCAGATGTCATGCTATCCGCTAGCGGTGAGTGTCGGTCTGTTGATGCTATCTCCACTGACTTCCTGTACTCCAGCCTCCGCTCTCTGCAGGGAAAGCTGCAAAGATTAATGTCTGCCATTACACTGTTGACAGCTTTGTTTACACTAATGGTCGGTCCTGTTAACACCAACAGTGTCAACGACATGCTTTTTGCGGGCTATTTCCATGCAGTTGTGTGTGTCAACTGCTGGGCATGTTGGTATCATGACAATGAAGCCAAGCTCAAAAGAACAATAATGGTGTTCATACCAGGCCTGAAAACACTGCAGACAATCAGTTGAATATGAACTATAACACGTTTTTTTCTTTTCTTTTTTCTCTGCAGAACACAAGCTGCTAGTCATTGAACCATCCGAGCCATGGTCAGTGAGGGAGAAGCTGTGTTTGGCCACATCTGTCATGAAGAGTGGAGACCAGAACTGGTACTAATCTATTTTTACCACGAAGATCTAAAAACTGGTGCCAATGATGATAATCCTTGCTGTGTGTTGTTAATGCACTATGACATTCATTTCTTGGAGTAGCCACATGATTCTGGAGTAAAGAAAATCAGAATAAAATACCATATTTTTACCTGTGGCTTTTAGACTTATGGCTTTTACAAAGTGTGCTGACATTTTGAAGGGTTGTGAGTAGACACGTTTGAGAACTAGTGGTCTATGATATAGCAACACAGGGGAAACCGTAGTTACACGGTGTAAAAAGTGTTTCGGAGACGGCCTTCAAGTAACGTAAAACACATGAAAGGCTGTATACCTTAAGGGTTCAGTAATCATACATGTCATTTGTTAGGCACTTTTATCCAAAGCGACTTACATACATTTAGTACTGTGGACAATCCCCACAGGAGCAATTTGGGGTGAAGTGTCTTGCCCAGGGACACAACGCTTTGTGCTGACTGCAGTGGGACTCGAACTTGCTATTCCCTGATACGAAGTCCAGCACACTACCCACTCAGCCACAGCCTCCCTTAATTTAAACATTCCTTATTTTAATGAAAATTACCTTACAGATTAGATATTGTCAATACGAGAGGCTCTGTCGTTATCATTGTTGCCCCTTGTCCTTATGATTGTGGTTATTGTGCTTTATATGTCCATAGACAATACATATAAAATGAATTTACTATAGCTAAGCATGTAGTTGTTTAGCTGTCTACCTGTAATAGATGGGCATATTGTCCACATTGTGATTTGTTTTTACTGATACTGCAATAAACTGGGACAGAAATAATAAGTAGCCTTTTCTATAGGCTAGTGTTTGGTGTGCTTTTCATCTTGACTGTCTTACAACATGTCTCCACCACAACAGGGTATCTGTCAGTCGAGCCATCAAACCATTTGCAGAACCCGGGCGCCCACCTGACTGGTTCTCTCAAAAGGTGTGACAAATTCAGAGCACAGTGACCAAATTGCAGTAAATGCAAATAATTTACCACATTACATTTTGTCCTGTCTCTTGATGCTCCTTGGTCTCTTCACAGCACTGTGCCTCAAAGTACTCTGAGCTCCTGGAATCAACAGAGGCCCCAAAGTTAGTGCCTAACTTACTTTTCCCTCAAGCATGCTTTTGTAAGCATGGATTAATGACATAGCTTTATACTGTTTGCCCAATGTATTGACAGAAAATAATGTCTTTGACTAATACTGCATTTGTTACCTTCAGGCGTAAGCGTGGTGAGAGAGGTGAAGTGGTGGAGACAGTGGAGGACGTGATAGTACGCAGACTGACAGCCGACAGGATTGATGCACTTAAAAAGTTGATAAAGGAAACACAGGAGAAGCACAGGTACAAAATCCTTAAAGAGCATAAACACATCGTCGTGAAAGAGAGTTGCTGCATCATAATTGGCGTCAATGAGATTGGTTAAAGTGGTGCTATTTTCACAGGAAGCTGAAGAGAGAGGCTGAACTGATTAAAGCAGGACGCCTAGATTCCAAACTACAAGAGTTATGGGAAGAAATTCTGCAGTAAGAAGCAACACACTTTCTTATTGTCCTGTATTCAGTGAAACAGCACATCTGTTTTGAAATTACACTAACAAGCAAAATCAATTATCTTTTGTGCATCTGTCAGGAAGCAGAAACTGGAGGAAGAGGAAGCAGATTTGAAAAGAAAAAACACAAATGCTGCTTATCAAGGTATTTCATTCACTTTTAGGGGTACATCATGTGTTTGTTATTAACTTGGTAAACTCATACCATGCTAACGTTAGCATGTTAGTGTGACAAGATGCATTGTGCATGTAGTATGTAAGCATCATAACTCACAGTATATATCTCACAGTAGGCAGATGGGAATTTGGGAGCATTAGTATTTTTTTATCAAGTGAAACATTTGAGGTGCTAGAGAGTCTCCAAAGTCAGGATCCAAACACTTTTAAAAACAGATATCTGTACCAAATTGCATATCAGTCTGACCAATAGTCAAGTTCTGCACTAACAACTTTAGATCAGTTGGATAGTCTTGGCATATTTTTCCTGTGGGAAAAAAAAAGCATTTGAACATCAGTTTTTGTATTGACTGATAAGATCTGCCCCTCCCTCTTCCAGACAGACAGGTGGCAAAGAACACACCAAAGCGATTGCCCGGCGTCACCATGCACACGCCCTCAGGTTGCAGCTCCCCGAGCCAGGAGTTCTCCCCAGGTGACGCGTTTGAGTGCTCCACCCTAGATCCTGGATCAACAAAAAATGTAAGTCACTAAAGGTTAAAACATGTCAGGACGTTCCCACATTTTAATAATCATAATCCTGCAGGAACATAAACACGCTGGTGTTTGTATCTTTAAATTCAGAATCAGAAACAGGTTTATTACCAGGTAGGTTGACACGTACGAGGAATTTGACTTGTTGTCATGGTGCATACATGAAAGTAAAACAAAAATGTAAAACCCAGATAGAGAACTAGAAAAATATAATATAACAGTATTTACATAGAAATGGAATGGAATAAAAAGGAATATAATATATTCAAGCTGGGTTGCGCCTACCTATTTAGATTTGCTGAATTATTTAATCTGTTTTTGTTATTGTAAAAGCCAGTAACCTTGGGCTAAATTAAAATGCAACTATATTTCAGAAAGCTTCCTTCCATCAACGACACATTATCAGAGTTGAACAATTAAAAGCATTCCTCAATTGGTATGTAAATGTGACATCTAGTTTCCCTCTCTCTAGGCTTCAGGATCTTCCAGATTAATGACAATTGCTGAGACTTGTGGACCCGATAATGAGGACATCAGCCATGGGTCATTTCTGGACGACCCCACCCAAAAGAAGGCCCTGGTCCAGAAAACTACACCCCCACCATCTCCACTCCTGTCCGAGTTACTGAAGAAAGGCAGTATCTTGGCCACAAATTCCAGACTGGTATGTGGATGGGACTTACTAAACCAGTATTAAACCAACATTGCCAAGCTTTGTAATTAATGGCCTTTTTTTTTTTTCTTTTTTTTTTTACGGCTCCCATCTTCATCTCATTTTTCAAAGGATTGTTTGCATTCAGCAAGTATTAATGAATACATTTTTGCCATTATGTGTTCTGGTTTTGGTTGCTGTGGTGTTTTTTTGCCGATTTGTATAAAGATTGTAGTCTTTTTTGCATATGTTTTGCATTGTAATGGGTTGGATTTTATGACACCTTCTTAATCTGGGGAAATCTATTGTCCTTTTCTTTTACTTCCGAGTTTCATTGGTTGCATTTCTTACAACCGTCTTCATTTAACTGCTCTCTTTTTGAATGGCGTTCAGATGTTGTCTTGATGGAAATAAAATGTATTATTTGACAGATAAAACATCACTACTTTTTTTTGCATCTGATTTAATCATTGTTTGTGTGAAGTTCAATAGTAAAAGTACATTTTTTTTGTTTTATCAAGCCTCTTGTCGTATTAGAGGTAGGGCATTTTTTTTAAATGTCCATTTGTATGAAGCCTACTCTCTTATTTCCTCTCTTGAAATCCCGACATGTCAGAAGAAGTTTATATTTGACTAGATCTTTACCTTGAAACATTCCTTTTGTACCTTCCTTTTTATAGTCAAATTATAGAAATATCACAAAGGCATTTAGCTTTATATCTGTGTATAAATATATGATCTACTGTATATAAAACCTACTTTAACATACATTATTCTGTGTGAGTTTGTTTTTTAATTGCAGGCAGTAACATAAATAATAATACTTTATGTACAGGAAAACTAGCAAAATGTTTGACATGCATGTCTGCGTTTATATCCCAGATTGGGGATGGTGATGCTGGAAATCTGACGGGAACATACGACTTGCAGCAGGCTCCGGCTAGTCAACCTATCTTTCAAGCTACAGGTACAGAGGCTGTGTTTATTTGTGATTTTATTAACACTGATAAAGTGGAACTCCAGGGCAAAGTGAAACAAACATCTTACAAAGTGACTGAAATAAGTCAATTACAATCAAGACAATATTAAGTAGAACCAAAAACCCTTATGTATTTACCTTTACTCCATGAATTTTTAACATACGTTAGCTTTATATTAACCCTTATGTTGTGTTCGGGTCTCCCGTGACCCGTTTCAAGTTAAAATTATATAATAACTACGCTCTAGTTTTTTTACCGGTACAAGGCTTCATGATATCCTCCACAACAGCTATATAAACACTACAAAACAGATTTTGACAATTTTAGCCAAGTCTGAAGGGCTCTAAAAAAAAGTGTATAATTTGGTATATAATTTGACCCAGCAGCTTTGTTGTGGGTCACTCGGGGTCAAATTTGGCCCAATCAAGATTCATCTTTGACTTTAGACACCCCTCCCCCTCCCCCTTCATCCACTGTAACAATAACTTTAGCAACATGCACCTGGTCTCCCCTCCCCCCACGGGAACTCCACCTTTCTCAAAGAACATATGTGGTGTAATGCGTAATTGGGCCATACAATACAATTACAACAGGATTGTACGGTTATGAATGCATTATAAGTTAGTTATGATGTAGTTAAAACAATATTGGATGATAGTCATTTTTTGTGTGTGTTTTGGACTGAAATAAATCATGGGTCAAAATTGACCCGCGAACACCATGAACGGTAAGAGCTTTTGAACACAACACAAGGTTTAAGAAGTCCTTACATCCCGGGCTATACTGCCTACTTTAGGTGTTAAACATCCTTCTTTTTATTTACTTGGGCTTCCATGTTAACACACCACACATTAGCTTTTTTACTAGAAGTCTCTATTTACTTTTTTTTGTGACAGTTGCTTAATGGGGACACGACACTATAAACAAATAAACTAAACATACTGACATCATACCAGCAATTTTATTAATGTAGTTGCTCAAAAGCTTCTTTATTTTTTTCCGGCAATTAAAAGACAAATGCAATTAAATGAAACATTCTATTAGTGGTGTACTTTCTCAAACTCAATGGATAGGATTTGCATAGTATTGCCACTGCAGCTGCTATGTTTGTGTCCACATCACATTGAGACCACACACAGGTACAGGTAGGCAGCGTAGCCCGGTCCAAGCTGTTTGCTCATACATTTTGCTCAAAGCCTCCGCTCCTTTCTCTGTGAATGCTTGCATGGCAGGTGCCCCGATGTTGTCTCGTCTTCTGGAGGCTGGTCCCGCCCAGTTCTCCGCTCCGTTAGGTTTCATGGTCAGTGCAGACTCCACCGCTCCTCTTTCTGCTGCCTCTTCTGTGCCTGTTGACTCTCCTGCCTCAGCAAGTACAGGTCTGTCCACTCTGACCCCACCCACTCAACCTTTAACCCATCCACCAAACCTCCAGTCTTCCTTTATTTCACCTGTTTTGTAGCCGCGAGATTACATTTCAGAACTTTATTTAACCCTCAGATGCACGAGTGACTGGACCCTACACTCTTCCAAGTGGGTGAAAAAGGACCCGTATTAGAATAATATGTGTTTTTATGCCATTTTTGGTTAAGAAAAATCACTTGTATAATATTTAGTATTATATTTTGGTTCACACTAGAAATATTTTATATTTAATTTTTCACTATTTATAAAAAAATGTTACATTTTGAAAGAAAACGTTTTGAACATATTGATGCAAAGATCTCCGCTATTCTGAGACCCTCACAGTATTCCAGTCCCTTTTCAAAACTCATCTCTTCTCCTCTTGTCTACTCATAGCCCACCTCCCATCAATCCATGCCGGTTGATCACGTTTGATAGTCCTATACCCCCCACCCTAACCTTCCCTTATATTGTAAAGCGATTTTGAGTCCTTGAAAAGCCCTATAAAAATATAATTTATTATTATTATTATTATTATTATTATTATTATACTGACAGGTATCAGATCTTTCTGTGTAAAATAATCTTCCTGAGAGGTGTCACTTGTGATGTAGTCTGTGTGTTCTACAGTGAATGTATTCCTGACAGCAACAGGTGATAAGAATCAAAAGGTTCCCATAGAAAATGCATGCAGGTCATTTTTGACCCACGTATGGAAGCTTGGGGTAGAAATACAAAAACAGTAATACAATTTCTTAAAATGTGAATGGCATGATATCCAAAACATGTTTTTTGAGGAATAGCTGGAATATGAAATGATAAAAAAATGTAATTACAAAGATACTTCAAGAAAACCACCTCACCGTGTCAAAAAAGACCCACTTATGCATCTAAGGGTTAAAAAAGATTGAGTGTTAAAGCTAAAGTAGACTGAAATATGAATGTATCTTGCGACGTTAAAACATTCAAACTTTTCAACATTTCAGAAATACTTTTTTATATACACACAGGAGGAATGTCAAAAAGTAAACCACTCTATATTTTTGTGAATATCTCAAAATATGTAAATAAAGAGTTCAGATTAATTGTGGTTAAAATTTAAATACAAGCAAATGATAAAGCTTGACTTAGGCATGCTGTGATGAATGCTTTTATGAACTGCTACTCTTGCTACTTAAAAAGTGTATCTTGGTGAACAGAAAAGTTGAAACCAGTTGTTGTTTGCATGCAGAAGTTGGTGGGATGGCTCCGTCTTTGCTGCCTGGACGCCAGTCTGTCTCTGCAGAGGACAAAGTGTCAGAGCTCAGTGAGGAGGACGTGTCTGTGTCCTACATGGGGGATGAGCTTGACCTGAAGACGGTGGGGGACATAATCGCCATAATTGAGGACAAGGTGAAGAGTACCATATATTTTCAAAGCATTTCTAAAAACCTAAGATAAACATTCTTTTAAAGAGGCCTTATTATGCTGTTTTGTGTTCTCCCTGTCCTGTAGTGTTATAAAGGATGCATGTAAAGGGTCTGCAAAGGCTAAAATCCCAAGGTTCCCTCCAGAGAGAGTTTCTTTCCCACACTCCCCCCCCACTCCCCCCCCCTTCCTGAAGGATCATTATGTAACACTCACGCTATTGGCTAGCGCTCCAACACATTGTACATTATAGGCTAAGGGGCGGGACATCTCTAAGTGGTTGACCAATCACAACAGAGCCGACCAGCTAACCAATCAGAGCAGACTGGGCTCTGGTTTCAGACAGAGGGAGTATGTATGAGAACAATACAGAGCTTTTTGAACATTAAAGCATGGAGACATGTCACAGGAGAGGCTAAATACAAATATGGACCTGAAAATGAGCATAATACGTCCTCTTTAAAATGTGATAAATTGAATTTCGGTCATCTATTGACAGTTTACACGGAACCATGACTGCTATGATTTACAAGGCAGGAAATAGCACCTGAAAAAAAGCCTAAATGATTCTTTACGATCTAGAGTCATATCTCTCCTTCTGCAGGCAGAGGAGGCTGCAGAGGCTTTGGATGCAGCTGCAGTCGAGGCTGCGCTGTCACTGTGTGAGGAGAACGGCCATGCTTTGTCTGGTAGCTGGGAAGCTGGGCCTCTCCAGCCCCATGAGTCCCAGCCCGCAGGGCCCACAGGGGTCCCACAGCCCTCGTCTCTTCACAGTAGCCTGGAGGGGAAGACGGAAGCGTTAGAAGCCCAGTGTGGGACTTCAGCTTCACTCTCCTCTCTGTGCAACAGTCAAGATAACTGTCTCCCAGCATTCCCCATGGGACGAAGGCGCCCTCCTCCCACCTCCTCCTCCTACACAGGGGCACCTCCACAGCCTGAGGCAATGAGACAGACTGGAGAGTTGGTGCACCAGAAAAGACATATTTCATTGGATGTTACTTTAAAATGTGAGAGTGAGAAGCACAGACCTGAAAAACCCAATGGAGGTATGCACACCCAAGCATAAATACTAGTATTCACTTGCATCATAACATACAGTTTGCATGCAACTATGCATTTGGCATAACCATTTCCTTCTTATTATTCATCTTTACTATCTCGGCAGACTCCGTGTTAGAAGATAGACCTCTGAGAGAAAGGCATCGCAAGGTATAGCACCCAACGAGGACAGAGCGAAAACATGATGCTTGTAATGAAATGCAGAGTTCCAAAGTATTCCAGCACTGCAAGCTCTGTTTGAATCCCTCTGCATCTTTCCCCATCCTTTGCAGGAGATGAAAGCGGAGGATGGAATAAGTGTTCTGGGAGGAGAGAGTGCCTCAGAGACTAAACTGTACAATGAGCTTGATGAGCCAGAAGCAGGTGGAGGAGAAGAAAGCGATGGCGTGGAGGGATTCTTCTCGGAGCCAGACGGCGAGATGGAGCTGGAGCCTGCGGCCAGCGAGAGTGAGGACGGATACAGCCAGCACACTGCCTCCTCCTCTCTGCAGCTCCACACCACGGCAGACTCCATCCCCAGCAGCCCTGCCTCCTCGCTGTTGTGAGTGTTTCACATGCAGGCACGACTAGCACCAACAAAACTGGCAACGTGAATTTCTCATTGTGTCATGCTGCAGATCAGGCTCTGCTTGGTCCTCATAAAGTTACAACTCCCTTCTTGCATCCCATTGGTGTGCAGTTCTCTGTGCAGTGACGACCTGGAGGCTCTGCAGGCGCACAAGATCTGGAAGAAAGCCATTATGCTGGTGTGGCGTGCAGCAGCCAATCACAGGTCTGAATATTAACGTCTCCCCTAGTGACTGTTGCTCGGCCTCTGATACTTTGAATTTGTTATATCATTACTGAACAGACGTTATTTATGTGAACCTGTTGCAGGTATGCAAATGTCTTCCTGCAGCCAGTGTCAGATGAAATTGCACCTGGGTACCACAGTATAGTGCAGAGGTAAGCTCAGGATGTGTTTCCCCGGTCATGTTAATGCATGTTTCCCTTTTTTTTTTTGTGTGGTTCCTTTTCATAACTTTAAATACACAAATCACAAAAATAAAAACTTTAAAGGTCTCCTATTATACTATGTTTAGGCATATAGTATAGGCCTCAGACATATAAATAACATGTCTATAAAGTGTTTGGCTCAAAATACCAAACAGATCACCCATTCGAGCCGTGCCTCATACCCTCTATTTCAGCCCTGTTAGGGAAGTGCTGATTCTGGTTCTGTAGCTTTAAAAATAAAAGAGAGGAGAGGGGAGCTCGTGCAGGAGAATTATACCCAGATACTCAGCTGAATGCTGCCGTGATTAAACACCATATTGTGTTTCAAACCACAAATGCTTTTTATCTCGCGGGTTTACCACAAGGTACCTTTATATCCTGCTTTTTTACACATATACTCTCTCCAGTACAGCGTTAGCTCTGAGTGTTAGCGATGCTTGCTAATGTAAGCAAAGACCATATTATGTCCAAAACACATCGCGCTTTGTTTCTGATAGCGACGTTTCTGATAGGGGCGTAAAGCTAAGAACGCTAACAAGCTTGTTTTTGCTGGTGTACACTGTACTTTTGACATGTATCATACCCCCTCTTTGTTCTTCACTTCAGGCCCATGGACCTTGCCGCCATTAAAAAGAGCATCGAGACCGGTGTGATCCGCACCACCGCTGAGTTCCAGAGGGACATCATGCTGATGTTTCAGAACGCTGTCATGTACAACAGTCTGGACCATGACGTGTACCACATGGCTCTGGAGATGCAGCGCGACGTCCTGGAGCAGATCCAGCAGTATTTGGCCACCCAGCTGATCATGGAGACGTCGGAGTCCGGCATCAGCGCCAAGAGCCTGAGGGGCCGTGAGAGCACGCGCAAACAGGACTCCGCTGACAAGGTGCTTCACTAGAATATTGACAAAAGCAGAGTACTGAAGAAGAGACAAGGGTGAGACACCAGGCTGACTTTAAGGTAGAAGACCCTAAAGTAGATCTGCCTGATATTTTCCAAAGCATGACATTAGTTTGTTTTGTATTTCCAGGGAGCCATTGGTTTGATATGCTACCAAAATCAAGTTACTTGAATAATCCAAATAGTGGGTAATCCACCACAGTGACAAGTAAATACAAATAAAATAGAATAGAAATAGTGCAAGGAGAGTCTATATAAAGTAATTGGAATATGATATATTAGATACTCATCGTATGTCCTACAATTTTTGGGTCTTAAACGGCTTTAATCTTCGATGGAGGATTATCTTTGATTTTATTTATAAAAAAACAATACGTTTTTCACTGTAGGTTCAAACCAATGGTTGACTGAAAAGCAATACATTTATTTTAAATTAGAACATGTATGCTCTGGAAAATGGTAGGAAATAATGCAATACTGTTAAGAACATTACTGACAACTATTAACCAAAGTGTACAGCAAGTTTTAACGTTAATATTCTACTTTCCTCCAGAAACCAGTTTTTTCCCCGTGTTTTTCACAACAGTATGAAAACCAACTGGTGGATTATTGGCCTGATGAATCAAATGATCATTCGGTCACCTTTTTATTTCATGAATTTTCCATGATAATGTGTGAGTGAAGTAATATTGATGTTACAGATTTGTACTATCACTTTATAACAAAACAAATGGACTTCTTTTTTTACACAATCTATAAATCACCCTAATGAAGGCCCCCGTAGAGTGTGTATTGCTGAAACATGGTAAAATAAATATTTTATGAGTAGTTCTTAAAGGTGGGGTAGGTAAGTTTCAGAAACCGGCTCGAGATACACTTTTTGTTATATTCCATGGAATGCTCTTAACATCCCGATAGCAATGAATATCTGAAGTGCTTTGACAAAAAATCCATAAAAAAATGTCATCTGTAGAAGCCGTAATACTGTAAAAAGTACAACCAATCGATTGGATAGCCTACCTGCCTGTCAGCCTTCCATCGGGGCACAAACTTATCTCGTGCCCTCATTGGTCATGTGCGCGTTCGTGTGTGTTGGAGGAGGGGCTCTATAAGGAAGTGGCAGATTTTCTCCGGTTGTGTATTTTCAAATTCTAGCCATCTCGAGCCGGTTTCTCAAACTTACCTACCCCACCTTTAATATTGTGATGACAAATTACTCGATCCGAAGCAAACTTCAAGTGTTCAGGTTTTATAGCGAGCTGATAGAACTGAAACCAACAGTTGAAGGGAAGGTGCGAGGTTAAGTGTCCTGATGTGCTTTTGGAAATGGTTGACAGTAACCGGGGGTTACGTATTGTAAGCACAGACGGAGCCCTCTACCTGGGGGCCCTATGCCGCTCGCTGTAGGATGACGGTCGGGAGGCGTTGCCGCGTTTTATACTGTGGGCCTGCGCGCGCATTCAGGTAGGCTCGCCCCGATAGGCCGGCTACGTTTATGCAGCTCAGTAGGTGAATGCACACATAGCACGATAGAGAGTAGTACCCATAGAGTCCAGTAGAGGGCGGAGCCTGTGTGATATATAACGTATGTCTATAGTACGCATTGTATGATAACGTATGTCTATAGTACGCATTGTATGCAGTTAATGAGCTGAACATGATGGCATGTTCCTTACATAAATCTGAAGTGTAGTGTGATAGCAGTGCAGCTAGACATTTATTTGTTACAAAAGTAGTTGCCTTCCATTTTATTTCAACCTTTCCTCCTGCCTTATATACTCTGTTGTTTCTTTCTTGGCCTTATTTTGCTTTCTCTTTCCACCTGTAGTGCACTTTTGTGTCGCAGCTCTGATATAAATAATTTTCCTCCTGCAGGACACTGTCTCCATGTCCTCTCCTGCCTTTCTTCTTTCTCTTTTTGTAAGTACCCATCCTAAAGCCTTTACCTTTTCTTTCTGGTCTTTCCCCCCCCCCCTGACACAGACAGTAAAGCTGCCTTGTATACCAAACCAAAGGAAAACTCATTCAAGATCAATTCAATGATTGCCTTTAACATCTTGAAGGGGTAATGTGTTCAGTACATTGAGCCTCGACAATATGGTGTATATGAAATATCACAATATCTTTTAAACTAATACATTAATATTAATTTTGTGATGATGTTGTAGGGTTGACTCTTGGACTTTCATGAAATATTTACAAAAGAATCATTTTAAATTGTTGTCTGGATATAATGACTTAGTGGGTAAAGACAAATAATAATACAAAGCGTATTGAATCCTTTAAAAACGGGAAAAGAAAACTATTTTTCCATATAATGATATCCAAAACTAAGGGGGAAAAAAATCACAAAAATCGTTATAATATTGATCTATTGCCCAGCCCTATGTGAAATGAGTATATTGCATGTATACTCATAGGCTTTGTCTTCCTCTCTTGAACTGCAGGACGGAGGCACCAGAGGGCGCCGTTGTGCCATAGAAGCTGACCTCAAGATGAAGAAATGAAAACACCATACGTTTTTATCCAACTGTGTTTCCGAGTTAAAGTGACAGCGACTGCATTTATTCTGTCAGTTACACGGATTCTCACCCAGCATAAAATGCAGTTTTAACTTTATTTGCACTCTAAACTGTATGAGTAGACTGAATTTCGGAGGGGGCCCATTTCCACTGAGTCAGACATGGATTACAAACTATAATCCCAGATTACAATGGGGTAAGAGAATAGGTCAAACCTCACACCTACCTGCAGATCACTTAGATCACTCATAGCCTGCAAATTGGCTGAAATTAAGCCTTCATGAGGCCGAGATGCACTTCAGATTATTGTGGTTGATCTTGAGAGACATGTTGATACTGATATGTGAAACCAGAGGCCAAAGAGTCTGAGTTACCTAGAAGTCCCGAATAATCAGGGAGGTGTAGGGGGCACATCATCATTTTAAACATTTTAATTGCAGGAATTAAATCATTTGAGGATTTGTTATTTTAAATGTTATTTAAAAAGAATGCACAGATCATTTGTGGCTGTATTTTTTGTGAAACGATACCAATTCATATTCAGTATTTTTGAGTATCAGATTAAACTGTTTTGTGGATTTTAAGATGTATAATCAATAAAAGCGTCGTAAAGCCCTCAACCCACTATGTTAAACTTGAATTTGCACACATGTTCCCCTAAAACTCAAACTCCACCACAGCAGTCACCTTGCATCTAATCAAAAGTCGTCATGCAAAAGTGGTCAGCGACAATCAGTGACATTGGAATATTGATTGGGATTTCCTATTATAATTTTTTTATTGCAATCATTTTATAACCCTTATTAATTTTTAATACAAAAGTGCTTTGCCTCATTCAGGATATGGATGATGTTCTGTGTGTCAGTAGGAGAAAGCATGCAGATATTCTCAGGAAAGCCAAGTGGCTCGAAACTGTTAAGATGAATGCAAGCACTACAAGATAAATACGTTAAAAAGTGTTGTTTCCTAAAATATCTGCATCTGATGTAACGTCCACTTTTTCCCACAAAGCTCCCACTCTGGTGAAACACCAATAAGGAAGGGTTTTGCATCTCACGTTTAGTTAGTCATGTTTAGTGTTATGTAAAAGGGCCTTATTATTAAAACATATTCAGAGCTTTCATTGAAGCCGACTCATGTTCAGGATGGCACAGTTTAAATGTGGAACGTGTATTCATGATTTCAATATGACCATAAACTAAGGTTTTTCCATTTCCTTTAAAGAGGCCTATGATACTTTTGGGGTTTTCCCTTTCCTGTAGTGTTTTATAGCTTTTTGTGCATGTGTATGGTCTGCAAAGGCTAAACAGTTTCTCTCCCAACGCATTGACATCACTACGTAACACTCACGCTTCTATTGGCTAACTCTCCAACACATATGCTAAGGGCGGGACATGCATCACAACAGAGCCGGCCAGCTAACCAATCAGAGCAGATTGGGCTCTGGTTTCAGACCGAGGGTGAAAAGAGGTGCTGCAGCACAGGCAGTATGAGAAAAATACCTTTTTGAACATTAAAGCATATACACGCCACAATAGAGACACATATGAACCTGATTAGCATAATAGGGTTCCATTAAACCCAGGTGTATTTGGCCATGGTTAAGTTATATTAGTTGTACATGCAGTAAGTAAAGGAAGTTCAAGGGGAACTATTTGTAATGAATATACAGAAACATTTTATTTTGGACTTGCTTACCTGTAGGTGTGATTCCAGATGCAGTAGTTCATATGTTTGGTTCAGCTTTTTTGTAATATATTATAAATGTATGTGTATAAATCCCTCACTGCCTGATCTCCTTGAAACAAATCACTGATTCTTATAAGATTATTTACAGTCTCAGCTGATATCAAACAATAATCACTAAGTATCAAAATCCATCAATATGTTGTACATACAGATATGTGTCACAAGCAGAGTAAATAAATACAAATGAACAAATCAGACAGGTCAAAAGATATTCTGATTACATCTTTAATTGTCAGGTATATTTGTCCTAAAACTGATTTCTTTAGTGTTCCTCAAGTGTTCTACCTAATAGGCCTGACCTCCGCGTGTCAGGGCAAAGGTTTTACATGTTTGAGAGTGTGGATCTGAATATTCTAACAAATTATCATTTAGTGTGTCAGTTGTCATTAAGATGTGTTCACAATCAAAATAAATATGCAACTAATAAAAGACTCACAAGGGTTTCATGCAACAGCAACAATAGGGAACACAGGATCAAATATGAACTTAAAAGTGCTTGAAATAAACCTGAATATTTTGTAAAGTAACAGCTAAGGCAGTTTGGCCGGTGAACAGAAGCAATTGTTAATGTCTGTATAGGGTTTGAATCAAATGTAGTTGGGATGGTAAAGAATTTAAGAAACAACTCGTAAAAGTTAGCATCCTACTCATGACAAGATCTGACAAATTCTGATTCCTAGCTGTGGAAGAAAGCCGATTAAGGTCCACAGATAATTAGTAGAATTTCAAAACATGATTTCAACGGTTAAGTAGATTAGATTTAAGATTACATTTTTTTTAAACAAAACGATTCTTCTTTACAAAACATCTGTATAAATTAAAAGGTGCAGAATTTATAAAATATTTATAAAATATGGGCCGGATGTTTGTCTGAGAACGGAAGTATTTAAGCTTGTGCACGGTTTTAGGAAATGGAGGTATTGCATGACATTTAAGCCAAGTTTATCTACAGGTATCTAATCAAATCAAAATGTATTCTTCAAAACATGGCCCTCTTTTTCATAACAGTCACCCTTTAACCTCACCTGAAATACTGAAACTTCCTGAATACCAGAAGCTTAATGACCAATGCAAGCAGAACTGCAGGAAGCTATTTATTTTGGCAAGGACATCTTTTTAAGATAACACAATCAGATAAATGTGCTAGCGATACATGTTTGACTCTACTGTGCCTATTGATTTAGTTCAAATCGCCTAGATAACCACATTATAGCTTCTTTTTAATCTGATTTGTCTGTAATAATAAATAATAAGTCCTTTCCTTTACAGTAAAGAAGCTCTCAGATTTGTCCAAAGACTACAGTATTATTTAAGTTGTTGAACTTCCTATAGAAAACAGATTAGCCTAGATGCTCAAGTAACATTCACTCTATTAACTAATACATGAATACTTCTAACGTTTCAGCCAGGACACAAAAACATTCAACAAAATAAATACAAGTAAACCTAAACAAATAAAACATGTACGTGTGAACATACTACTGCCTTCATTACCCCAAAAGGAGACTCCCATATGTGCGTCATGCCATTTCTATAAGAAAGTTTAAAGGCTCCGAGACATCATCACACTGCCACAGTGAGTTGCACCTGATGCAACTCTTGTTTTCTACCATCAAAGAGGAGAGAAGGCACATTGTTTCCAGTGGCATAATCTCCCACCGACTGCGCTGTACCTAAAAGAGGTTTCTTTACAAAGTGGCCAGATTAAAATCACACATTTGGATCAAATGTGTTATTGTAAAGTCTGCAAAGAAACACGTTCTCCTCTCAAACAGTCCTCAATTGGCTCTCTGATGCCCGACCAATCGATGGAGTTTGTCACAGTTGTCCAGCCTCATCGACTCCGCCTTCTGCTTTAACCGCTCGTCTCGGTACAGCTGCCCGAGGTTCGCCAGGTCGGATTCTGAGAAGGAGAACGGGATCGCAAAAGAAAGATGTATGACTAGCATTCAGAATAACTTTCTTTCTGGCAGAGACTTCGATGAAAAGAGAAAGATCATTCTCTTGTCAGTATGTTACATATAATTCAATCAGCAGCCCGTTAGCGTAGCTTAGCATAAATCAATTAATCAAAACTCACCTTTTCACTCTTGCCTTCAACTCCTAATCCACTAACCCCATGTCCTTATTCCACCTAGCTTTTTACTTTTGTTGTTGTTATTTTTTTTCTTTACTTGCTTGTAAAGTGCTTTGAGAACCAGGAAATGCGCTATATAAATCACATGTAGTATTATTATTATTATTATTATAAAGTCTTGGAAAGGGCCTGGCTCTGTCCAGATATTAGAAAGTCACATCCTATGAATCAAAGTGATGCAGCGCTAACAACAACCACTTCTTGTTAGTCAGTGTCATTTTCATTTCTTAACTATAACGTTTAAAGATATATAGTTAACACTGTACCATCAATATACAAATTAAGTTATGCTCTTTTAATGTTCAGTGTTGCTTCCCTGCTGCGTTTGGGTAACCAAATCTACCTAAGACAGACATCTAACAACTGATTGGGCTAGCATTTATTGCTTGTTTTGGTTAAACTTAAGCTGTCATTTTCTTTAGTGTGTTGCCCAAAAGTTGGTATAAATGTGGTTATTAATGAGGTATGAAATATGCATTTTAAGTTAATGAAATGCAGTCATGCACAGTTAAGAGTGTACGTACCGGGGTTTTCCACTCAACGTTAGTGAAAAAAAAAATGGTGCAGTTCAGTCTTTAACTTGTTTGTTTTAGAACAATAAATGAAATATAATTCGCTTTTCTTGGGGGGGGTCTATGTGCTGGACTATTTCTTAGGTAGGACCAGTTGCTGGGCAACCAGCGAGACTGCAGGAGCTTCTGGCTACGGCTCTTAAAGCGAAAAACCATATTTCCCAAGTGTTGCACACACTTCCTTTAACAGCGACCAACTTTAAGATATATGCAAGTGCTTACAATAGCAGGAGACAATATAAAAACACTTGATATTAAATCTACTTTAATCAAAGTGATGATGAGTAGCTCGCTTACTCTGCTGTTTCTCTTTCCAGCAGCTGTTCTGCAGGTGCTCGATATAGTCGTTCTCGATAGTTTTCTCTAGTTCATCCAGCCCCGCTCCTCTGTACTCTTTCTCAAAACTTTTGTCCACGTAGTACGGCACGCCCATGTGCTGCGTTTCCCTGGAGACCACCAGCCCGATGGCCCTGAAACCCAAACACAGGATTAAAATGTGTCCAGTATAAACTATGGTGTGAACCGTGGAGTATCCCAGGGATCTGGTGAAGTGTCACTTTAGTAAGGTCAATGCTGTGGCACACTCACGGCTTATAGAAGAGACTGAAGGCCGGGTTAATGGCCATCATCTGAGTAAACACTGATATGAGGATTAGCACCAGCACAGGGAGGAGCTGCAGCAGCGCTGTGAAGGTGTTCTGTGGGAAGATCAAATCAGCAGATTACAAAGCATATAATACTTCATGTAGGCTGCACTGATTCACGCCAGCACAGAAGGTATGTCTTTGAAGCACCATACAAAAAAAGCATTTCCGTGATGAAGAAAAATAAATGAAAGACATGAAATCAATCATTATAGGAATCTGTCACCAGCCATGTTGAAATTGATCTCCCAAAAGTGCAATTTTTCCCCGTGCATGTTAATAATTAGGATATTCACAAGAAGAGCTTGCTGTGGTTAGTCTTTCTGTCTTGTGAGTCACTGACCTGACTCTGGTTCTCCTCCACCACCACCTCCTCGCGCCTCTCAAAAGCACGTCGACGACGAGGCTGATAGAACTGAGAGTAGGAGGCGCCCTGGTTGGTGTACATGTGGATATTTCCTGTAGAGAGACACGTGCAGTTTTACAGCATTTACATTTATCAAAAGACAGTGGATCACAGTCCTAAACTGTTGACAGAACCATTTGTCAGACCAAAAACTTGAATGTTAGCTTGATATATAAGTGATACTGCTCTGCATGAATGAGGTGTGAATGACTCGTAGTATTTGAGGGGTCGAAAAGACCTGATCAAGCGCTATATACTGTAAGTACAGTCCATTTACCATTACACACAACTTTTCAAACATAGGTAAGAACAATGAATCTGAATGTTATCAACATCGAAAATGTATTATTCAGATTGCAGGAGGCAAAATATTTGTGAAAGGTGAAATGTGTTTTAAAATATATATATTGTAGTGCTGCATAGATTTCATGGCCAACAACTCTAATTCTACAGGTTTAAAGGGCCTTGTATGTTTATTTCAGGTTCATATTAGTATTTAGTGTCTCTCCTGTGACATGTCTCCATGCTTTAATGTTCAAAAAGCTCTTTATTTGTCTCATACTGCCTGTGCTGCAGTACCTCTTTTCACCCTCTGTCTGAAACCAGAGCCCAGTCTGCTCTGATTGGTTAGCTGGCCGGCTCTGTTTTAATTGTTCAACCTCTGTTGATGTCCCGCCCCTTAACCTATCACGTACAATGTGTCAGAGCACAAGCCAATAGAATACGAGTGTTACATAGTGACGTCACTGTGCTATAGAAGTAAACAAAGGAATCCAATAGAGGCAAAGGAAAGGTGAAAACCCCAAAATGCATAATAAGAGAGCACATTTTCATTGAAAATTAGGAAAATAATCATCCCCTCTAGTACTGTGCAGCATCAGTCAAAAATTCGATATTTTTTTCAAAATCGTTCCCTCCTTCTCACCTGTGGGAAATCTTCCCCCAAAGAAAATGTTGAAGAGTTCCTCGGGGGAAATGTCGGCCTCGAAGTCTCTGTTGAAGCTTCGGTAGTATCCATGGCGACTGTGGCTGGAGGGTTGGGGTGCGCTGGAAGCAGCAGATTGATCTCCGTATTGATCGTACTGCTGCCTCTTCTCTGGATTGCTCAGCACTGCATATGCGTTGCCTATTGCTGTCGGAAAGAGAGGGAAACATTTGGTTTTAGCATTCACTCAGCCCACAGCAACATAGAAATAAAATATACAACTGGGAGAAATCCCATAGTATAATGTCCCATAGTAGTAAACCGGAAGTAAAATGTTGCCCTGATATTAGTTAGCTACAGGTGGGAACCTCATTGACCTTCATGGATGCTGAATTATTAATTGTCAGTTCTGATTTGCAAAATGAAACCATATACAGCATGTAAAGACAATTACTACTAAGTTTATTACTTAAAAAATAAATATCTCAAATTGTGTTTCATGAATGTGTGTTTAGATTTGACTGAGTTATGAGTAGGGCTTGGAGAAAATAGGATTTTATTGTGGATCGGGATTAAAAAAACACTTTGGCTGTAAACCTTCTTTATCAGGATAATCATGAACATCCTCACAAGTGACTTGAACAAAATATTGCTTGCTATCATAGTAGGGCTGCTCGATTATGGCAAAAATCATAATCTCGATTATTTGGGTCAATAATTGATATCACGATTATTAAAAAACGATTATCCATTTACTTTGAAAACATCCATTTATTGAGATTTTTTTTTGAACAGTATGTTTTTAACAGGTGATTACTCTGAACTTTAAGTATAATTCAACTGAAAAACCAATTAAAAAAAATGTTAAGAATAAAAAAATCGTTTTATTCCGATTATGTTGTTTTCATAATCGTCGCAAGCCAAAATCGTAATTGCGATTAAAATACGATTAATTGAGCAGCCCTATATCATAGTAGAGAAGTGAAAAAAAGAGAGCCTTATTTATAAAAAACAAGGAATAATGCCAAACTTATCGTGTAAGAAAGAACAGACGTATCTATGCCATATTTCTGCAGAGAGGGACCTGATGTTAAGGGTGTTGAACCTGTGTCTCATCTGTTTTTTTATCTTTCTCCCCCCATCCCCTAATCCCACACACTTTTAAAACGGCAGCCCTGAATACATACAAACAGCTTAACAAAGACTTTCTAAACTAAAACCAACCAGTTAGACTGCGTCACCCAGCCTCAAGCTGCTGCCCTGCCTGTAGTGTAATGTGTAAACAACTCGTTTTTGAACTGACCTTGACCTCTAAATTAAAAACAATATACTTTGTGGGATAAATAAAGTGTCATTATGTCAAAGTACTGTCCAGCAACATGGTCAAAATATAAAAAAAGACACATACAAAGTCATAGTCACCAATCTCACAGAAAACAATCCCTGCTTTCTCATCTGTCAAAACTCATACCTTTGAAAGCATCCGTAGCTCCTGGAGCAAAGTTCTTGTCGGGGTGAAATTTGAGGGCCAGCTTCCTGTACGCCTTCTTCAAATCCTCATCACTGGCATTTTTGGTAACACCGAGAATTTCATAAAAGTCCTTGCAATTCTTTATCCTGCAATAAAAAAAATGTAAAGGTCACCTATTATGCAAAATCCACTTTTTCATGTATTTTATACATCAACATGTGTCCCCTCTTCTTCATGTCTCTTCTACATCAACATGTGTCCCCTCTTCTTCATGTCTCTTCTACATCAACATGTGTCCCCTCTTCTTCATGTCTCTTCTACATCAACATGTGTCCCCTCTTCTTCATGTCTCTTCTACATCAACATGTGTCCCCTCTTCTTCATGTCTCTTCTACATCAACATGTGTCCCCTCTGTGGAAAGAGACTCTGAATGTTTCAGGAAAAAATATTCTCTCACTTTTTGTCCTGATCCATTTCTATAAAAACTTGATCAGATTTTGGCCACTTTATGATGTCATAACGATTTTGTGGCTTGTAGCCAATCACCAACCAAGGTAACCCCCCCCACCTTATCACCTGAATCTCCTCCGAGAGCACCATTGTGTTCTTTTTAAACAAATCTCTCTCAGAGGGGCGTGGGGAGGGGCTCCTTATTTTCATCTAAAGTAACAGACAGAGAATCAGCACTTTTGAAACAGGGCTGAAACAGAGGGGATTATGGGTAATGCTGCAATGATCTGTTTGGTGTTACGAGCCAAACACTTCAGAGAAATGTTTGTATATATATATATCTGAGACCTATAATATATTGATGAAAAACAGTATAATAGGGGACCTTTAAAACATAGGTGCTTCATAGTATGTAACACAGCCAACGTGATAGGAACAATTAATATGGTCAGTCTGTCTAAAAACCGTTTTGAGCCACAGTTTACCTGAGAACACCCTGGCGCTGGTCCTCGCTGTAGCTTTTCTTGTCATCAACACTCGCATGACTTGGTTCCTCGTCTCCAAGGTCCTCGTCCCTCCAGCCGGCTGGCGGGGGAACGTGGTTTGATTGTGGAGCAGCGGTGCCTCCATTCCTCACTATGGCGTCTATTAGCACTATGGAACAAAAACACAGTGTCTGAGGTCAGCTGACAGATCAGATGGGAATGGAGAAAGATGGCTGAGAAAGCTTAAAGCAGAAAATACAGGTTGCCAACCAAAATGTACAGATGGAGGACAGTTTAAAAAGGAAAACCAACATTAAGTAACCGAGTTAGGCATTTGGCCACCACAAGACTCCAGAACAAAATACTCTGACTACTTCTGTTACTCTAATGAAACACTGTTCTTCATAGTGGAGGAGGGGGGTTGTCACATTGCTCCCAAAATCTCCCTTTAGTGATTACAATCTGGTGTTGGCCAACTTAATTAGTCACATCATTTTCATATTCAAATCATCCCTGGTTCCTTCTTCTGTGTGTTTAGGCATGTGCACATGTTTCCCCACTGATTTCCGGCTATGGGAGAAATACAAATGGATCCATTTATCAATATTTCCTTTATAATGCATCTTCCCCCTGAAGAAATGTTCTCCTGATGTTTGTTTTAATTTAATTTGTCAATAGCAAAAGCCTTTCCCTACTTGCACCACAAGTGGAAAACTTGTCCAATGGAACAAGTTGGCATTTAACTGCCTCATGCACATTGTGTACAAAGAGATCCAGGAATTCTATGAAAGCATTAATATGCTGGCTATGATGCCATTACTGAAAAGCTATTAGGCAAGAAAAACAACAAGAGTCGCAGTCAGATTTGAACATTGCCCAACAGTGTGTTCACAGATAGGGGGGAGGGAGCATTTCAGCAGGCAGCCTACAAGGACTATGTATTGAAGCAAGACAGCCTCTAAAAATAGTAGTTCAGTGCACCCATCTTGAATTATGTTAAAATGATGTTTGTACAGTTAATCCTCGGGGTAAATGTGCACATTGAGCCATGTTAGCTAGTCAGTGTGCTATTGCAGAATGTGCGTCAGCTAATTTTACCTCTGGCCCGGGTGCTGGGGTAAATATTCTGGGCTTCATAGAGCAGCTGCAGAGCCCGATCTTTCCGTCCTGACCGTAAACAAAGCTTCGCCTTCTCTATCAGCCGGTCTGCTTCTTCTTTGTCCATTGCAACGTATTATTCTGCTGATCGAATCGCTGTCTCTAGAGGTCTGTCCCTGTGCACTGAGAGTCAATATCATATAGTAAAGCGACCCGCTGCAGCTAACGAGAGATAGCCGATTAGCTTTGGTGTCAGGCAGCTGCGTAACGAGGTGCAGTCACTCAGAAGTCCTCCGCACTATCCGGTCTGCAGACGGCTGTTGTTCGGCTGCAAACAGGCCTGCAGCTGGGCCATTATTTTTTTAAAAGATAAATGTAACAAATGCACTGTTTTGCTGTCTGTTTTTATTAAGCGGTGTTTAGCAGGCCACCCTGTTCAATTTAACTCTGGACCCACATAGCTGTGATGGACGAGGTGGAGGCAAGACGTCATATCCTGTGGCGTAAACTCTGAAATCTGTATAAATCCGCCCTTATATTGACTTAAATATAATTTACTTGGTTATCAGTTAATAATATGGTATAGCAGGACATATAGTGTTTATATACCGCTATTTCACGCTTCACCCATCTATTAACTAACGGTACTTGGTTTAATAAACCCAGAGAGTTGAGTAACATTAGCAGGTGTAGCTGATGCAGCATTCAAGGTCTTTCCTTTAAAGACGTAAACCCCACCATTGGTTGTGGTGCATGGAATATGATACACTACAACACAGACCTAAGATCATTATTATTGGTGTTTTATATGTATTTATTTATCCATTCAGTGGCGTATTGCCTGCCTTTGATTGTCATGGGACAATGCAATGACAACAGAGATGTAATGGATATTTTTAAACGTTTAATTAACTGCTACAATCAACCAACAAAACTGCATATTTAGCTAATGGATATCGCTGAATAAAACTAGTGATTGACATGAAAGGCAGTCTAGGTTATTTTATGACATTTAAGATACTGATGCACAAGTCAATTTAAAGTGTACATATTCTTGCTTGGTTTACAATTTACATAATTTAATATTCGTAGAAGTACAAATTGTATCAGTAAATTAGAAACCATTCAACACATTTTTGTTCATGCATATTTTATTCAAGAGTAAAAAAATGTGATTTTGTCCCATAGGGCATGCTTACAATGTGTGTATCATTTAGGAAGTCAAATGCCAAAACATATTTCCATAGGTAATAAAAAATGTTGCAAGATAAAATCCATTATATTTGTTTGTTGAAATATGCATGTAGACCATACAAGAACCAGAAACAGAGGAAGGAAAATAACCATAAGCTAAATTGTAACAATAATAATATCAGCAGTAAATATAACCAGAGTACAATGTTTCCTGTTTAACGTAAGTGCGACACACGATTTTCTTTGAGTCCGATTCATTTACATTTGAAAACCATGCTATCATGCTTAGGCAGCCTGAAAGTTGCTTTTCACTGAGATTATATTCATTCACACTATTGAACATTTTCTGTACATCAGTACAACCAAAAAATAAAAATAAACACAAGGATTCAAACCTTAGAAGGGCATCTCTGCATACAATAAATCAATATAAAAATTAAAAGCAGTGGTAATAAATAACAGAATGAAAAAAAATGAAACAATCAAAAGGAAGCCTATTTATAAAATGTATAAAACAAGACAAATCAAACTACAAATGTAAATAAAAAATAAAAATAATTCAAGTTCACTATTTGAAACACAACTATCACAATTATAATCTCACATAACAATTAGGAACTTAATTGCATGCATTGATGCGTTCCGTACCATAGATGCTGTGTTTAAAATCACTTTTTGTCCATCCTTAATTCACATACCGTTATCATTAAATAGAAAGATGACATAGAAATTAGAAAATATATTAATGGATGAAAGGAAATTGTAGAAATTCATGTTGCACACTTTTTTGGGCTTCACAACTTTCGCCATTCTTTTATTTTGAAAGAACCAGAATGTTTCCTGTTTTAATTGTTTCTTTTCTCTTCCTCGATCAATCATTTGGACATGGGAAAAGCTATTTTTATTTCAATCTCAAGTGTAGGTGTACCAATTTCCCCCCTGTACTGCACAGTTAAATTAGATTAGATAAGAAAAAGATAATTGAGAAATAAAAAAATGATATAACACATTTCGATGTGGGTGGATTGTTAACCAAAAGCCCTGTCTCTACTACTAAATAGTCATGAAGGATGTACTTCTGACAACTTTAAATTCATCTAAGTTACATTTTAGTGAACAAAAAACTACATTTTGGTCAGGATACATTCTTCAAATCCTTAAGATGCATTTTCCCAGATGGATCTAATTAGCTTATTCCAAATAACATGTTGTTATATGATCTTTAAACAAAGCATGAATGCATTCACAAATTTGTAGAATTTCCTTCTCACTCTGAAATAGTACTTTATAGCTCTTAAACATGAAATCTCATTGAATTGGCAGCACAGCAGAAAGTGCAATAACTCAAAGGGCGCTAACATATACTTGATTCGGATGCACGTAATCTTTTACGTTCTCTTAGCAACAAGCAGGTGAGACATAATCAGGTAGTGTGTGACAGCAGGGTTTGCCCTAAAGTTCAAAATGAATTATTCCCCTTTCCTCTCTGTG
The DNA here is from genome assembly GCF_902827115.2 of Pseudochaenichthys georgianus. NCBI lineage: Eukaryota > Metazoa > Chordata > Actinopteri > Perciformes > Channichthyidae > Pseudochaenichthys > Pseudochaenichthys georgianus. The sequence goes on from NC_047516.1 coordinate 21,332,535, forward strand.
GTTCAGAAACAGGTGTTAAAGCCACTTCGTTGTCATAGCAATGCAGAGATGAGAGAAAGGCTCCTTCAGTGGAGGATGCTCGAGTGTATACTTTCCAGAAGGTGTGCGCGAGGTATAGCTTGATCAAATGCCATGCTTCTCTCAGGAGAACTACTTTAATGAAGAAAACTATTTAAGGATGGTCTTGATAAAAATAAAACCCTTTGAGATTCCCCCTATGGACGTAGATGAAATTGTATCCTTAAATGGGATAGTGTGCTCCTTTTTGGGGGCATTTCCAGAGCTTGGTGGAACTACTTTTTCCAAATGCTCCTTTCATCCCCTCCCTTTTCCCTCGTCCCCTCCAAGTGACTTCTTGCTAGGAGATGACTGATAATGAGGGAGGCGAGGAAAGGAGCAGTGCTGGATTTGATTGAAGTGTACACAAGGAGCAGTGGCTTTGTGAGTCTTCTTCCCCCTGCAGGATGATGGCGTCGTACTACGAGGTAAATCAATAAGTTTAGTTTCACTGGTAAGCTTGCACTGCAGGTTTTTAAAGAGGTTCACATTGATATTCTTTCTTTTATCTTTCCTTCTCACAAAGTGGTGTTAATACTAGCAAAACATGAATTTGTGAGTGATTCATAATAAACACTTTATGATACAGTAACATGATTTGTGTGGCATGGATACTGCAATTATGTCTTCTGCCAGGCTCTGTAATGAAGGAGCAGACGTTTGTCAGCACTCAGAACAACACAACCCCCAACAAGTCAGTCTTTAATTGAACTGAGAAAGGGAACAACAGGCAGAAACAACTTTCAACCGATCCGTTTTCAACCCAGCTGCAGCCTTGTGGCCTCCCTTACCCCTGCCCTCCGCTGAACCCCCCCTCCCCCAACTGTGCGATGACATACTGTCATAAAGGAAATGACCTTTTTCGCCCGTTTAAGTTTTGCTGCAGATTTTCATGTTCTGTCTGTAGGCCTGGTTTATTTCTATGTTCTGAGGCCTGAATTCCCCTTTTGGCAATGTCTTGCTGCACAGCGAACAGCAGCATTGTTCTGAGGCTCAGACAGCACATCACTGGATGTCGCTGTTGTCATCCGTGCCGTTTGCCTCTGACATATTCATCTTTCCCATGGAGTGACCCACGTGGTTCACCCCGTCCTTGCGAGGCGGCATGCGCTCGTTGATGCGGTCCAAGCCCTTGGCCTCCGCAAAGCTGGCGATCTTGTGCTGGGGGGAGAACCCACGGATAGCTACAAAAAAAAAAAGGACACGTAAATGGATCAGAATCACCTTGTAATGTCTCAGAGCATTTCTATAATCTCTTGTCTTGTTAAACTGTATATTTTCCCCAAGATATATCAAAGGCTTTTGGGATTTAACAGGCAATATAACCAAACAAAGACGTAAAGTCAGTGAATCAATCGCAATTAAGAACAAAGAAGAATATTTCAATAATCATTTAGTGATTTTCTTTGTTTATCTTTACCCAGTGTAGCAGTTTATGATATTCAGTTATCTTTGCAACTAACATTATTGATAAAGCGACCCACGGATAACAACAACATATATATAAATGGATCAGAATCACCTTGTAATGTCTTGGAGCATTTTTTTAAATCATGTCTTGTTAAACTGTATATTATCCCCGAGATATATCAAATGCTGTTGGGATTTAACAGGCAGTGAATCAATCGCAATTAAGAACAAAGAAGCATATTTCAATAGTGATTTTCTTTGTTTGTGTTTTTACCCAGTGTAGCATACTACCAGTTAATGATGTTCAGTTATCTCTGCAACTAACATTATTGATATAGCAAAGTAGAAGCGGCTGCATTTTTATTACTTTCCTCCGTTTGGGAAAAGCCTGAGAAAAAGTCTCCAAACACATAAAAACAAAAATACACACAGTTTTACCTACCTTTGTGAAGAATACAATTCTCAACAAACAGTGTTTAAAAAAAGTCAACGCCCCTGCTAGTTCATACAAAAATGTGCATGTAAAAAGATAAAAATAAAGTGTGTTAGTACTGCAAATAGCTCTCTCGTACCGAAGCTTTTGAGTAGTGGGCAATGATTACCTCAGACATATCACGAGGAACTGAGGCTTCAGGATGCACATTTCATGTTGATGCTGTTCTCTTTCTTGTTCTCGTGCATTCAACACTTTGTTTAGAACCAGATGGAGGCCATTTAGAAGCCAGACCAAAAAACAATGAAGTCTTGTATCATGCAAGCTCGTAAGCAGCACTTGACCTTGCAGTGTTTTCAATTTCTCGTGAAGTTGTCCTGTGAAATGTGGCTTGACGGAGTTATTGTTAATGTGTGGGATGTTGTGTGGGATGTTGTGTGCATGAGGTGTTTCTGGAGGAAGCCCTGACAGTATGTGGGTGGGAGATGGACCGCAGGTTTACCTTCTCCGTCCTCATCAGTCGTCTCCTCGATTGCTTCAATGGCTTCAATGGTGGCTGGGGGGGGGAGGAGGGGAGCAGGTTACTCCTGATTAAGCCATGCAAATGTAAAAAAAACGCAGCCCCAGCGAAGAAAGGCGGCTCATGTTAGGCCGGGTGACACATGTTAACTGGCAACGCAGCCAAACTCAGAGGAAGGCCATGCGTTAATACTGAGAGAATAGGTGTCAATCTCGGGTCAGATATGACATATAAAAAAAGATAGATCCATAGAGGAAGGGAAAGTGGGACAGATATATTGAGACGGAGATAATAGGTTGAGGTGAGACTCTAACAGATCTACTGGTTCTGGCTTGGAACCACATATTTCAGGACGATTTCACAACTGCAATAAGTGCTTGCTGTCAGTCCACCAGTAGTTTCAAACAGCAATGGATCCCACTAAGCTTTTTTGCCCATACACTATAATTGAGTTAGAGATAGCTAAACTTAAAATAAATAAACACTTTAGACACGGAATCAAATGGTTCTTTGCGTTTTTTTGAGCAACCTAAAGAGAGACAGTGTATTTTTGTTAGAGTTGAAAGACCAAGCTACAACTCAAAAGTGAGTAAATAATAGACTTCATAAAGTAAAAAATTCAAATGGGACTTTAATTGGATTTCAATGTTATGCTAATTTGTAGGTTCATATTTGTATTTTGTGTCTCTAATGCTTTAAAGTTCAAAACCTCTTTTCACCCTCTGCCTGAAACCAGAGCCCAGTCTGCTCTGATTGGTGAGCTGGCCGGCTCGGTTGTGAATCAATCGCTTAGAGATGTCCCGCCCCTTATCATGTGTTATGAAAAAGGCGAGTGTTACATCGTGATGTCACTATGTAACAGAAGTAAACAAAGGAGTCCTATCGAGGCATTTTAGGCAGGCTGTGGGGGGAGTATTTTGGAGAGAAACTTTAAGATTGTAGCCTTTGCAGACCATTTACATGCACAAAAACCTATATAACACACTGAAGGAAAAGGAAAACCCCCAAAAGCATAGGATTTAAGCAGTAACCGTAACATTAGGTAAGCTGATGATAGGGGTGTATTGGTGTGAGTTCTGCCACCTACAGGTCAGAAGATTGCTAAATGCAGCTTCAGGGTTATGTGTTATTTTATGTTTAACAAGATGACCAAGGGGGGTAGGTTTGACATCATATTACAGGATCATTAATGTACTACTGTAGTACAGTATCAAACAGCTGGATTGGTCAGATATCAGGTTTTTTCCTCACTACTTAAATGTGATCAGAGCATCACTAAGAGGCTGGAAAACAAAGCCTGCGAGCGGCTCTATATTTAAATCAGTGAAGGATGGAGAAAGAGAGACCAATGGTTGGGCTGAGAATGGTGATGGTGAAATGAGAAAAAAGATGGAGTAAAGGGTAGAGAAGAGGCTTATGCTGAGCCGTGCACTCACCACTCTGCAGTGTCTGCTTGCCTCCAGAGAGAACCCCGCTTGGCAGCATGCCAGTGGGCGTCAGGCCTTTAAGCGTCAACACATTTTCACTCTCCTCTCTGCAGGAAACACAGAGGCAGGCAAACAGGTCACCAAACTCCCCTGAACCATGTTTCAAATGGAGAAAGGACTTAATGCCCCCATTTTGACAACACACATGAACACAGCACAACAACACCAGGAACATTTAAACACACCAACATAAAGTCTACCTGAGAACTGAGAACATTTTGGCCATTTTCCCAATAGCACGGATCTTGTTTTTGATCACCTCCTTGCGTGCTGCAGCTGCACTGGCTGCAAAGAAATACATAAACATACTGTTGTTATATTCTTATTTTATACAATAGTCACTATAATAAGCCTCAATATATCCTGAGAAACTTGTGTTAGGCTTCTATTAGACCTCAAATATATATTTCTTGATACATAGAATACTGTAATAAGTCAAATGTGGACAGTGCTGTGACTATAAGGCCTACTATAGATTATATAATTATAACCTTTTTGTAATAAACATTGTCTTAGTCACACATCTTTGTAATTTCTGATGAAATACAAGCACCTATTTTAGTTCTCTGTCATTAACACATCAAGATAGGAGAATGTACTGCATTCATTGTAACAACATTGAATTTAAAAATAAAAACACATACAAATTGTAATAATTTAACGCATGGTTTTCCCTGTTGCAAAACAATCCAAACTTTCAAACTAATTCGACACGAGAAAAGAAAAATCCAGCTCAGGTGTGCAGATGTGCTTCAAGCAAACCAAAAATGCACTCATGTGAAATATAAAAACACATGACATTTTACCATCAAATATCTCCTCTTCCTCATTCATCATGAGTTCATCATCAGAGCAGATGCTCAGCACATTCACCAGCATTTCTGTGACTGGGGGGAGAAAGAGTCATTAAGCAAAGAGCCATTAAGCAAAGAGTCATTAAGCAAAGAGCCACGCGTTAGTACGACGTGTTGTATTGGAAACACTGACACATATCCAACAGCTTTTCTACAGAAACACCTACCTTTCTCTCCAACAAATGGCAGAGACCAGGTGAAGACATCCATGAAGTTGGGCAGCCAGTATGGATGGGGTGAGCAGTTGAACTGTCTGATGTTCATGACGTTATTTTCATATTTCAGTACAGCAGCTGTTGAGAAAGCAGACCACATGTACTTCATCCTGTCCTGTTAAAGGTCACCTATTATGCAACATCCACTTCTCCATGTCTCTTCTACATCAACATGTGTCCCCTCTTCTTCATGTCTCTTCTACATCAACATGTGTCCCCTCTTCTTCATGTCTCTTCTACATCAACATGTGTCCCCTCTTCTTCATGTCTCTTCTACATCAACATGTGTCCCCTCTTCTCCATGTCTCTTCTACATCAACATGTGTCCCCTCTTCTTCATGTCTCTTCTACATCAACATGTGTCCCCTCTTCTTCATGTCTCTTCTACATCAACATGTGTCCCCTCTTCTTCATGTCTCTTCTACATCAACATGTGTCCCCTCTTCTTCATGTCTCTTCTACATCAACATGTGTCCCCTCTTCTTCATGTCTCTCCTACATCAACATGTGTCCCCTCTTCTTCATGTCTCTTCTACATCAACATGTGTCCCCTCTTCTTCATGTCTCTTCTACATCAACATGTGTCCCCTCTTCTTCATGTCTCTTCTACATCAACATGTGTCCCCTCTTCTCCATGTCTCTTCTACATCAACATGTGTCCCCTCTGTGGAAAGAGACTCTGAAAGTTTCAGGAACAAAGATTCTCTCACTCTTTGTCCTGATCCATTTCTATAAAAACCTGTCTGAAAATGAGCTGATCAGATTTTGCCCACTTTGTGATGTCATAACGACTTTATGGCTTGTGCAACCATTAGCCAATCAGCAACCAAGGTAACCCCCCCCCCCCCCACCTTATCACCTGAATCTCCTCCTAGAGCACCATTGTGTTCTTTGTAACCAAATGTCTCTCAGAGGGGCGTGGGGAGGGGCTCCTTATTTTCATCTAAGGTAACAGACAGAGAATCAGCACTTTGGAAACAGGGCTGAAACAGAGGGGATTATGGGTAATGCTGCAATGATCTGTTTGGTGTTTGGAGCCAAAACACTTCAGAGACATGTTTTGTATATATCCGAGAGCTATAATATATTGATGAAATGTTGACGCCTATGTATAATAGGCGACTTTTAAAGAACTGCGACTATGATACTGAAATACATATTTATTATAATCAAACGTGTGCACTGCGCAGGATATTTACGATGCATGCCGTCATGCCAAATGCACAACAATGTCCTCTCGTTAAATGTATTCATGTTCAGTGATGTTAAATGTTTTTGTACACGCAGTACAGTTTGCGTGAGGATAAAAGCAGGGTACAAAATGAGACGTTCCACCACTAGATGGCCTAGCTGAGGCCAGGGAGGCTGACACGGTTACATGAAGAGGGATAAAGCCACATGGAGATAGTCAGCGATGCCGACAGTCCCTCCCACGCTCCCCATCTCCCATAGCCCATAGAAACCAAGACACAGATCTGAGAACACAAACAAACGGGGGCTCCCTTGATGCAGTCTTCTGCCTGCTCACAAGCTAAATGCAGATGCATGAATCCATACACTGCAGTTTGCGCTGGTGATTTTAAATGGGTGAAGCAGAGGACCCCATGGAAGTCATTTTGTCAGATGTGAGACGTGTTTTTCGTTAATTCATGTTCACATTATCATGAAATGTCAGCGATGCAGTGTGGCAGAGATACTGGGCTTGTGCCTCCTCTTTTTCACAAAATGCTTAGCGGTGTCATATTTAATGTGACAGTAAATTCACGTCTCAATGCCTGCCAGGAATATCATCATTAGCTGGAACGCTGTACAGTGAGGGCCAGCCTTACAAACGCTCAAATCTGTGTGTGAGAAAGTGTTTGATGGTCGTTATGATAGTCAGACAATTTAGTTTTTCATAAAATATGTATTTATTTTATTCTAATATGGTGCAACTACTGTATCACCAAACCTAATTTCCCCCTGGGGTTATTCAAGTATTTTGATTGAATAATTTTTGCATCTGAGTAAGAATCTTACTCATTCTCATTTTTCTTTTCCTCTATATGTGTTTCAAACGTAGCTTTTCAGTCTTGTAGTTGCAGGATGTTGACACAGCATGCGTTTATTAAAGAGTATTGCAGCTGCTTTAGTCGCACTGGGTTCATAGCGTTTCTGATCGAGCACGATGGAGAGAGTGACATTTTATGTGCAGATAGATGGAGAAGGAATTAGCAGTAAGTGGTTATAAATGCAGCTTAAGTGTGGACCTGGTCTTGTTCAACATAGCTTTGTACCACTTAGATGCCTTTCTGGGATAAAAACTAGCAAGAATATGGTACAAATGCCAGAAACAGAACTGTACACAGACTTACCTTTGTTGTTATAAACATCCAGGTAGTTTGGTGCTGAGAAGATGGTGATGAGGGAGGGGAATCCAGTGGTCTGACTTTTACGGTACATCCGGTAGCTTCAAGGGGGGCAGGTGGAGGCACAGACAGAAAAAAGGCAGAACTTGTTCTTATATATGTAAAGAGGATTATATTGTGTTAATGTGGATATGTATGTTTTTAATGTAATAGTGTAGGGATAACATACCCTGCATCTTGTGCTTCATGTGCTCGGATGATCGATAATAGGTTATTGCTCTGTAGGAACTCGCATACAGCTGGATAACTGGAAAGAAAATAGGTTGAGAAACGACACACGTACACACCAATTAAATTAAGCACAACATCTTACCATAACTTGACAACATGTATTCCTATGACCCAACAGAAGTAGATAAGAGCTGCCTGTTTCACCTACAGTTTCAGTCACCAGAAAATACAAAGAAGTATCATTCATTAATCATGAATGCATTAATGGAAGCCTCGCTGAGGATGATGCAACGGTGTGAAAAACCAATCCAACGGCTACCTGTTGCAGATAAAAATAAACTAACCCAGTACACGCAGGAGTCAGGGCTTCCTTCCTTCCAGATCTAATCTGGCAGGAAATGTGCCTGAAAGGAAGGGAAGCCTGCGAGGTAGCCCAGGCTAACTGAGTGGGATGCTACACTCATTGAATAAAACATGTGCTACCTATATCTAACCTCTGCTCTGTTTCTGCAAAACACATGCTTAATGTCTGATTATTAGGGACGGGTGGCGCAGTGGTCTGTGCGTTTGATCATCAGATCAAGGGGGCGTTGGGGAACTCCAGTTCGAAACCCGCTCCCGCGCCGTTGTGTCCTTGGGCAAGACACTGCTCCTGTGGGTATTGTCCACAGTAGACGACCATTACATGTATGTATGATCTGTATTTGTAAAGCGCTTTGAGAGTCATTGATAAAGCGCTATAATAAATATAAGGATTATTATTATTATTATTAATGTCTGATTATGTTGCCCTAGGACAACTTTTTGGGGGAATACAATTGTTTGCCCCTATATTCCTGCTGCTGCTGCGGCGGCTAATATATCACAGCTAGCGCCATTTTGTCAACCAAAAAGATGCCCTTCAAGCCAATCCAGGTAAATATTTGCTGCTGCTGGCTATTTGTAAAGAAATGTCTTCCTTACTTATTTTCTTTTCAATAATTAATCGTCCAACATTATAATTGATGCAATGTATTTGTGTAATGGTGAAGTATGAATATAACCAATGTGATTATTGAGTGGCTATATTGTTTTTTTTAATTCATATTTCACCCCTTGTTTTTTTGGTTTTATTATGATTTTTGATGCATTCATCTTTTCGGTTTTATAAAGTCTTCTATTGTGACATTCTGAATTGGGATTTGTATTTGGACTGGGAATGCTAATCTCTTCACTGGATGCATGTCAAAGCCGTCCTCCGTGTTTTTTTCCAGCCAAATGGACAATGAGCCGTCCCATGGAGAACGATGATTAAAACCACGTGAGTTGGAAAGTCACAGATCAGATATGGAGCAGATGTATGAGCCTGAATGTGTCTCCAAATGAGATATTAAAATATAAGGCTTCACAGAAAACATCGGACCTGTGTCACACAGAAGGAACATGAAGTCAGAATTGGGACACTTCCAGCTGCAGAGTGAATGTAGTAGCCTTGCATTTAGCAGCTCTCACCACAGTTGTTATGTAATACCTCGAAGGTTGTGTTATGTCATTCAGAGACTGTATAGTCCCTTCAAACTGTGCCTCCTGGGTTACAGACAAATATTTCAGATTACAGTTTGATTAGCTCTTTTAGAATTTGAATTCCCTCAATTAAGCAAGAACTCAATCTGTCATCATTTTTAAAAGTCCTTTGTGACTCCTGCTGTATTTCAGATTTACAGTATATCCGACCACAGAAGAAAATATCCTTACATCCATCAGTCTTAAGTATCCTGTTTACAAATGCTATTGCTTGATTTGTGTTTAATCTAACTATCTTTGCTATCTGTCCTAGAAATGTATTCTTTAATCACTTTGATAATGCTAATGAGGTCGAATAACCAAGACAATGATCACAATGGCTCTGCGAGGTGTCAAAATAGTGCTGAATAAAGAACTAATGAAGGCAACACTCACAGATGCTCTGGGCGAAACCATCAGCCAAAAGCACTAAATGTAAAAACAAATCAAACTGCATTCGAACCACCTAGAAGTAGTTGTTGCAAGCCTTTCACACACCAACAGTTGCCTAAATGAGTTCAATGGGATGCATTTCAATTGTCATAATATGCTTGTTTGCAAGCTTTCTCACACGCAATTAAAGATGTAAAAACGTTTGTATAGACTCAATCTGCTAATTACTGTCTGCAATGATGTACCTTCAATCTATTAGTTATGGCGCTTTTCCACTGCAGGGCCTCGCTCAGCTTAGTACGGTATGGCTAGGCCTCGTTAGGCCAGGCTCACTTTATGCTGCGTTTCCATTACAGTTTAGGAACTGGGGTAGTAACTATAGTAACGCAGTGTAGGCGGAGCCGTGACGTCATCTTCAATGCGAAACACAAAACCAACATCAGCCTTTAGCTCCTAGCACTCAGAGCTCACAGCTCTTCATATCTGTTCAGAAACTAGACAAAAGTTAAACAAGTACAAACTACAGACTGTCTGTGTCATGGAGAATACAGTCGCTGGTTTATTTATGTCTGTAGGCTGTTGTTGTGAGTGTGGGCGGTCGGAGCATATACAACGTTAGCTTAGCCGATCTCCATTCAGAAAACACGCATTTTAAAAGGTGTTTTGCCTGCAGACTTGTCAAAGCATTAATTCATGGTTTTTACTAACCGGTATCAGTATGTTGTTACTTCTGCATCCTTTTGAAACCTGTTCACAATTAAATCACGGTCAAATATGTTCATTTTGTTGTAGCGATTCTCTCAATAGTTTAGCATACTCAGCCCGGTTGTTTGCCCGGAGAGAACCTCGATTTTGGAAAGCCAGAAAACTGTGAAAAAGTACCCGCTAGCCGGAACTACGCCAAGTGGAAACGCAACCAAAAACGGGCCGGGCACGGCATGCTTAAACCGTGCTGTAGTGGAAATGCGACATAAGACTCCATACTGAGTAATCCACTTTTAAAGACTGACATTGAAAGTCAGAGATACACTAAGTAACCTATTCAAATGGCCCTATTGAGCACATTTGCACAGTTCATATTTGTATGTTGTGTCTCTACTGTGTCATCTTTGCCTGCTTTAATGTTCAGAAAGGTCTTTATTTTCCTCATACTGCCTGTGCTGCAGCATCTCTTTTCACCCTCTGTCTGAAACCAGAGCCCAGTCTGCTCTGATTGGTTAGCTGGCCGTCTCTGTTGTGATTGGCTAAACGCTTATGGATGTACCGCCTCTATGCCTATCACGTACAATGTGTTGAAGCATTAACCAATAGAAGCGAGAGTGTAAGATGGTGATGTCATTGTTTTACAGAAGGAAACAAAGGAGTCCAATGGAGGTGTTTCAGGCAGAGGGGGAGGTGTGGACGAGGAGTGAATTTGGGATTTTAGCCTTTGCAGACCATTTACATGCACACAAAACCTACAAAACACACTACAGGAAAGGTAAACATCAAAAAGCCTATTGTATTATGTATAAGTCTTCTTTAATAGTGTTGCAGTTATTCTATTACACGTCAAGCTGATAAAATCCCGTCACAATTCAGGTGGTTTGTTTTGTCTACAAATATAATATCAATCAATCTTAAAAGCTTAAAGACTTTCTTTCTTCATAAATGATCAACTAAAATGCTTAACTTTCCTCAGCATCAACCTGGGGTCAACAAATCGCTCCAACAGCAGGTCAGACCTGTATTAGCAGCATACAGAACATCCTCCCCCAGCAACAATCCTCTCTTCCGGCACTTTCTTACAGTCACTGCCATCCATGGACTCATCAACATTTCAGAAGTATTTAAAATATTTAAGTGCTCAAAGGTTTGTGCTGGGAGAAAAACAAGGAGACTGCTGTGTCCCGAGCACCTGGCGAAACTGTGCCATCCTCACATATCTAGGTCAGATGGCTAACATTCCCTTGGTGGCCAATATATAAATTACAAGAATAGCTGCGTTCCACACTAGCATGGATGTGCTGTAACTCTTTCCACTATAGCTGAGAGTCCACCCTAGAACATATTAAATGTTATATAGGTGTTTCTATGAAAAACACCTCGACAATGCATTTCTAACTTAGAAATAATGGCATTATTGTGAAATCTGCGTAGCCATTATTTGTCTTTCTTGTTTACAGAACTGCCGCAATTGTCGTGTAATAACATGAAGATAAAGAACCCATCGTACAATATGTACTAATTCGATTTCTCCCCCGCTGCAACAGTATTTATTGATTATTGCGAGGGAACAGTACACACACACATTGCTTGCCTGCGGCTCACATTTCTTCTTCCCTTTTGTGAAACACACAATTATGTGTCGTTGAGCGTGTGAGTGAGAAGAAGCGAGAAATCTGACAAGTGAGTGCGAGCGAAGGAGACGGAGAGAGATGGAAGTGCTGCGAGTGTGAAACTGCAAAGTGTTTTCACTTTCCTTAAGAAAATCCATCTGTCAGGCTGGTGGTCATCACGTTTATTTCCCCTCATATAAGAAATGTTTATAACAATATTTCTAATCAGTGAGCTCAATCACATTTTTCTAAATACAATCACTGCACAATACATTTGTCTTGGTTAGTTGTTGCTTGTAGTAATATAGTTCTGACAAATTGTAAAGACATTTAACAAGTATTAAACAAATTAAAGAGGCCTTATTATGCTTTTGGGGGATTTCCATTTCCTGTAGTGTGTTATATACGTAGGTCTTTGTGCATGTTAATGGTCTGCAAAGGCTACAATCCCAAAGTTCCTTCTCTCCCACACATCTTATGTGATAGGCTAAGAGGTGGGACATCTCTAAGCAGTTGACCAATCACAACAGAGCTGGCCAGCTAACCAATCAGAGCAGACTGGGCTCTGGTTTCAGACAGAGGGTGAAAATATAACATTATGAGGTAGGCATTACAACTCGTCTGCTGTTATGCCTCCAGACAATATTAAAAAAGCGGGGAACATTTCCACTCTGATATTAGATAGTCAGTCTTCTACAAACATTTGCTAATATCATACTGTCTCTGCAATAAGTTACATCTATTTCAAACATTCCTTGTAGCTCTGAGGAGTAAGAAACTGCATTTCTACTTGTGGAAACTGTTCCGTATTGATTCCATAGGAAACATTTACATGCTGTCAAATAACTTCTACTTCTCAGATGGAGATTTTCTTGCATTTCCCCGAAGTCCTCGGGAGAATGTGGATCTCTGTGTAGTTGGCAAGAGTCATAATGATGGAGAGGTACGTTTGAGAGAGAAGGCAGAACAAAGCCACAGGGAGATAGATGACTATTATAGCAGCATCCTCCACACGTCTACACAGTGATCCTCACTAAGCGCCTCTCTCACTGTGAATAGAGGGCTGACCCACAGCAGACCCATCACCTGCTCCTTTCTCTTCCATATTAGATACTCTCCAAAGGTGCTTGTAAAGTCAAAGTGAGAAGGCGCCTGTGTGGAAATATTTTGTGAAACAGAAACATGGGCACTTAACAGAGGAACTATTTCATCTAATATCATCTGACGCAGATGTCACCTTCGACACATCTTTTGAATACACTGAACTATTCTGCTCTCACTGTCCAGACATTTCATTTCTTCATCGGAGGAATACATCTCCATGAAGGCTTCTCAATACTCTAATTTCCCCTCCTCGACTCCTCGGTCCTCCGGTAGTGACCCGGAAATGGATTTCAGCGCGCCATGTTGAAGGACATCTCATTTCTCTAAATGCACATCGAGGACCGAGCATCGAGCGTCGAGGAGGCTCTCTGGAGGAGCTCTAACCGAGGAGACACTGATGCATCCTCCACGGCTCCTCCGCGGATGCATTTCCGGGAACGGTGGAGGCGTGACGCACGGCCGGACTTATCTCAGCCAATGACAGCTCTGCATGCATCCCCTGGATATTATTTTAGTAACAGCTGTGAGGTCTGTGTAGAAAGCAGAGCAGTGTGTATAATATATATCACTCAGTATAACAGGCCTACTCTCTTTATTTGCTTTAGTTTAGTAGATATCTACAAACAAAGAGTTGATATTTTTCTAAGACCATTTAGTGCTTCACATAATAAACTACACAACGGCTGTATCCTGATATATAGCCTATTATATGCTTTAGGAGCTGTAGGTGTGTGTTGTACAGTGTGTAGGTGTGTGTGTAGTAGTGTGTAGGTGTGTGTGTGGTACAGTGTGTGTGTGTTGTAGAGTGCGTAGATGCGGCGGACAGACGGGTCTCAGTTGGTTTGGTGTCCTTTGCTTACTTTTAAAACTTGTAAATACAACTTTTGGCCCGTAATTTCAATTCCTCATTTCAGCGACCAGAGAGAGGGGGGTGGATACATCCAGTCTCTGATTGTGTTACGTTATTATGAGAGTGCTCTCATACGTGTTTGATTTTGAAATTGTATATATTTATATAAATATGTGTGTGTCCGCATCTGTAGCCTGTTATCGTCTCATTATCCCGCACTGTCAATGAATTTAAAGTAAATATATAAGTGGTCATGAACACATCTGTCCATCAGACAGAGGGCTGCTGTGCCTCCTGTCATCATTCATGGACGTCTCTTCAAAATGACCGCTCAGAGGAGAGGATTTCTCATTTCTCCTCCTCTCCTCGGTTCCCCTCCTCGACTCCTCCGCTCGCATCTCATGTGGGCGGGACTAAGACACGAGGATAGGAGTCGAGGAGGGGAGTATTGAGAAGCCTTCCATGACTTTAGCAGCTCCCACGCAGGGGGAGTGTGTACCGTTCTATCCACCTAATCCCTCCACCTCTCCTCACCATCACCTTGCAACTTTAAACTTGCAGCAATGTAAGGACAGATACTTATTTTACGTGCTCCGTCATCGAAGGTGACAAATTGCCTAACAAACCCGTTCCCAGCTGTGCCTCGCTGTCATATTTGACTTCTCTCTCTTGTCTCATTTTCTTATTTGACTCCAGGTTTTAACCATTTGATTATTTGTTGTTAAGAATTGGTTCTGTACGAAACAACGACTCAAACCTGTTAACCACAAGGCAAAAAGATCCATTTACACACAGACACTATCTATAGCCTTTAAGGATATATTTACCAATTCATCAGTAAATAATTCCTTAATCGCAGTCTCATTCTTCGGTTATCTCCATTATGGGATGTTAAGAGTGTGTCTCTTATTTGTTTTGTTCTTTTTAGTTTTCTTCAGGAAGCAATACATGTTTGATGTCTATAAATAATTTACAATCTTAACATCTATTTTTGATATTAAGCGATGCAGTTGAGAAGCTTTTGTGTAACTTCTGTATTCATCAAATCTCCTGCAACATTAAATGGGATCTCATCAAAATGGGTAATTCAGGTCGTTGACCTCTGAACGCGTGCTATTCCCTACTCTCATCTCCTTCCTCCTCACACCATAACGATTAGTAAATAAAGCAGAAGAGGTGTGAGGAAGAAATCACCGGCTTAATGATCAACCAACATCGTTTGCATGTTCTTCTTTAGCTATCCCTCTGAGGTAGGGTTTTTATTTTTGAAGGATTTTTAAGTTTGCAATTAATAAGATCTTCAACAAGCCATATGTGTCAAGCTAATGGAAGCAGAGACACTTGACATACTGGATGATCGTGCTTGCAATACAATTAGTCAAAAACCCAACGATTCAAACAATTGGTAACGTAGTAAAGTTGGATTTAAAAGCTTAGTCTCAAGTATCTAGGTATGGACATAATAATCCAGGGGGTGTGAATATGTTGCGGGGAAGAAGAACAGCTCACCTGTAGAAGTAGGAGCAGCCTCGCACCGTGTTGTGGCTGAAATATTCCTGGGTTTTCTCATTGCCAAAATCCTCCAGAGGATCCGCCCACAGCAGGTCACACATGGGCCCAAAGGCCGGCGGCTCCTTAAACCGGTCCAACTTAACATGAAGAAGCAGAGATGCAGCTTTGAAAAACTGATCATTTCTTTCAAGAAAATAGACGATAGTGCCGAGACGGTATGTTGTTACCTTTTTAATATCATCTAAGGTGTGTATTTCAGGTGAGAGCCCACCGTGGACACACAGAAACTGTTGGTTCATGAGTGCAGCCAGGGGAAGGCAGTCGAACGCATCCATACACGAGTCGTACACCTGCTCTGAGTACTTGATTTTACCTGACAGAGGACACATGAAATCAATACAGCATGTTCTTTGTTTGTTCTTGACAGCTTTGACATTGGAAAATGCTGATGAATCTTCTTTTTTGAGAACTTATAATGGGTTATTATAGAAATATAGAAAACAAAAGAAGTTCTGTTTGGTTATACTGATTTTTTTTTCATGTACACATACTAGGCATTCATTTGTTTTCCAATTGTTGACTGACATCCCATCCCGTGTTTTCATTTCATTTTTTCCCATTTGTTCTGTTCCTGGTATGCACAACTTAATGTATAACAATTGTTTACAAAACATTTCTCTATACACACACCATACCCGAAAAGGAGCAGGGACATTACAATAATCTTATATTACCTGCCCCTTTCTAAAGAAATTCAAACAAAGAGAAATAGATGGTCTGTTCTTCATATTTCCGTATTCACAGCCAATCATAACAGTATCGTAGGAAAATAAGAAAAACACAAAAACTTACAAAAAAATACTTAGTTCCCGCTTGACAGTCAACGGAAAGGAACAAAAAATAAATAAATAACATCACCACAAAATCTGTTTTGTCGTCATGCTGAATTAACCTGACATTCAGACGGACATCACTTGCAATCTCTACCAGAAGTGCTCCAGGCTACACATGACATTAGCAATACACGGAGACACATATATACACAATACAAATATATACTGAGAGGTACTCACATTCTTGTTTGAAGGTGAAGTATTCTGTCAAATGTCTACATTCATGATTTCCACGAAGTAAAAATAGTGTCTTTGGATAGAGGATTTTCAGCGACCAGAGGTATAAAACACACTGCCAACACAAATACATAAGAGTGTTAAGGACAAGCTGAATACATTAAAGTGACTATAGCTTTGTATCCCCCATGTTAATGATATTCTGATGGTTTTACCTCAATACTGAAGTAGCCACGGTCCACGTAGTCCCCGAGGAACAGGTACCGTGTTGTGGCGGGGGATCCTCCCACTTCAAACAGCTTCATGAGATCAAAGAACTGCCCGTGGATGTCGCCACAGACTGGAACACAACCAAGAGACAGAAGATGTTACAGAATCAAAAGGACCTGATTGAATATTGAATGTGAGGGACAAAGAGATACACACAATCATGTTCAGCGGTATCATTCGGTTATTTTGGAATATTTTAGTGAAACAACTACAGCAGCATCAGTACACCTCGAAGCTACTTGTAACCTCTTGTGGCTACGACTCACACATAATCGTACACAGTTGTACATGTATTTTCACCAGGATGTTTTTCCTTCCAAAAAAAAGATCCTGGATGGTTGTAATGTCTGCATTTTCCAGAAGAGCAAGAGATCGAATATTCTGTATATATAAATAATACAGCAAATATCTCTATAATTCATTTGATAAAGATGATATGTTGTGTTTGTTAGGATTCCTCTATTAAGATATCAAAGCAGCAAACTTACAGTGAGCTGTATTAATAACGTACTTTGAAATATAGATGTTATGTAACCATAAACACCGCCGTAAATAACAATAGCTGTGTAATACAGATCATAGTGTATGCTTGCTCAAGCATGTGTTGCAACTATGCGCATGCTACGTTATTTTTCGTCTGAATGCAAGCCTTTCCCGACACACTTCACAGCTCATTCCATTGAGAACATTCACAAAGTCACTATAACGAATAATGTGTGTTATTCGACGAGTCTCTGGCCGCTCTCTATAAGCTGAAACACGATGAACTTCACCTTTCACAGTCAACATAGCAGCACAAGAGCATATTAAAACAATATGCATATTCCTCCAGCAAGAATATTTATTACATCCGCATTACAGCACTGCTAATGTTAAAGAATCTGCAGAGGAACATAATGGTTTGAATTCCCCCTGTCCGTAGGTCGTCTCCGGCTGAAAGACCTCTGCAGAGGACTGAGACGCTCTGCCCTCAAAGAGGTAGAAACAGCTCCAACCCCCAGGGGAGATACATACTTTTTTGTTGTTGCAGTGAACACTATGGCTCTGGAGTGCAAACCTACATCTCATTTCCTCACTGCCTTCAATTTTTCATTATCATCTTCCTCTGTCTCCTTCTCTCCTACTCATCCTCCATCTCCTCTCTCTTTTCTGTCTCCCCTATCAGCTCCACAGTGGCCTTCGCCCACTCAAAGCTTAGAGCAACGTGAGTGGGAGACTGCTTGTGTGACTAAAGCAATCACACACACACACGCACACACACACACACACACACACACACACACACACACACACACACACACACACACACACACACACACACACACACACACACACACACACACACACACACACACACACACACACACACACACACACACACACACACACACACACACACACACACACACACACACACACACACACACACACACACCCGTGGAACACCAGTGCATAAACGCCTCATAATATATCACTACACACACGCAGCTGCAGAGACATGCAAACACAACTCAGGCTCACAAAGACATAAAACAGACCTCCACACTCACAAATGCCTGTACACAATACTCGGTTAATCATCCATTTGTCATTCTTAATACATAAAGCCTCCATTTTCCTTACGCTAGTCAAGATGAGGAGCCTTTAGACTTCTTTCTAAATCAATGTGCACTTCATCCAATGTGCACTTCATCCATTTGTCACCTTTGTTTCAGATAAACACTGAACTTGCTTTCAAGAAGTTTGAGATATTGTAACTACGCAAGGAATAAAACTTGAAGTTGTTGCCTGTTACAAATACCTTGGTATCTGGCTTGATGATTGTCTCACTTTTAAACTTCATGTCAATAACCTGCTTAAAAAGCTGAGGGTTAGGCTAGGGTTCTTCTACAGCAGGGGTGTCAAACTCAAGGCCCGGGGGCCAAATCCGGCCCGCGACTTCATTTTATGTGGCCCCACAAGAGCTTGAAAAAAATATGATTTTATTATACGGTTACATGCTACTTTACAGAGGCACGTTGCCCATAAACTACATGTCCCACAATGCATCTCAAATTTGACATTCTCACTGAAGAGACTTGCAATTATTTGCCCTAGACTTCTGCTTTCAGACGTAGTTAATTATGAAGGTATTACCCTATCCGATAATAATCCAACAGAGCCAATAATGTAATATAATACATCATTTTATATATGTTAAATATTTATATATGTATTTTTATATAGTCTTAAAGTTACAACCGGCCCTTTGAGTGCAACCATAATGCGAATGTGGCCCGCAATGAAATTGAGTTTGACACCCCTGTTCTACAGGAACAAGTCCTGTTTCTCGCTTGAGGCCAGGAAAAGGCAAGTCACTGTGACCTTTTTACCTGTGCTGGACTATGGGGATCTGGTCTATATGAATGCACCTGCCAATTGCCTGGTCAAGTTAGATGCTGCGTATCACAGCGCACTAAGATTTGTGACAAACTGTAAAGCATTAACCCATCACTGTACCCTGTATGCAAGGGCTGGTTTGCTTTCATTAACTGTACGGAGGCTCGGTCACTGGTACATTTTTATATACAAAGCCATGTTAGGGAAACTTCCATCTTATATCTGCTCCCTGATCTCACGGAGAATTGTAAGTGGCTGCTGCCTGAGATCGAATGCTGTGGTTTTATTAAAGGTGCCAACTGCTAGGACTGTCTTGGGGAAGACATCTTTTAGATGCAGCTCCTCTGTCTTGGAATAGTCTGTAAAGGAAATGGAAACTGAACAATCTGGTGCCACTAAATGTTTTTAAAGCTCGGTTGGATGCTACTCAATCAGAAGCTATTGGTACCTGTTTATGTGGATGATTATGTAAATGATGCTGAATGATGTCCTTTTGTTGTTCTGTTTATGTTTTTATGTTTCATGTGGAACTTCTTGAGCAGGTCTCCCTTGAAAAAGAGATCAATGATCTCAATGGGATTTATCTGTATAAATAAAGGTTTGAAATGAAGAAAGACATTTAAGCTGTAATTATTTGCACATTTACTAGCACATATTTGTGGGAGATCTGATTGATGTGATCAAAATAAGAGAATAGTTTCCTGCCGTACGAATCGAATCTGCTTTTCATCTTCTTTGTGCTGCTGTCAGGTTGCTTGTTTATTTTTGTACTACTAGAACAAACAGAAGCATTCTCAGTCTTCAGCCTTTTACTCCTCTCTACTACACTCTCAGAAAATAGCATCCTTAAAGGTAGGGTAAGTAAGAATGGAGAAACCGGCTCGAGTGCGCTAGAATTGGAAAGTACACAACCGGAAAAAAATCTGCCCCTTCCTTCAGACTTCCTTACAGAGCCCCTCCTCCAACACGCACGAACGCACACATGACCAATGAGGGCACGAGATAAGTTTGTGCCCCGATGGAAGGCTGACAGGCAGGTAGGCCATCCAGCTATTTTAGCCGGGCCGGCTCAGATGATTGGTCGTGCTTTTTACAGCACTACGGAGGAGGCTGTGGCTCAGTTGATAGAGTGCTGGACTTCGAACCAGGGGGTACCAAGTTCGAGTCCCACTGCATGTCGTTATGTCCCTGGGCAAGACACTTCACCCCAAATTGCTCCTGTGGGGATTGCCCACAGTACTGAGTATGTAAGTCGCTTTGGATAATAGCGTCTAACAAGTAACATGTAATGTAACCACGGCTTCTACAGATGACATTTTTTAATGTATTTATTATCAAAGCATTTAATATATTCATTACTATCGGGATGTTAAGAGCATTCCATGGAATATAACAAAAAGCGTTTCGGAAGTGAATTACCTATCCCACCTTTAAATACGTGATCATCATAGATTTGTAGAAATGTTGTCTTTAGGCATTAATGTCCACTTTAGGATACATCGTTTTTCATTTTGATCATCAAACCTTTACCTGCTACGTCTTTGATTAGTGCTAGTTGGTTAATGGTTAATGACTGTTAAACATCTTACCTGCATGTTAGCAATGTGAATATTTGTAAATGTAGACCACACAAATTGTATTTTTAAATTGCAATATTAGATTTTTTGACCACACAACATGCTAAAAGAAAGCCACAGTCTGGCTAACTTGCGAGCAAACAATGAACTTCTTTCCTATTCAGTAGAGAAGAAGCAACATTAGCGTTTAATTGAAGCCTTGTCTCTAAATATCAGATACACTCAAGTCCCAAATGTACTTCTGGAAATTGTGTTTGTTTCAAAATATGTCCCAACTGTGCAGACCCAGACCTATTTCAGTATTGAGGAAGCTGCTAGATGTTTCACTTTTTTCAAACTAGTTGCTCTTTGTCATTGCCATTCAAAAGGTTTCGCCAATGCTAACACTGTAACATTAAGGCCAAGAAGCTACTAAGAGATGGAGCAGTTTATTAAAGAGGTCATTTATTTTCGGGTTATATCAACTTGTTCTGACTATTTTTCACCTAAGAAATTCACATTGATCTACCTCTACTCTTTCGCTACCCATTTATATATATGTCACTCTCTCCTCAATCGAATGGAGAGAGAAGAGGTCGAGAGATCAGAAGTTCTAATTTAAAAATAAAACATATAGAAACAAATTACAGCTTCCAACAAGGCCAGTGAGTTGAATCGCAACTCGCCAAAACAATTAAATCTAAAAAATATAGACGATAGGAATGTATTGCAGGACTGACACTATAAAAATAAGCTAGTGAGTAGGTTTGGGCTATTGGAAAAAACTTTAGAAATTGCCAAAACATTGCACACTGAAGCTGTGGGTATCAGAAATTAGATTGGCCACCGCTAGTTCAAGAAGCGTGTTGTGTAAAATCGAACTAGTTATAATTCTTTTAACCAGAATGGGAGGCCTTATAACTGGCCCTGGGTTAATAGAGGCGAAGTCCCGCCCATCTACTTCCGACCCATGGGACCTTATTTCGAAAAATTATGTATTGAAGTCAATGGAGAGAGAGATTGTCTTTCGATCCCGTTTGAATTGTGCCACGAATTACACATATGATGTTTGTCAATCTTAAATAATAATTTCCATGTAAAAAAAGTCACAGTTTGTTGTAAAACTGTTGAAATATAAGACTATGAAAAATACGCAACTAGAAATACTACAAATCCCAGAATACCGGTCCCGCATGCTGGCTCTTAGGAACCGACTAACTCCCCTTGTGTGTATGCACAGCTCTCAACGTGCCCAGACTTGGAGTGATTTTCACCTCTTTTAATACTTTTCGCCTCATTCTGAAAGAAGAAGTGAAATGTTCCAACGTGACGGCCGTCTTGGTGTGTGGTGCGAGGTGGGAGATGTAGTTCATTGAGCGGTTTCACACAAAAAATGTGTTACTTCACAGTTTTACGACACATTTTTATTTTTTTGACTTGTAAAATTATCTTTTCGATTGACAAACATCTTATGTGTAATTCGTGGCACAATTCAAACGGGATCGAAAGATAATCTTTCTCTCTCCATTGACTTCAATGCATACTTTTTCCGAAATAAGGTCCCATGGAGGTCCACCGGAAAGGGAGGGACTTCGCCTCTCTATAAGGTCCCATGGAGGTCCCCCGGAAAGGGACTTCACCTCTCTATAAGGTCCCATGGAGCTCCCCCGGAAAGGGAGGGACTTCACCTCTCTATATCTCTGAGAGGTTATTAAATACCTGTGACTGGTGCTTCGATGTCCAGTATAGTTTTCTCTTGACGCAGGATAGCGGCCCCTTCGCTGATGATTTTAAGCGCCACGGCCTCCTCCACGCGGCCCTCCTTGGTGAGGTGGGCCTTCAGGAGATCCACGCGAGGTTTCCCTTCGCAGTCGAACACTTCCTTCATTGTAAGGCGGTGGCTCAGGGGGAAGGGGACAGCTGAGGACAAAGCACAGGCACATGGTGACATTTAAACACAGGCGACATCACGGTTACTATGGCTACTGTACTAGACATCAAACACACAATATTCCTTTTTTTATTTGGCAATGTCTTGAGAGAATAGTGGCTTAAACCACTCATAAGATACACAACATATATTATCATGCAGAAATCATATTTGAGAGGTGGGTCGGAGGTGCAAGGTAAAACATTTTAAGTAAAGCCAATTTAATATACTGGTGGATGCCTTACATACAATTAAACGGCAAGTATATCAGTCACTGGAATTCCTTCACACCTAGTCAGATCCCGACAGTTATTCCAGTACAGACGTGTGGTTACTTGCTAAGTATTTTTGAAGTGCTGGATAAAACTCAGCTAACTTCTAAGCAATCTATTCATCCAGTACTCTCTGTGGATTTCTGAAGCCTGTGGCTATTAAAATGCACCACTCACCTAGATAACAGACTGCATGTGAAAGTGTGAAATCCAACCAAAGATCATTACTACAAACTAAGGTTATCTCCTAGATCTGGTGCTGATCTCAGTGTACTGGGACTACAAGCTTTCAGGTGCAACATATTAATCGACTGATCACCTACTAGTCTCACACAGAAAACTAAGTCTGTAAACAATTCAGATCAACGGTGAATTAAGTCGCTTGACATCGAGTTGCAAAATTCATCATAAAAGACACACTCCTAGTCATTGTGTGAATAAAAACAAGAGCACCACTTCTGGACACTCGGGAAAACATACATGTTGAGTTTTAACATTAACTGGCTGAGTGTTCGGGGCTGAGGGGTGTGATTGCACCTGGCCTGGGCTTTAGCAATTAGTAACAGTACAAAAAGGCACAATAATACAATAAAAATGTGGATAATTGTACCTCAGCAGAGTTTAAAAGGCTGCATCTACCTTAATCACCACATGTGCAATACTGGGATTCCTACTAGATGTAAATATGACTTGATGATTAGTGTGGATCCACTATAACAGTCTCACTTTAACCTTCAGTGAGGCGTGTCAGGCCTTTCTGCTATTTGTGTCAATAATACCTGTCATAGCTGTGAGAGAAGAGAGCTCAACATGTTCACAATTTGAGGAGCAAAGAGGCTTTGTGAAAATAGATGCGTTTGACCTTAAGCTAGTTAAGGAGCACTTCAAAAACTGATCTCTCTTCAGAGGATGTCAACAACCATTTCATTGCTTAGAATCGTATCGTTTAGTATGTTGAGGTAAAAACTGGTTTGTGATTGCTAAATGAGATTTTCTGATGCACCATTTTAGATGTAGAATTAAGAAGTCCAAGCAAGAGTGAGTGTTTTTATTTCCGACAAATGCTTGTTCTGGTGCTGCTTTCAAGTCCTTCAGCTGAGCTAACATAGCTTAGCATAAAAACGGGAAAGGGGTGCCTCTAGTATCAACATAACCTACAAAAATAAAATAACTACAAGGGGCAGGTTTTATTATTTTTCTGTAGCCTTATAATTTCTTAATTATTAATCATTCTTGTTTAATCGTCTGATACTCTTTTGTCATTAACTCTTTTGAGGCTTTAGGTAGGATGTTGTGTTTTTTAGAATTGATAAACCAGTTCCATGCCGTCTATAGAAAAGGAATTTGTTGTTTAGACATAAGCACTTTGTGATTATCTTTATGCTTTTACATGTGAATGCACTTGTGATTGTAGCCTGAAGGTGGACTTTGATTTAATAGATCTATCATGTAATGTAATCATCTTCATCAAGCAGCCTTTCCCCTTTGAAAATGCTACGCAGTAATGTTTACTCTGACCTACTTTTTACTTTTACTGAGCACATTTTCTTGTAAAATATTCTAGTACTCTACTCCATCCCTGCATATATGTACACATGACATAAGCCATCAGAAGCAATATATTCAGGAGTAAGAGTATGCTTGGCAGATTTGTGCATTGCAAACAGGGCCAAGTGCCAAATGTGGAGAAGACAAAGGAAGAGTCTCAAAGCTCAAGCTTAAACCGATCAAAATGCTCTTTAATAATGAATGCTTGACTCGAGAAATCTCAAAGTCGTTGCTCCTGGGATAATGAGGCGGGCCTCAGCTAGTCTATTAAATTGGACACAAAACATTTCGCAGTGTGCAGTGTGTATCTGTGATAGTGATGTGTGCTTTGACACTTTACCAGCTAGTGCAACATACCATACTCAGCACAGTCACCACTCAGGTTTCTGTTAGGTTAATAGATTGTGTGGAAGCATAGCAGCATATCGATACAACTTTGCCAAATATGTCTCACATTTGTATGGGAAATGAGAGGAAGTGAATGAGCCAATAAGCTTTAACAACACTGATTGAAAAGTACATGATAATAAAATGCAAAAACGTCACTTTTTGTGACACACAATACCAATTCAGTTTTAAAGCCTGGCATCTTGTTAACAGTAACATGAAATGAAATTGAACCAATGCATATGCTTTTAAAAGGACATAACACGCTGCTTTTTTGAAGCAGAATGGAGCTGTAAAAGATTACAACGACTTATAATAACAAAATGAAAAAATACAATCAAACCCCTCGACAAATGATCTTTAACAATGAATGTTACAGACACACACATATGTAGAAGTCCACAGATATAGATGTGTGGTAAGATGAAATGAGATGAAAAGCTGACTTCTGCTCAGCACCAGAGCAGAACTATGAAATACGGTATGTTGCCGGGCAACAGCAGCAGCTGACTGTTGGAGTACAGCCAGTGCTGCCACGGAAAACTGCAATTTGCATTGGAGGTTCACATAGATGCTGTTGGAAATGCTCATGTGGTAGACGTCTGTCAAATGTTCCGATCATATTGAGGAGTATAAACCTCTCTATGCGTTAAAAAACAGTTTCCTTAGAATAGTATCTCCATGCTGCATAAATAAAATAAATAATGCTTATAGTAGGTTTTTGCTGCTAATGAGCAACCCTAGGTTCAGGCAGGAAATACTGAATGGCTTCATCTGATTGGACCAACTCGACAGCGTGTACTTATAAGAGCTCTAATTAACATACAGTACACAGACCCAAGTGTCAAGCTTTTAACATTATGTTGCATTGCTTTTTTCCCAACAACACCCTACAGCTCTAACAGCTGGGATATGCTTTACTGTATGTGATGTTTGAAGACGTAAGCAAATATAGTACTATAGTATGTACTTATGTTCTGACTAATGTTACATGTATATATAAAGGCAGATCGGTTCTGCTAAACCCACCTATTGCTCCATCATAACTATAAATAAACCATCAATATCAGCTCAACTGTTGGAACCAATCGGCTATCTTGGCTAATTAGCTCCCGGTTCAATCCTTGCTACTGTGGGAATGTGTGAGCCTGTTGCAAGGCCTGTTGACATATTATGTCTCGGTGCAGTGATTTTCACACTGTTGCGTAATTATTTATTTAGAAAAGTATTTTGAATACCTTGAAAGAATAAAGGAGACACATTCATGTACTGCATTTCAGAATACAGCGACTGACATGATCAAGGACCTTCTACTGTGCTATAATAAAGTAAGATAGTTCACAGGTATACTAGGCCTCATACCTAAAATAACTGACCTGAATATGCCTCTGTATGCCCACAGCATGGTGGGTGACAGTACTGAAGAAAACAAACTGCACAGACCAGCAGTTATTGTATCTCTTTAGATATGTTGTGTCAGGTAAAAATATGTAAGAGGAAAGAAAGGAACGAGGAATTGTGGTTTAAGATTAAAATAACTTCATGGCTTCAAAGTTCAGTAGTTTTCGTCATGCGCCACACATTACAACTGTAAGAACTGTCTGTCTCTACGCATCAATTCGCTATTGTCTTGATAGCTTCCTTTAATCACCAGAAGGATGCATTATTCAGTTTATTGCATCAAAGTTGTTTTCACTTTACTATTAGGGTAGGAATGTGGACATAAGTGAAAAGTGATATGCATGTGTTGAAACGATTATCAATTTTGGACTGTAAAAAGGAAACCATCAATGTAGATTTGGAAGACATGGATGAAGTTATGGAGCCATCAGAGGAGATACAAATCAAACAAATGCATATGATAGTGTTTCAAACCTTGCACAAAACCCCCTAAATGTTACATGACCATGTTACAAAAGCAAAAGTCTGAGTCAGAAATCTTGGCTGCTTTGCTGATATAAAACCTTACTTTGACATATTTCTAGAGGCCTGGATGTCAGTTTATTTTTGCCAAAGATATAACCACAATACTTCCGTGGTTGTGAGATCCTGCTCAAAACAACACCTAATGATGCCATGAGACCAACTTTACAGACATTAGGACAAAGGACAGTGCATCATTTAGAAGACAATACAGTTCCTTATTTCACGGTTCAAACCGGTTAGTCGAAATACATATTTTTCCAATTGTAACAGCTTAAACATATTGTCCCTGCAGTCATTGTCACAGATTAGTAACAGTGCAGACTTCCCTGTGTTTCCACAACTCTGAAGCCTAAAGGACAAAGTTGTTAATGCTGACTGAGCTACTCGGCCATTACAATAAGATACTGAATGTGAATATATTCAGGCTCAGTGCTGACTGTGAGCTGATCCATGCTCCAAATGAGTTATGGCACAACTGTGAGCACTTCATCATCCTCCATTGATCCTCAAAAGAACATCCTTCTTTTCATCTACTGATGCGGCTTTTGGGGTTCCTTATGGACCTCTTCTCATGCAATTAAAACATGACTCACTCCCGGTAAAATATAGCCCCATTAATGTCAATTTCATGCACTCTTCCTCTTCCACTGGCCCTGTCAAAGCCTGTGAAATCCTGCTGCATCACTGCCACAGCTCCGACCACAAGCTCGGCAATTCAGCTGTTTTCCCCCCATCATGCCTACCCAAAGCCAAAAGCCAGGCTACAGTGAAATCGTGACAGCAAAGATTACAAATTATAAATAAATGTGTGCAATAAAAAAAAAAAAGATATCCATATTTTTCGCTGCATTGCTGCTTCTAGCCCGATCTTCGCGGGGGCTGTGCAGCAAGAAACGGATTGTTTATCAACATCAAAGCCCCAGCAGCCCACCATCACCGCGAACACAACCTGATGGCCGCATACACCATTAATGCACGACATGAAAAATAAAGGCCAAACATCAAGGGGAAAAAACCCGAGGACTTAAACAGTGGAGATGTTATGTAATATCTACAGCCATAAGCAAACGCAAAATGTAGGCTAACTTACATTTCACCATCCTATCGGTGGCGTTTAAGACGATGTCAGCGTTAGACATCTTCATGGGCAGTTGCTGTCTTCGAGGCTGAAGCGGGGTTTTCTCTCCCTCCTTTCGGGGTCTACTCTCGGTATTTGTTGTCGAAATGCGACTGGTGCTGTGGCATCACTTGGATGATGCGCCCCCTCCGTGCGTCGGTGCTGCGCCGGGTAGGACTGCTGCTCCCCAGGCAGGCAGGGATGGATGCTGGATGCTGGATGCTGTAGGAGCTGCTGCTGCTGTGCTAAGCTGTTAATGTGGGGGAGGATGCACGGAGAGAGAGAGAGGGGGACCGGAGAGAGTGAGCGAGAGAGAGAGAGAGAGAGAGAGAGAGAGAGAGAGAGAGAGAGAGAGAGAGAGAGAGAGAGAGAGAGATGTGCACTATCCCGACATGGCGGTGAAGGGAACTCCCACGCAAATGTTTCACGGGACTGCCTGATGCTGCCATCAGATGGAGGCTGAGACGGGGTTGCCCCCACGCACGCACGGTGCGCCATGTTTCAGTATTCTTCAAATTTCGGTACGCCCGAAAATGAGAGCGGATGGGCCTTGGTTCCCAACATGTGTCATTCATGATCACTACACGAGCTCGTTATGGTTACAGGCGCGCAAACGTGCACGCAAACGTCACTGGCGTTTTTTGTTTTTTTTCAATGGTGGCAGGGACATTTCAGGTGGTGGCGACAAACCATCAGGGTGTGCAAATTAAGGGACTCCAGCTGGCGACCCAGAGACATTTTGACCTGCAACAATAACATTTGAGCTATTCTCGATTTATTTTTGCCTCAGATTAGCTATAAACACATGTTCTGAAGATCACACAAAGCCAACGTCAAAATGGATGATAGCACAAACGTGACTGCTGTCGCCTAAAGGGCAGAAACGAAAGCTGGAATTGTTTTTATTTGATGTTATCATTTGTTGTTAAATATATGGAACGAATGGTGGTTTTAGTAATATATAGATTTTGATGATGGCTAGTGGAATTTCACAAGTAGGCTAGCCGAATAGATATGTCATCCCATATGGACTGAAAGGAAAATAATTGACTTTCACTGAAAGCCTCTGGGAACATCATTTCCCATGAAAGGGTAATTAATTAGCATACAATATTTGTGGTCAAAACAGATGTAATTCACAGCTTACATTTTGAAATAATTCAAAATGCTTTTAGTGCATATTGATGTTTTCAGATGATCAGATAATTCACAGTCAGTGTGTCATAATGAGCTCAGTGCCTCTTGCAGTTCCTACTTATCACCAATGGAGGCAGTGCCATTAACTCTGCTCTTTTCATGTTAGCACAAATGTAGCCATTTTATTATATTAATGTTTATGCAATACATCTTCTCACCTGCATTGATTTATCTAAACAGATGCAAAAAGCTCTCAGTTTCAGCCTTGCATGCACCTAAATCTATAAAACAGAACAAATCGATATTGTGAAGGAAGGAAGCGGGGTCGTTCACCATCCTGAAGGTCGATTGTTTGATCCTTTGGCCCCTCAGAGTATGTTGATATGTCCTTGGCACAACCATTGATATGTGAATTGTTATGTGTATTGCTCCTGATGAGCAGCCTGTGGCACCTTGTATGGCAGCTTCTGGCAACAGTGTGTGAATGCTGACTTGTGCCGTAAAGCGCTGTCAGAGGTTGCTGGACTGGAAAAGTGTTTACCATTTTGCTATGCGACAAATGCCTGCAATCAATATTTTTACTACGAATAAGGCCAAACTAGGAAACACATATTTGTATTGGACTTTAGTGCTTCTTCTGTTTTATTGACATTTGCTGCCTCGTTTTTCAAAAATAAATCAGAGTTTCTATTTCATGTAACCAAATGACTTCAAATCAATGGGAATTGTATTTCTACACTCGAAAAGTTTGACACACCGCTTTTTTCTAGAATTCCAGTGTTTTTCACATTTTATAAGAATATTGTTTCAAAGATTGAGCAGTTTCTTTAGTGAGTTTTTCCTTTCTTTTAATTCGATACGATATTAATGATTCAATTCAAAACCTTTATTTATCCAGGTAAAATCCCATTGAGATCAATGATCTCTTTTTCAAGGGAGACCTACAGCAGTAGGTCCCACAAGAAGACATAAAAACATAAACAACAGAACAACAAAAGGACATCATACAGCAAAATGTACAGGGATTACAATTGACATATTTAACCACATGTACAGGTACCAACAGCATCTGATTTTGTAATGATCACAACAAGGCTGACATTTGACTTGCGTCACAGCTTCCATTTTATAAGAAACAATGTATTTGATTGATTTCACAAATGTGTAGCTTATATTCAAAGTGCAAAGTCGAAGTACTATTTGTCAGTTACCACAGAAAACCTAAATAATCCTAGGAAATGTTGGAAAGCAATAAAATCGATATCAACCGGTGAGATCCGTAATGAGCTACCTCCGTGCCTTACCACAGCATCTGGCCCTATATCGGACAGGGCTACTATGCTCAATTGCTTTAATGAGCATTTTGTGTCCTGTGGTTCTCTATTTGAATCTGTCACTAACTCTGCTTCTGTGAACACCACAGTCTGTGACTCTGAACAACGTGGTCTGGAAAACCCTTTCAGTTTTACCCCTTTTACTGTCAATGTTGTTCATGAAGCCTTATCTAAGCTAGATCCTAGGAAACCCGCTGGCCCGGACAACTTAGAACCTTTCTTTTTAAAGATAGCTGCAGACTTTATTGCTCCACCTCTTACTTCTCTTTTTAACCTCTCCCTCAGCACAAATACAATTCCAAAAGTATGGAAGTCTGCTTATGTCTTGCCTTTACTGAAAGGAGGGGAGGCAACTATTTTAAATAACTATAGGCCAATCTCTAAATTGTCAGTTCTGGCTAAGGTTCTTGAACGCCTAGTGAGTGAACAGGTAAAGGAGTTTTTATGTACAAATGACATCCTGTCTAAACATCAGTCAGGATTCAGAAAGAAACACAGCACCATCACTGCGACAATGAAAGTGGTGAATGACATTACTAGTATTTTAGATAATAAGCAGAGTTGTGCAGCTCTGTTTATTGACCTTTCCAAAGCGTTTGACACCGTTGATCATCTCATCTTAAAGCAGAGACTACTCAGTATTGGCCTATCCAGCCATGCAGTGGGGTGGTTTGTGAACTACCTCTCTGAAAGGTCCCAATGTGTTCATTTTGATGGACTGTCTTCTGATTGGTTAAACATTTCTAATGGTGTACCACAAGGTTCTGTTTTAGGACCACTTTTATTCTCCATATATATTAACAGCGTAGGTGATAATGTGGATGAAGCTACTTTACATTTTTATGCGGATGATACTGTGATGTATTGTGCAGGTCCCACCATTAAGGAGGCTGTTGTTAAATTACAGGCTGTTTTTAACACTATTCAGACTCAGTTCTCTGAATTAAAGCTTCTTTTAAATGTGGATAAAACCAAGGTAATGCTCTTTTCTAAAGCTAAAAAGACACCAGAGCCTGTTTTAGATATTGTAACTACGCAAGGAACAAAACTTGAAGTTGTTGCCTGTTACAAATACTTTGGTATCTGGCTTGATGATTGTCTCTCTTTTAAACTTCATGTCAATAACCTGCTAAAAAAACTGAGGGTTAGGCTAGGGTTCTTTTTCAGAAACAAGTCCTGTTTCTCGCTTGAGGCCAGGAAAAGGCTAGTCACTGTGACCTTTTTACCTGTGCTGGACTATGGGGATCTGGTCTATATGAATGCACCTGCCAATTGCCTGGTCAAGTTAGATGCTGCGTATCACAGTGCACTGAGATTTGTGACAAACTGTAAAGCATTAACCCATCACTGTACCCTGTATGCAAGGGCTGGTTTGCTTTCACTAACTGTACGGAGGCTCGGTCACTGGTACATTTTTATATACAAAGCCATGCTAGGGAAACTTCCATCTTATATCTGCTCCCTGATCTCACGGAGAATTGTAAGTGGCTACTGCCTGAGATCGAATGCTGTGGTTTTATTAAATGTGCCAACTGCTAGGACTGTCTTGGGGAAGACAGCTTTTAGATGCGCAGCTCCTCTGTCTTGGAATAGTCTGCAAATTAAATGGAAACTGAACAATCTGGTGCCACTAAATGTTTTTAAAGCTCGGTTGGATGCTACTCAATCAGAAGCTACTGGTACCTGTTTATGTGGATAATTATGTAAATGATGCTGGATGATGTCCTTTTGTTGTTCTGTTTATGCTTTTATGTTTCATGTGGAACTACTTGAACAGGTCTCCCTTGGAAAAGAGATCAATGATCTCAATGGGATTTTATCTGTATAAATAAAGGTTTGAAATGAAATGAAATAGTCAAGTACGTAAAGGATTTTATAGTTCTTAGTATTGGTAATAGTCCTATTTTTTTCCCCCCCAGTTAAAGTGTTTTTGTAGCAACTTCCTTATACGTATAAAAATGGCTGGGTTCTTCATACAAATAGAAGGACTAATATCCAATAAAAACACACATTAAATTGGAGCTATTGAACAGAAATTACTTACAAAAATGGCAAAGTTCAAGAACAATATTCATACAAAACTGAAGAAGCACTAAATCCAATTCAAAATAATTATTCAAAAAGCTATTACATCCAAGAATGTTCAACTAAAAAACAGCTGCAAGTCAAAGGTCACTGTGACCTCACTAAACCTGTTTTAAACCCTGCCTTATAGGTAAAACAATTTAGTGATGACAAAAATGGCTCATAGGATAAAATGATGAAGTGGTGATATTTTGGAAAGACATAGTAAACTGCAACTTGACTGATGAGCGGAGGAATACACCCATTAGGCAGTAGTCCTAATTTGATTCATTTCCATCACCAGTTGCCAAAATGAACAATTACTGAAAGATGTAACTGAATTACTTACAACCTGCCTTAAACGTTATTACTGATAGCTGAATCTGCATCTCATCATGTTTTGTTTTGTTACCGCTATCAGCTACATTACATTACACGTCACTTGTTAGACGCTTGTATCCAAAGCGACTTACATACTCAATACTATGGGCAATCCCCACAGGAGCAATTTGGGGTGAAGTGTCTCAGGGACACAACGACATGCTGACTGCAGTGGGGTTTGAACCTGTGCTCCCCTGATCCGAACACCAACGCCCTACTCCACTGCGCCACACGCCTGCCATCGTGTCAGTGCTGTCAATGGATCAAAATACAAACTTGCTGATACAAAATAGGCCTTCATCACTTTAGGGTCCAACTTTCACCAAAACACCTGCAGGTACATCCCAATGTTTAGAGAAAAAACACAGATTTAAATGTCAAACTGGAAACCAAATTTTTGCAAGAATGCTCCCTAAAATTACAAGTATAATTGTGCTTAATGTAGGCCAACATGCGGTGCCTATAATTACAGAAACTACATAATCATAATTTAGTTCTCTTTTCTTTTCTGTAAATACTTTATATTTGGTTTTCAGACTAAAGATGTGTTGGATGTTAAGACTTGGATGTATGCACTTTTTGAAGTAAACCATTTAGTTGAAGCTGTACTGTAAACCTGAAGGGATGCTAATGTGAGCGTGGAAGCAGATTTAAAAATGTTGATATAATGCCGATGTTTGAATCAACACTTTTGAATTTAAACTTTGGTGACTACTTTCCAGAGGTGGGAAGTAAATAAGTACATTCAAATACTGTTCTTAAGTAACATTTTGAGATACTTGTACTTTAATCGAGCATTTCCATTGTATGCTACTTCGTACTTTAACTTTAACAATTCAGAGGTAAGTCCTGTGCTTTTACTCCACTACATGTATTGAATGCCTTTAGTTACTTTACAGATCTGGATTAATGATGTGAAATATAATCAAGTCTTAAATCAGACTTTAGTTCCACTTAGTAAATTCACAAGCTACAATACAAAGTCATTCAAACTAGCTGCACCTTTACCAGCTTTGATAACACTGTAATGATCAATCATTATAAAACATATCGTATACATTATTCTGAAATGGACCAAT
Organism: Pseudochaenichthys georgianus; assembly: GCF_902827115.2. Taxonomy (NCBI): domain Eukaryota; kingdom Metazoa; phylum Chordata; class Actinopteri; order Perciformes; family Channichthyidae; genus Pseudochaenichthys; species Pseudochaenichthys georgianus. The sequence continues at coordinate 21,366,259 of NC_047516.1, forward strand.
CTGCACAATGACTACTTTTACTTGTGATACTTTAAGTATATTTTGATGCTAATACTTTTGTACTTTTACTTGAGTAACATTTGAATGCAGGCCTTTTACTTGTAACAGAGTATTCCTACACTCTGTACTTCTACTTTTACTCAAGTAGAAGATCTGAGTACTTCTACCACCTCTGCTACTTTCCTTCGGACAAAAACGCTCCTTTGAAACACTTAAAGCACATGTGTCAAACCCAAGGTCCGGGGGCCAAATCAGGCCCTTGGTGGATTTAATATTTATTTATTATTATTAGATCTGGCCCACCGGTATATTGCACGCACACCTTCACTCCATCCTGAGGGTCTCCTCCGCTCAGAGCCTGAGCCCAAACATTGATGAACTTGCACCCAAGATGAGATGCCAAGTGTCTGACTTGAACTAGCATCACAGCAGCACACTGAGTTTCCATGGATGTTTCCTTCTGCACTTTTTCTCGTTTGTTTTTTTCTTTGAGGGAAATAGTTTTGTTGAAGCTGATGTTGGCCTGTGGGAAAATGTAATCATAAGAAATGACTCTGGAAATGTTGCAGATAGAGCCATAAGAAATGAATGCAATTGATTAGTTAATGTTTAATGTTGTAGGCAATAATGTAAGCTTTGTTAGTTCCAGGTTTAATATGTGCAATAAGTTCATTTCAATACGTTTTGCAATAAACATTGAACCAGTCCGGCCCTCGACTAGTACCCATTTTTTTATTTTGGCCCACCGTGTATTTGAGTTTGACTCCCCTGAATTAAAGCAACAGAATGTGAGAGAAGCATTACCCAATCTTACGTTTATAGCCATTAGGAAGCAGTACGGGCTAAATACTGCTTGAGCGCTCACTGAGAGTAATGCTGTTATGATTTATTTATAACACACGAATCAGCCATCTCTACTACCAAGTATAATTTCAATTATTCTCTCGAAGGCTC